>NC_042366.1:950357-1267142 GCF_002563875.1 Besnoitia besnoiti
CGCGTGTGTATACACTTGAGACCACACCCGTGGGTGGACAGATTCCATCAGTGTTATATCCACTCCCGTTAGTTCCGGCGACAGAGGGACGTGAGGCGCATGGAGGGACCGATAAGTGATGAGGGCGCGCGACCACAGCTCAAAAGCTGTGGTCGCGCGTCCGCTCGGGTGTGTAGGTTCTGGTGCCGGTGAGCGTGCACTTTCACGCGCAGGATGCTCGACGATGGGAGGGCGGACCCGATCTGTGTCGTGACAGCGGAAGAGCAAGCTGGGTTGTCGCATGGCCATTGAAGACGATTTGGCTCATCTGCGCTGGACTGCGTGAATGTTCCTGCAGACGACCTCGCCGGCCGCAAGCGACATGTCGGAAGATTTCTTGCGGGTGATGGAGGAGAAGAAACGCGCCGCCATAGCGAAAAGAGAAGCGCGTTTGGAAGAGAAACGACGCATGGCTGCGCAGCAGAAGCAGGATGCATCCTGATCTGTCCCGAGAGCAAGCGTTACTCTGGAGAGACCTTTGCAGCCACGCACGGAAAGTTTCAAGTTGTATGTCTGTTTGGGCGAGTGCCCGTGCTAGTGAGTGTAGTTGCTTGGCGTTGGAAACAGTCAAGAAAGATTTTTTTCTCACCCAGAAAAACTATGCTCTCGCGGCTCACGCAGCATGCGGTTCCATTCTGCGTCTTCCGACGCGACTCTTCCGCCAAGGGCAGCTGATCACCTGCCCGGCGCTACGTAGAGTAGTTCGAAAGTCCACGGTTTTCAGCGCAGTCGTCTTCACGAACGAGTATCATGGAAGCGCTCGAGGCTCCAGTTTGTCACACAGCGCAGTGGTAGCTCCGTTTGAAGTGATCTGCGATATCTCACAGGCCCCTGTAGCTACCTCCTGGTTTGTGGCAGTAACATACTCCAGCGATGGAAGAACTGCCGATAGAGTCTATGCCTCACCTGAGAAAAGGTGAGGGGTCTGGATGCTAGTGCCTCCCGGCCGCTAGTTCACATACGTGTCCTAATACGCGGACACCATGGCGTGTTCGATACAAACGCCAGTGTGACTCCTGACTCCCAGTAGCACGGCGCTGAGGATTTAGTTCGAGTGCAACATTGAGAGGACGCTTTTAGAAGACCCTGTTCCTTACCGTCATCTCTGCCACCCTCGGGTGTGAGGGAAGGGGTAGCTCTTGGACATGTCAAGGTTTACCTTTGCGTCTAATCGACTGCGCCGACGCATGCGATGCAGCAAGTCAGCTACACGCACAGCTGGAGGACTACGTTGCATCACAAGACACGAGACGTTGCACGAGCTAGAGCACTGCATAGTGCACCTTCAACACTGGCATTCGCGGATTTGAGAAAAACGCCGCCGCGGCCGTGGAGTTTCCCGCACCTCTAGCACAACTTTTGAATTTGCACTAGGGGATCCCTATGATGCGTGGGCCCGTCTTGTTCCGAGATTTCAGTTGTTTTGACTTCTGTGGCGTTCTATGGCAAGCCAACTGTAGCATGTGAGAAAAAAGCAGGTCCCAAGTGGAAGACACTGGCAGCTCACGAATGAAACACTAGAGCTGGTCCTTCATTGAACGCTGCAAAGTGTATCTGTGAACGATACCACTGATGCGATGACTCACCGCTAGATCACCATCTCAGGCTTCGTTTCTGTGTTACGTCCACACGACAATTGAGAGAGCCACTATCGGTGCGGAGCCACACCAATGGAACTCAAAAGACTACGACGTATTGCGTGCACACATGACATACACAACTCTGTATCATGTTTTCCTATTGTACGATTGAAATAGGGATGCAGGTGGATCAGCAGTGTATGCACGACAGAGGGATTCCACTCACCCATGCACATTCCGTTACTTTGTGTATTTTGTGACTACATACACAGCATTGCTGCTAGTCTGTCGTGCGCCGCGAGCAGTTTGCTTGCACCGGCGAATATTCTCGTTTTCAACGCCCCCTTGCACACAATGTATGCGTTACTGCTATTCACCTACCGGCGAGTTGCTGAGCGATGGGCACCTTACCGAAAGGGTTTGCAAAGCCGTGGATCAAAAACAGCACTCATCTGCCCCTGCGGCTGGTTACACTACACGCATATTCAATAGAGGCCCCGTGCCTAGCTCCCTGCCGCGCGGTCACAACAGAGATGCTCGGCATTACGGATTTTGAACACTCGCAAATGAGAGAAGCAGACTGGGTTTACGAACCGCGCTTCCTACGGAACTCTTCAGGGTTTGCGGGGGGCGAGTAGCTACTAACATACCAGCTCTTCAGGGGCATCACGCGAAACCAACTCGGCCGGGATTTCGCAGGCAGAAAAGCATGCGGCTTCTGCGATCGCCCTGTATTCCATAGTCGTACTTCTCACAAGATACGCTTTGTTCTGCCGTAAAAGGGAAAATTTCGTCTTACCCTTCAATCGAGAGGGACTATCCAGCCGTCACGCGGGCCCAGGTCCCATCTCCTGTAGAGAGACGCACTCGTCATCTGCCGAGGAAAACTCCTACCGAGAGAACACGCGAAAACTGACGCGCTATTTCCGTGTTTCAGCGGGTTTCAGTTGCCCAGTGATACATTCTCATGACTCTCACCAATCAGAATCTGGTGCTTCCTCTCCTCCTCCACTCTCGACAGCTCGTCTTCCTGCGGGCCCGTGGAGTTGCAGGTCGCGAACCGGCGCGCGGCGTTCCGCCGTGATTTTTCCTCCTGCCGTTTTGTGCCTTTTTCTCTGCGGGCTTTTCCACCGACAAGTTTCAACTAAAAACCGTGTAGACGGAGCCACCGTCCTTCGAGTATTATTGTTTCGAAAGATTTCGGGGGAGAGATCACCCGCTTTTTCCTTGCACCGGAATCCTGATGGGGGGGAAAGCCGCGGAGATACAGCGGCACATCTGAGCGGCAGACGCTGCCACTTCCTAGTCTCGTCGAAGCTTAGCCTGTCTATCGGACCTGTAACAAATGCAGTGTTTCGCTACATTTTCCTGTGGTTGCAGTATCGATTCATTACTGCCTACATGCGTAGATGTGTCCCTGTCAGGATAATGTGTTCACTCCTACGATTTGCCCCGCTCCTCCGTATACACGCTAGATGCGCCTGTCTATTGGTCAAGTCGAGTAAGCCTACGCTTTGTATCCTCGCGATTGAACGCCCGTGCAGTCAGAGCATCGGCCGTGCTAGGCTGCGATGACTGCATATACGGGTACACATTCAAATTCGTGAATGTGAGTCGGCGCTAAAGAATCTTACGACGGTGAGTCGGGGCCTGGCGCGCGTCGGCGATTGCGAACATGCTCATCAGAGAGTCACGCCTTCACTGAACCCACTGATATGTGGGTTTCGGATTCCATGGATTCCTGACGCAATTTCCGCAGCAAGTTTTTCTTGCGCGTCTCTTCTTTGGTTCCGATCTCCCTCGCGTGATCACCACGACCATGGCAAACCATCGGTTACTTGGAGTTCAGGTTGAGCTGGGGCGTAGGAATCGAGGGTGGGGGGGCGGAGAGAGTGAGGCGCTGACTGAGGAGATCGGTCTGTCTCACTCCTCGGAATGTGAAGCATCCATCGTCGAGTCGTCCGGCGCCGATACCGAGAGAGGGAGCGACGATTCCTCTTGTACCGATCAGTTGACTGCATGTGGGCTGAAAAAGCTTCGTCGTCGTGTGTCTGCAAGGCATGCGAGCCAATGTCGGCGTCCAGGAAAGAGGGGTTTCGTCTCGGTGCCCGTCTTCTCGTCGACTTTGTCTCCGCGTGCTTCGTTAGCCGCGGCGACGAGCGGCGCCCTGGATCAAGAGGTCGTGCCTTCTTCCTACCCAGACGCGCCTAACTCGGGAGGCGACTCGGTCCTTATTCCCGTCCAAGCGGAGCCGTCTTCTCAAGGTCAGCAAACCTCGTCTCCAGAGTCGGAGAGCGGCACGCAGCCCGGCGGCGGCGTCTCCCCGGAGACGACGTCTGCGAAAGTGGCTGACGCGAGCGGCGGGGGAGCAGGAGTGCGCATATCGTCGCAGCGGATGCCTCCGCGTTCCGCACACTTTGTCTCCAAAGGGCAAGACTCGCCTGGGCTGCCCCCCACGGCAAACGGCGCTGCGTCTCAGCTAAACGTTCGAGGCAGCCCCAGTCGAGCGTTCATGTCTGAAGTCCCCGGCGCTGTGCCTTCCACCTACGCGCACCAGTCGAGTCTCCCTGGAGGACCTGCGAAGGAGAGGCCTCCTTCGCCGCGGGAAAGTGTGCCGGCTGCGCCCACGATTCCAGCAGCAAGCCCGGCGCTGGTTCGAGCGGCGTCGCCGCAGCCCGGAGCCGGGGACGACACCGAGGACCAATCGTCGCAAGTCAGCGAACGGGAACCGTCCGGGAACGGCACGTGGGAGCAGTCCAGGAGCAAGCTCGACCCGCGGCGCAGCGCCGAGCAACCGACGCACTCGAAGAGCGTGACCCTTCCAGCCGGTGGGGAGGGAACAACCGCTGCAGGAGAGATCCTGCTGGCGGACGACGAATCAGAGAAGGACGGCAGCAGCGCGAGCAGCGATGCGATTAATAGCATCGATCAACTGTGTGCAATCCAAAACATAAAGCAGCCTCTGGGCACTTTCGAGGAGACTCTGACGTACATGAAGTTCAGAGAATTCGTTCGAAGGCACCACGGTGTCTTCGGCACGACCAGTGTAGGCTCGTGCATAGGGTGGATGCTGGGATGCCAGTTCCTCGTCGTGACTGTCGCGCTGATGACTTGCCGCATCGATGAAGAAACCAACTCATACGCCCGAAACTTCATCGACGCCAAGACGACAGTCGGAAAGCTCTGCATTTACTTTTTCAGCTCGCTCATTTTGACCACCATTCTGGCGCTCAAATATGGGGGGCCTCTCATGCTCCAGTGGTCAGTTCGACTGTCCAAGGTGGCGTGTGCCATTCTCCTCATCACGGCTCCTGCAATTCAAATTCGAGAATCTGTCCGCGGCGATATTCTCTGCGCGACCGCTTTGTATATTGAACCCCTCCGCCTGAACGGAATGGTGCTTTTCAACGGCATTTTTACTCAGCTGCAGCTCCTCATGTTCATCTGCAGTATGCTCAACTGCTTGATCTGGGCCAGACTGCACGCCTTATGGTTCCAGCACCACTCTGTCAACCAGTGGTACATTGTAAAGAAGCAGAAAATCCAGCTTCAAATTCCTCAACCCATCGAAAAGGCACTGAACAGTGAAAAGTCATCGCAAAACAGTAGGTCCCTGCGCCGAGCTGCAAGAGTAAACTTTCCGTATTCGCCGGTTTTTGTACCGCCTATTTACCTTTTGCCGGCGTGTGGTGTGTAAGCGCGCGCACATGTTGGCACGGACCTCTTCATTGATGTGCGCCAAGATTTTGCCTCTGTTCTGTGTGCATGTGCAAAGATGGAGCCTACGAGTCTGCTGCGTTGATACTTGGGGGCTGCGGGCTTCACAGACGTGTAGTTTAGCAAGGCGCACGCGTGAAACTATCTCGCGCTCGAGAGTTCGGACCAGCATTGTGTGGAGGCAGGAATAACAAGCCCTGCGGATGGAGCAGCGTGGTCGCGCTTGTCTGATGCCGCCGCCGGGCTGCTGCTCAGGGCGACGGCCCCGGGGAGCTCGACGCGTAAAGCCCTCACACTGTGGAAGACAGAGAGGCGGGCCGGGCCGTTGTCTATTTTCTCGCGGGCGCTGAATGTGAGTTTGTCCTCAGACGCGCTGGTGGAGAACCGCGTTGTGAACGCAGACGGCGAGTACATTGAGATCCACGGCTTCTCGTTCAAGGAGTGGCTGCGCAACCAGGTGGCGTGTTTGATGCCGGCGAAATTCCTGCCAAAGAGTCTCAAGCCCTCCGTCTCTGTCGTCTTCTACGTTGGTCAAGTCGACGAGCGGGGCGTGCCCCACGGCTTTGGCCGCTGGCGCTCGGAGGCGTACCACGGGGAGTCCATCGTCGGCTACTGGGACCACGGTAGGTTTCTGCGAGCGTCCGGAGAGTCCTGTGTCCCCCCCCCCCGCCTCCACGAACTGTGCCCTTGTGACGAGTGTGCCCCCTGGTTCCCTCGTGACACGCTGGACCCCTTGCACTGCTGCGGCTTCGAGCGCCGGGCCCCCGCGGCCGCCGCGACTGTCGTTTCGTCGTGCTTCGCTGGCTGTATGGGTTTCTGTGCATCGGCGAGTCACACCCGATCCGCGGTGATGGGGAGGCGGAGTGCGTGGAGTGTGCCTTTGCGTGCCCGCGCCGTCGAAGCGTAACCACTACCTAGCGCCGCCGTGATTGGCAGCTCTGAGGCTGTGTGTGGGCAGGGCGCGTCTGCGGGCATCGGTTTCCTTGAACTGCCGGTTTCCCCGGCAGCGACGTCCGTGTGTCCTCTTTCGTTGGCACCTGCCTTCGCAGGTGTTCCTGTAGGGCCTTTCAAGAGTCGCGAGTTCGGAACAGGTTCGGGTTTCATGTGCATCCGCATCGGATGGTGCAAAATCACCAAGGGGCCGCTTCGCCCCGACATCCAAGTCGGTACGTGTTGGCATGTTCGCGCGTCCCCCGCGGGGGGATGCTTCAACCAACTGCAGCTTCGACGCACGCCTATTCAGCAGCCTGCACGCGGCAGCCCATCTTCCTTCCTCTGGAGAGCACCTCTCTGTCTTTCGAGAAACGCGGAGACTAGCTTCTTCTTCGTCTTCTGTGGAGCCGCCTGCGCTGAAGTGTCTTCTTTGGTGTCGCGTGTTGCGCCCCGCAGGAATCGGGGATGCCGAGTGCTGTGTGAGCGGCGCGTTCTTCCGCACCTTCCCTCGCGTAACGCTCTACCCGTTGAAGGCGCGAGACCACGACAAGGCCTTCACAAAGTGGTCATCCCGCGGCCTCAACGACCTGATGGTGCACGAAACCGGCGGCGCAACTCTGGGCCGACTCTCCCACTTCACCTACTTGCCAGACTCGGCTCCCGCGGCGGCAGCCAGGTTCGTGCGCGCAGCCCTGTGACGAGGCTCGCCCGGGAGATATATCGCCTGTCCGTTGTCCGCGCCCGCGCGACTGAGCCTCGCAATGACTACGTGTTGTTGCTCGCACAGTGAGGCACAGTAATTCATGTGTGACTTCGTGCCAAGCTTGCCTTCGTGCCGCCACCGGCGTCAGCAGACCGTCTGCTTGCCTTGTTGACTGCCCCCGGGCGGGGCCCGGGGAGTTCTGTTTCACGACAGGCCTCTCCGCCCTCTCAGGAACTCGACAGCGGGCCTGCTAGCGCCTTCCTGTCTATCCTCCCCTTCTGAACGCCACGCTTCCGCGGTACCCATCTGTTTCCGTTTCGGTGGTAGGGCGCTCGTTCCGCGTCTGGATGCCCGTTGAGAGACCTGGCCTCTCTCCATCGCTGCGGATGATTAGCCGTGCGTGTGCGTGATACGGTTCGCAGACCTGACATGTCCTGTGAGGAATCCGCCAACTACCGTCTCCCTTCGCGGGACTATGGAGACCTCGGGGGTCGCGACAGCGAAGACGGTGAGTTTAAGGGCCCGTACCCTCCAGAACTGCCACAAGATGAGCGCAGCAGTTCAATTGGCGACACAAATCGAGGCTGCTGGAGACGCTGCACGGGAAGAGTATGCAAGGAGAGCGGCAGTTCTACGAGGCGCCGTCGAGAGAGAAGGTGACTAGCGGTGAGTCGTGTACGCCATGCAGCTCCGAATTGCGTTTGATGCCGCTGCTGTGCTTTGCGTTCTTTTGGATGCAGGCGACAAGGTGCCCAAACTGAGAGGATCGGTCATGCTGCGCGCCCAGATGCTGTTCAAAAGACGGTCGGACCGCGTGGATAGCGAGTCCCGTGCGGCCTTCTTGAAAGCGTGTCAACGCCTGTGCCTCAGCAGGATGGTTCCCCACGTGAGTTTTGAGATGATTGCACCGTTCTTTGTCTCCGACAGCTGAAGGGTAACTGGGCAAGCATTCAGTCAAACCGAAAGCCGCGTGTAAGAAGATTAAACAGACAACGTAGGACAGACATCGTCAACCCAAGATGTATAGGCACACCCGTTGAACTTAACGGTGTTTGAATTTGAGAGTGGGAGACCCCGCCGTCCGGCTTTTCGAGGTGAATGGAAAAGTGAAGGGTGGAACGGGAAACCAGGTGCGTGGCTGTATTTGTATGTTTTGCATGTGGGGGTTTTTGCTCAAGTTCCCTTCTGCATCGAGAACCTGTTTTGCAAGTGTGACTTGGCGATTGATTTCGTTTCGTGGCGTAGCAACCGCCAAGGCGACCATGGCGCCGTGTAGAACGGCGGGGTGGCGGGTTCCCCGAGGTCTCACGTCGAATCGTTCAATCGTTTTTCCGGTGCGCTCTCTGCAGCTTCCGAACTTCGGTTTGCTGTTCACAACGGAGGTTCACATTACAGTCGACCCGGAGCGAGGTAAGCACCGGTCAGGAAGCTAGAGCGTTCTCGAAAACAGAGATGAGGCAAAGAGAGTCGCGCGAGTTGTGTGATTGGAGAGCAAAGTCCTGGGCAAATCCGCGACAACTGATCAATGGCGCCTCTCAGGCCTCTGGGGCGTCCATGTCGCATTTTGTGAAGGCTGCATCCTGCGTCTGGAAGCGCCCCAGGGGATATAATATTAGCTGAGATGTTAAGAAGACGTCACACTCATCATGTTGAGATCCGTTTCCCCGACAAGGCGGGGGGGAGTTTCGCATGAGGTTGGTGTTCAGTCAGACCGGATAACTCTGAGGAGAGGGAATAATGATGCAAATGTGATTGTTGAACACTTACCGGTGCCTGCCGAATTCAAACAGAAGTGGGTAGTAGAGTTTTTGGCTGTGGAACCAGCAGCTAGCATCAAACGGAGATTCTAGGTTTCAGTTGGCGCCGAGGTCAAAACGGGTCTTTAGTGAGTTTGCTGAGTCTGGATTTCCTTTCTTTTTCAGGCCTGTACATTGGGGGCTGGGTGCCTGAGTCCGCTCTGCTTCCTCTGGAGAAGGGGCATGCTCGCCCGACTGAGGCGCAGACTGACAGAGTGCGTCATATTGGATCGACTCCGGCTGCTCCAGCGCGGGAATGCCAGAGAGAAGAAGACGAGGGATTTCACTCAGATACGAGGGAGCGCCTTGACCGGCAAAAGGAAAGGCAAATGTCCGAATCACAGCTTCGAGCTCGACGTCTGCATCAGAGGTAGGGTGTACTGGGTCGCGGAAAACCTGAGCTTGAGATGTCTTTTTCAGGCAGTTTCTACCCTCTGAGAGAACGACTTGCTCTGCTCCCCGATTCGCAGACATTCTTTTCTGGGCCTTCGCCCGACAGAGGGAGTGCCTCCTCGCTACGCTTCTACAGGGTTGGGGTTTGCAGGTTCGTGAAACCCCAGATGAGTCGGCGGTTGATTCACGGTGAGAGAGAGGCCTCTTAGTTCTCCGCTGCCCGACAGCAAAGCCTGAGGAGTTCGATTCATCCAGCTTCCCGGTGACACGCGTGCGGGCGGAGAAAGCCTTCTCATCTGTTTTGCTGGCACTGCTGCTGCTGCTGGCATGCCTTCAGGTTCGGCCTTGCTCTGCACGGCCCGGAGAAGATGATGAAGCGAAGGGGCGGCAAAACAGCAGCCTCCCGCAACACGATTGTCGGGGATTTCTTCTACGGGAGACCCAAGATTCGGCGTCGAACTTACGACGGCGAGTCCAAGAGTCTCGTCGTGCGAATTGTCGACAAGTCAAGCCGGAGAAAAGGGCGAGGAGGCGGGCGGGGACGCCTCGGTGAGCAGCTGGGCATGCAGCCGTCGCCGCTCATGAGCGCTCCCTCGTGGACTCCGAATGACCCTCTCGCCCCGGATGAGGACCCCATGAAGGCCTTTTCGTGGATCAACGTGAGTCTTGTGTGCCCGCCAGACGCGGCTAGCTTGCCTTGAGCAGTTTTCACGGTCCACTCCAAGAGTGCACATCACCACCGGCTTCGTGCGCGAGTAGATGCCACATTCCAAAGGGTCGAAGGGGGAGGGGGGGGCTGCAGGACACAGTCGCTGATGCTTTCGCCCGCGTCGGGGTATTTCTTTCGCCTTCTTCTGGGACCCGGCACAAGGCGCCGCTGGCCTGCGGGTCTTAGTTTCAAACATGCATTGAGCAAGGTGGCGGTATCGATTGCATGAACAACCCACAGCGATTGTGGAATGCCTCGATTAACTTTCTCTGCAGAGCGCGCCCGAGCTGCAGATCGACGGATGGCGGCGAGCGGAGGTCGTTGGGGTTCCCGAGGCCCTCATCTTTATCCACGGTTACAACACCAACCACGTGCAGTCCCTCCAGATTATGGCGCAAATGCTTTCGTTCGGAAACTTTCCCAGCTACATCAAGCCCTTCCTCTTCACGTGGCCAGCGGGGAGCAAGTTCACCGAGTTTTTTGAAGCCCGCGAGAATGCGAACAACGCAAAAATCCAGGAATGTTTCCTCGAATTCATTACCTCTCTGCGAGATAATGGTGAGGAGAACTGCTCGTTTTTGGCGTTTTATGTGGCGGGCTATCAGCGTTCTCGGCGGGCTCGAGGTGACATGGATGGATCTTTGATGCGCGTAGTCGGATCTAGCTGGGTACTGCGTATTCAACTGGCACGGAGCAGCCGTTTCCATTACCCGTCTCAACCGTCAGGAGGTAACGCCAGATCTTTGTGGATTGTCTGTGCCCCCACCGCAGGAATCCGGCAGGTCCACATCATGGCGCACAGCCTGGGGTCGCGTCTTCTCATGAACAGTCTACGGAAATTTGCGGATGAGTAAGTCGACAGCGCTCGTCGCATGCAGCGGCTGCCGGCGGGGACAACGCAGTGTTGGTGGTCATTTGTTCGACGCATCACCACACACGTGGAGCATCCCGACATGCTTATTCAATTCCCATCAAATCTTCTCTCGTGGAGTTTCGTGTTTTGCTGGGTGTGCTTGTGACTTTGCAGCATTTTTACCAGGTCCATAGATATGGAAAGCAATGACCATATCATGGCAGCGCCGCAAGATCGAATGCACTTGGTCACCCTGATCTTCCTGAACCCGGAATTCTTTTTGGATGACTTCGTCATGAGCGTAAGATACAGCGTGATAGCAAGGTTGAAATTGGTGTGTGTAAAACACTACTCTGTACACTCTGGATGGTCCCCTGTCTTCTGTTCAGCTGCTGGGGCACATAAGATATCGATACGATCTACCGCACCGGGGCAGGGCGACTTTCTGGAGGTCAAGGGAATCGGTGAAACTAGCTTCCTTATTGGAACGAGAGAGTCGATTCCAGGCTGCTCAAGAGCGACCAGTGTGTCCCATTTTCTTGTTCGCGTCTACAGGAATACTCCTTCCTGCGACAGTTTTGCAGCAATATATCAATATTCTGCGACGCTCATGACGGAGTGAGTCTCTGCAACTGTCTTCGCCGAAGCCATTCGATTCTCGTCGGCACCGGCCCGGTTGATGCTGCCGCAGTCAGCAAGTTCAGTGTGCCGTGAAAAGCCCCAGGATGAGGGAATGATGACATGTTCACAGGGATCGTTTCCCATTTGAATGTTGACCGATATTACGCGTTAGCGTGAGGTAGCAGCCGCGCACTGCAGCCACACAAACATCTTCTGGTGTCACCAAGAGATCTGTACGCTTCTGTGTATGTTTGTTTGCATGTGGATTCACGTGGATGCATGTTGTTTGAAGGGACACCATACTATTGCACGTCTCCGGAGGGCGTCCTCCGTCAGCACATCTCAAAAAATCTGGGGCACGACGCCGTCGCGAAAGGGCCGACTGCAGCTCGTGGGAGGGTGCGTTGTTGTCTTCGTACTTTACACTTCGAAATTTGGCGCCGTGTATACGGGGGGTTTGTGTCGTTTTTGTCTGCCCACAGGCGTTGTGGTGGTCAGAGCTGTTCAGTGGAAGGCAGGCGTTGGGGCGAAGCGTTTTCGGCCTTTACACTAGGCCTACGGATGATGGCACCGATCAAGGCGTAAATCCAAAGCTTCCGCCTGCATACGCAGGAACTATGGCGTGCTTCCAAGGATATGAGCCGGAGTACCTCAAGTCCGATAGTAGAGAATGGCTGGGTAAGCGCCTCTTGCACCCTTGATGCCGACGAGACTGTTCAGACAGCGGGATCATGTGCGTTGCATTGGTTCCGCTCAAGGGTGCTTGCTCGCGTATCGTCCCTTTTCTGTCTCTCGGAATTTTCTGTCATGGGAAGAAGAGACTGTGATGTGATGTGCATCTCAGATCTGGACGTCATTGACATGACATGGCTTGGACACAATGTCCATTCGATGAGGCATTCGTACTGGCCCCTGAACAGAGAGATAATCGAAGACATACGGTAAGCTGCCACCTCATTGCTGGTGACGTGACGCTGCGGAGTAGCGGATATCTTATCATGGTTCAGTAACGTGCCAAGTATGGACTGCGTGTTTTCTCGCTTCAAAGGCTCACAGGCTCGTGTAGGTTATTGCCCGATGCCAGGCGCATGGGGAAGTGGATGATGCGCCAGTCGATGATTTGCCGAGCTGTAATATCCGTTGAACGCTTGCGAGTCTTACAGGGAGCTGGTTGTCACACGGAAGCGAGCGCGTCAAAGAACTTCTCGGCTGGACCGACGTGAAGGAAACGTGTGGGTATACCGCGTCGCCCCATCATCCCTCACTTCCATTTTTGACAGTGATATCTAATCTTGCTCGGACCGACTGGCAAACCTTCATGTGCACAGTGTGTTGATGATTCTACTGCAGTCTACAGTGTGTCGTTTCTCTTCCAGTCGCATTCAGTCCCAATGTAAAGAGGCGTCATGTTTTGTCAGCCGATTGACTAGCCAGTTGTAGTGTTGAGCGCAAACTGTCAGTTGTGTCACGGTATACGCAGGTCGCGCTTTGGTGCGAAGTTTGGTTGCCGGCCGGAAGTCGTTTTTCTTTGATCTGTCAGTACAGTGGCAATTTACGAGTGAGCTCCTTTTATCTCGTTTGAAATTCGGTGAAAGGCTTTGTGGCGCCGCGTCCTTGGTACGCGTGGTTACGAGCAAGCGTGCACGCACTTCGGAGCGGATCGGAGAAAGGCCTTTGATTCCTTGACATTATTTTGGCGTTTATCACCATATGGATTAGCTGCCCCAGCGTATATGCTGAACACTGTTGCTCAGTCTCACGTGACTCCCAAACGGGTTGCAACACATCGCTTGATTATTGTCATTCTTCTGTATGGCGCGCCGATTCGTCGGAGGAGCGCACGCCGTAAAGTGCTGATAATAGGGGAATTTTTGTGGCTCTAGATGACGGAGGCTAACAGAATAGCTCGGCAGCTCGTGTCTCAGGCGAGAACGCCAGAAACAGAGAAGCGTCTCGCGGAAGCTAATTGTTCCTATACGTGATACGTGTAATAATCGACTAGAACTTGAGCCGGGGTACACACGCATGAAGAGACTCGTGCTCAGAATCGTCGGCTCGGCTAATCCAAACTTGCCGGGCGGATGTATTGACGGCACTGGAATGCCCAAGTCCATTCTGGAATTAACAAGGGTGTACGCCCGTCCGCTTCTGTATCTACCAAGCAACACGGCGTGATTGCTTCTGACAGATACTGCATGGATGTAATACACAGTAAATCCAATCATGCAACCAACACGCTTGTGGTGATACATGTGCCTCCACTAATCTTGCAAATTGCGCCCCAGAAACCTCAGAGAATGGGGCGAGAATTCCTGCCGGTGGCCCGGTCTCTTTCAGGATATCATTCTGTATCAAGATACCTCACCTCGTTGGAACTTGGTAGTTCTTGTGGAACGAAGATATTGTCCTGCATGTGCGTAGTGCCTCCACAACGCTGAGTAGGTGTAGAAGGAAGGCCGCTTACTTCGACGGCCGTCATCTCCTAAAAAAGTGTCAGATAGTGAATGCATTTCCCCTCCTGCTTCCTAGCTCAACCATACCTCCGGGTGCAGACTTGTCATGGAGCCCAGTGCGCCCTCGTACGACGTACCCAGCTCATCAGAAAACATGATGCCTGTGATTGTAGTGAGCTGTGTGTATAGCAGGCGTGAGCTATTACAGCAACTCTCACCATCATCTTCATAGTCGTCGTCAGGTTGCACCTCAAGAGTCTGAGGACCGTCCTTGTGTAGAAGTACCGCATCGACAGAGAAATGCACAGCTTACCAAACCAGGTAGGGGCCTGCTTATCTGAGCGGCTGTGCTTTGTAAGTCACCAAGGAACTGCCATGGGTTTTTAACTGCTACAACATGCGACCGAACAAGGTGAATCCATACCTGACTGTTTTGCCCTTCCCTCGTCTTCATGCTGTTCCCGCCGGCAACTGCGCCTGTGCAGGCCGCCATGGCGACAATCCAAAAGTACTTTAGTGCGTAAGCGACAGCCATTGTAGACGTCGTTACTCTGCTCAGACAGCTACATCGGAGGCAATGTTTTTCCCTCGCAGTGGTGGCACAGCTGTTAAAAAGCAAGCGAGATGCCAGCACTGTACTGTACGTACACGCAGCCACGCGTCAAAATCCCTCCGTTGACACGGCGTTTACTTCTAAATTAGCTGAAGACCGCTTGTCCCCGTTTCCTTTGTTCTGATTAGGTAACTCTAGGATGAGACCTCTACTTTATGCAGCCTTCGCAGCGGCTGTCTTTCTTACGTTTGCGCGCCCTGCGCTCGCCCTCAGCCACGTGCCCAAGTGGGTTCACGACATGAGGGTGCAACGCGTAGCGGAACTGAAAGAGCAAATTGCAAACGCTTCTGCAGTAAGCATAGGCAGAGTGAGGAGTTTTGAGTTGCACAGAATAGAGACCATGCAGGGTTCTGCCAGTAACCTCACCGCCCTGGACTCTGCGGACGTTGCACGCTTAGCGGAAGAGCTTTCGTGCCTTCAGTCAGAAGAAGACAGGTATGGACTCGAGCGCGGCAATGATGCGATGGTGTGCAGCGAGGCACACTACAGGCTACAAGATGACAAACGCTCAGTCGCTCTTTTTGCCACTGTCATAATGGTAATCCTGTTTCTTCTGTTCTTCCTCACAACGATGGTCAGTCGCCAGCAATTTTGAAACTATGTCTCCCCTCCCTCATCCATATCTGTTCAGCATATGGATGAAGCCATAAAAGACGCCAGGTAACGATCTTTCTTGGACGTGGGCGCACAACATCAGATATGGTTCCCGTGTTGTGTAGCATTCTTCAAGGCCAACGAGCCGATCTGCTCGATCTCCGTCTTTGATACTACATCTTCAGCATCTGTATTCGGCATTACAGAGCCACTGCAGTGCTGCTGCCGCCTTGTGGTCCGTGAATCGATGCGGTAATCACCCTGCATATACGGGAGCAGCAACCAGATGGAACGGGGATAACGCTGCTGCCAAGCTGAGACTACGACACCAGTGTCGGGACGTTCTAATTCGAAACGAGGCACAGAGCCACAACGGGCAATAGTACTCACTGTCGTGTGCAAGTTCGGTCTCTGAACTTCGGGAATCTAACAAACAATAGTAGACACCCGTGTTTTTGTCACCTATAGCTACTGGAAAGATGCATCCGGATCGTGTAGCTGTCTTGCGATACACGTATCCCGCACACTCAGTGCGCTGCTTCGAGGTGTGCAGCTGCGACAACCGGGAAGGGTCTCCTTGGTGCTGTTGTCAAGCCCTAGATATAGAATTCTATAATAACATGGACACATTTTTCACTTCTTGAGGACAATTTGGATCTAGACGAAGCGTGAAGTTGCTAGTTGATCTCAGAGCCAATCGACTGTAGAGTAGTCAATTGGCAAAACGCTGCAAGTGACAAATGCTTCCCGTTTTCTAGACCAAACGCTGCCTCGTGAAAAATCTCTGGAAGGGGGCGGCAGGGAATGCTCATTGACGGAGGATGAATTTGGTGTCAGCCAAGAGTTTCCGCGGGTACGAAGTTCGAAGACGGCTCGTTGGCTGTCAAGAGTGCCTGCATGCAATCCCACAGCCGTTCGACAGCCACGAACTTTGCTCCATTCGCTTGGATACTTTTGTTGTATAAGCATCCTATTAATGTCGGGGTTGTCGAGGGGAGCTGTGATTCACCGGAGCCAAGTGGGCACAGTGGTGCCCGTGTCCGGCCGGGACGTCTCGTCTTTGTATCTGTGATTTACTCGCCATCTCATCCCTTCCTCCGTATTTATGCGGTTTCGTGGCTGCTACTCACACAGCCGATCCGATCGCCCTCGTTACCTCATGACTTGAGCTTTAGGGGCACAATGACCGGCGCCCTGTCCTTATCGGCATCCTGTCATGAAAACGGGACCGTAGGCATTGCCGTCCCGGATGCAGCGCTGGATCGCAGTTCTCCCTACGCGATTGCTGAAGTAAAATGCATATCCCCCACTCTGTCACGCAGCACAGCTCATCCTCGCGAGCAGGATCCACTACAATTAGTGACACGGACAGAACCTGCGGCATGGGGAGGGATGCCTCTCCGGTCACCTGCTTCATACAACTCGCCCGAGTCCTCCCGATGCCGGTCGGCCTTAAGAGACCTGAGGGATTTCTGCAGAGGGAAGATATGCAGGATCGAGCCAAAGACAAGGGACAAAAGTGGACACAAGCTTACTACTTCGACAGACCATCAAGCTGATGGTTCGCTCACAACAACGCCTCTTGCCAGCCCCTCTGTCGCTGGCAGACAGGGACGAACATGTGATAGCATCGAGGCACAGCTTTTAATTAGGAAAGCAGCGGCTTCCGCAGTTTCACTATCCGTGCAGTGCAGTACGCCCTGTAGCATTCATAGTGATCGTGAGGCAATCAGTGAAAATGACGCGTATCCTGATGCCAGTGGATTGATTCCCGCCAACCGCCGAGCTCGTTCACTTCAGTGCCGGCCTGCCGCACCTCGAGCACAGGGCCTCCACGTCAAGCCGCAGAGCAGCGGCCTACCGCCCGCCGCCTCATGTGATGAGTTAAGCGATGTTGAAGTCATCTGCAAAGTGCACGATGAGTTAAAGCTGGTGCGCAGAGACCTCCGGCAGCAACAGCGAAGAAACAAACATGATGGAGTTGCAGCTCTGTCTTCCAGTTACTGTCAGCCGCTGGGTCCCACACAAGCAGATCATTCGTTGTACGCTGGGGATGATTTGATACCAAATCACGCTGACTCTGCTGGGCCATCTCATGTGAATGCTGCCCCTTGCTTTATCTCGCTCGCTTCCGGTGCTCCATCGTGTGGTGCCACCGACAACTGTGGTAAAGGTGCTACAATGACGTCCCCTCCGGAGAGACTGGAGAGCCAACACGCACACGGCCGAGTACAACTACATGAAGACAAGCTGTCTAAGCGTAACGGGGGGTATAGAGAACCCAGAGAATCAGAGCAAGCCTGTGCTAATGTGCGTCGCCCCTTGGCAATCGATCCGAGAACAGCAGAACCTCATGTCTTTCTCAACGGGGCGCACGAGTCTGAAATGCCTTCCTCTCCAATGGTGCTGCGGTCTGAGTTTGTCACAGATACGTCATGTGGGGATTCCTTGCCCTCTGCCCCGCAGTCGGCCCTCTTTGTTAAGCAGTCAGATTCCATGCGCGTTGACCCAGCGCCAAAGAGTCTTTCTCGTCAGATACTCCTGTGTATAGATGCCCCCGCCGCATCACATCGTCTCGTCCAAGACCTTGGCCTCCAGCAGCAGACCAGATTTGCATATCGGCAAGCTGAAAAGCATAACTGCTCACATCCTTTCATGAACCCTTTCGACCCGGGGTCTGAGCCGGGCTATTCTATCTCTAGATCCCCTAGCGAAGTCTCTGCAAACGCCCTCTATGGCGGGTCCTCATCTGCAATCTCGAAGATTTTAGAGGATTTAAGAATTGTCGACGTTGCGCAACAGTCCGCTGACTTGAAGCTGGGCACGCCGCAGTGTTGGGTCCCCGACGCAAGCGGACAGCTGCAAACTACTCCATATCAAGCTGCGGATATCGGCAAGTCATACCAAGTCCACAAGAAGGGAGCGGGAGGTGCTCCATTCTGCCGTCTTCCGGACGTGACGTGCGCCGCCGAATCTGCAGCTGAGCGTCACTCAATTGCTGTACGAGCGAAGGACAGGGAAGAACTCGTCCACAAGGAACTTTTACCTGCGGGCACTCATGAAGGCAGCGAAGGGAAAGACCCTCCACCAAAGGGGGGCCTTACAGATGAAAGCTGTCCCGTGTGCTCGGTCATGGCAGCCGCTGGGGACACGTCACCGTCGGACTGTTGTTTCTGTGGGAAAACGGCGCATCCCGCAAACGGCCTGCGCTCGGGAGAAGCCCATCAGGGGAGAGAGGCTGCACTGAGTAAATTGAGCGCAGTCACAATCCCTGGTGAAGCAGCCTCCTTGAGTGCAGGAAAGGCTGAGACTCGAGTCCAGCCTTCACGTGCATCCAGGGTAGCCAGCCTCATCACGGAGGCGCTTGCCTCTTCCGTCCCGCAACGCAGTCCTACGCCGCCCGAGAAAATCGATAGTAGGGTGACCTTCCAGAAGGCCTGGAATGATCTGCTGCAGCTCCATAGTGCCCTCCTTCAGTATCAGCAGTGCGTCGAAGAGCAAGACATGCCGAAGTCGACAGGCAATCCAGTAACCAGCAACACGTCCCATGCGCCACTGGCGCCCACGCCGGCTGCCCCAGTGAGGCAGAGCAACGAATATGCGCGGCCCGAACCTAATGGCTGCGCGCTGGATCAGGAATCGTGGCATCTCGGCAGCCATCTTCAAGCCAGCAGTAGTCGTCGGAGTCCCCAGCACGGCCTAAGGCCACACTCCTCGGGGCCTGAGCTGGAGCGCGGTTGTAACACGTCGAGTGAACAGTCCCATCCCGTGGATGTAGTCATGGCTGATGACCGCATGCAGGGCTCTGGAACATCAGAGAGGGACCGAGAGGCCCCTGCGGGCGGTGCAGGAAACTGCGAGAAGCGCCAGCAGGTGGAAATGCTAGAGTCCTATCAAGAAAGATGCTGCGGAGCTTCCTTACCTCGCACGCTGGAGGGGGTCCAGCATTTGCTAGATAGCGCACAACTGCTGTCGCCAGAGAAAAGAACTGCCGCAAATGCAGCGTGTTCAGGACGAAATTCGTTTACGAGGAGCAGGAGCTCCCCTGGGCGAGGCCTGTGTGGCTCCCGCTCTCACTCTGTAAAGCGGCTACGACGCAGAAAGAAGCATTCTTGCCCGCCTTGGGCGCGCCATCTTGCGGCGGTGCTGTCGCAGCAAGCGACTACTGCTTTCTTCTGGGGGAAAATACCGGGCCGATCCAAGAATTCCACAGTAACCGATTCCCACGCGAGTCCGGCGACAAATCTTCTGCCTCCGCAGCTTCCACCGAACTGCAGCGTCGTTAGGAGACCCTCTACGGCGAGGCGTCCCTCGAAGGAGCCAGACAACCAGCCGAAACGAAACAACGTCAGCGGAATAAGCCGAGATACCCACTCCGACATCATACGGAATGCCAAAGGAAACAAGCCTGAAAAGCGCCTAGCTGATGTGCTGCAGGATCTGACTATCCGCCGCCCTACCCCCGAGGCGGCGCCGCCTACTGCTGGCAGCGAATTTGAGGCTGTTGACACACGAATTCCAGACTTAGGAGGCCCCGGATCTTCTGCAAACGTACGCTCAGGCCCGCTGTCACCGTCTGGCCGAGACCGCGTGCCAGGTGACGGTACCAAAACAAAGCCTGTGGGACTAGGCTCATCGCGTCAGACTGTCTCGGCCGCCAGGCAAACAGTGCGCCTCCGAGTGTCCCCCCCAGCGTACCAGGAAGCGCAAACTGAGCTGGGAATAAACCGGCGGAGCCCCCAGGGCAAGGGCGTATGCCGCCCGTCCCTGGAGTTTTCGGGCCAGTCAGGGGTCCTGTCGCAGCTGCCTGCCACGAATGCAGGCCCTCTCGCCGATTCACGAACAAATTCTGCCAGGAGAGGCGACGCCAAACCTGCGGTTCAGAAGGGAAGGCGAAGCGAGCTGCGTCGAGAGGGCATAGGCGGCTCTGGGAGGGATATGGCATGTGCCTTTCCGAATCCAGCCGCAGCTGAGTCGCGCGAGGGGCGAAACCCCGCTTCACCGACTTCTCTCGGTGCTAGCAGCGCCGAAGACGGTCGAGGCAGCGACACGAGCTCTGAAGAGAGCTCGTCGCCATCGTCGACGGACACGTCCGAAGACGAGGCCTTCTGGCTGTATGCAGTTCGGCCGCCCCCGTCGGGCAGACCCAAGCGCGTCTCGGTTCGTGGAGGGTACTCGCCGCCTGGACACGGGCTATCACCTTGCCGGATACCGCTGCGCAGTCCAACTGCAGACGAATGCAGTCAGAAAGATCTCCGAAAATCATGTGTTCATCGTGAGCCGCTCACGGATCCGCGGGCCGGCGTCGCGTCGGGCCTCCGTGGGTCTCGCTCGTCTCAGTCAGCACCCCGTCCTCAAGGCAGCTACTGCTTGTCCTCCTGTTCCAGTTTAGGCGCCAGGGAAGAGCTAGCGAGAGCGGAAGCGTCTGCCTGCCGCGTGCCTGCTTCGCCGCAAGCACCTGCGTCTTTTGCCTCCGCGAAAGCACAAGGTCATATGTCTGGCGATCTAAACGACGGCAGACCTGCGGCCGAGGCGCACAGCATGGACGCAGTTGCTGCTGCGCAGGCAGCTGCCATGGCGGCCAGCATGGCTGCCGCCGCCGCGGCTCGGGCGAGTAGGACTTTCACTCAATCTGCCGCAGACTCTATGCGCCTCAGCGGACCCACAAGCGTCACACCTTGCCGGCAAGAACGAGAGCGGACGGAGAGGCAGGGCGTGCCTGAGATCGGGGGCGCTTCAGGTTCGGGAAACGAGAAGGAGTACCAACCTTTTTTCTTCCTCAGGAGGAAAACTCCGCTCGAGACCCAGCTCTCCAGTGAAGCAGGTGAGAAGCACGCTTTACGGGCTATCGCGAAAGCTAGACATGGCGAATCTCTCCCCAAGAGAGGCACCGCCAGACTCAGGGCACGACATCGAACCTCAGGTTCCTTGATCACTACATATTGCGAGTTCGAATCCGAGAGCGGGGCCATGCAGTGACATGCAAGGGAGGCGGTACCGGAGGGTGCGTTATGTCATCCTTCGCACTGCCGCTCCGCAAGGTCATGCGGCGACTTTTATCATTGGCGATTCATGCTGTGGTAGCGATGCAACGCCAAAACAACTCGTGCTCCAGGGGCCTCCCCTGCCATCTGCCCTCTCGAATGATCTTTTTCGATTCAAAATGTTGCCGCTCTGCAGGTCCTCAGCAGACGGCGAATGGAGGCGCTCAGGAGCCACCCAGGATACCTCAGTTGAGTATACCCCGCCAAGACAAAACCGCTCCGACAGGAGACCGGGACTCGAACCAAGAGCGTCACTGGTCGGCAGACGGGCTGCCCGAGGAGGCCGTCAGCTGCGACCCGCAATGGAGCGACTCTCGCACGCGCCTCGAACAACAACTCGCCTTGCAAGCTGTCGAGCGGAATCCAAGAGAAAGCGACTCGGGGCTTCGCGCAGGCCAGCATAGCACCGGAATGGGGCGGTCGCAGGCTACCTGTCGCTGGAGCGACCGTGACCGCCAGCATTCACAACCAGGCGGCGACGGCCCGGCGCCTCCGCCCGCGACAGAAAAGCCCAACCTCAGCAGGCAACGAAGCTCCGTAAGTGATTCAACCCGCCTCGCCTATCGCTCCCCCCCCCACCCCACCCCCTTCGCACAGCACAACGACGACCGATAAGCACTCGCGGATTCGGGCCCAGACAGACGATACTGTGATCGCGGGGGCGAGCCTCTGTCAAATCTGAGCGCCCGTTCTCCATTCGCCGTCCTCTGCGAACTAACCAAGAATTTTGTGCCACACGTTCTGACCGCGCTCGCGATTCTGGAATACGAAGAAGCAGACCAGATCCAATGAAGTCCTTTCGGGCCCCATGGGTCCTGCATGTTTGTTTCTGCTCTGCTGTTCCTGCCCCCATTGGTCGCTTGCTGTAGGAACGCGTGAACCATCGAACCCGAGACAGAAGTGGTTCGCGGGCTTCTTCCCCCAGTTCATCCGGCGCCAGCGCAGCAGGGAGGCGGCAGGAGTGCATCCCCGAGATCCGAGCAAAGGGGACGCGCGCGCTAAGTTCGAGCAAGCTTTCAACAAGTAAGACCTCGTCACTCTGCTCTTCGGCGGACAGCGGAAGGGGACAGCCTCCACTCGTTTCTCAGCGAAAGGGAGACTCGCAGGAGGCCAGGAGCTCGTGGTCACGTCCCTCCTCCACAGGGCTGGAAGCGGAGTGCGCCCTGGGTGGAGACGCACAGGCTGGTGAAGTTGGAAATGTTCAAGACGCAGCTAGCCTAGGCAAGGAGAGAAGCCATTTGCGGGGCGGCACGCGCGACCCTTCGCCTGGAGTAGCTCGCCTCCGCGAGCAATCTCCAAATAAAACAGGCCGTTGCTCGGCGAATGAGCTCGAGCCTCAGGGACAGGCCGCCGCCAAAGAGCGACAAGCAACGGACGCGTCCTCCAGTCAGAAACGAAGTACCAGCGAGACCAAGAGACTTAATCAGTGCACTAGGGAGAACAAACGACATAGCTCCAGTACTAGTGAGACTAAGGGACACAGGGAGAGACGGTCTACGGGGACGGCACGGTCTTTGAGTTATTCTGCTGGGGCATCCGTCACTCGAAAGGGCAGCTTGAGCCCTCGTCGCGAGCGACCGCGGTTAGGCCGTTCATCCGGGAGCCATGCAGCGAAGGAAACCTCCGCGAACGTGCCGGCGCCAGTCAGGAAGGACCAGCACGCCGTCGCCAGAAAGGAGAGGGAGAGTGGGCGCCCGTCGCACGAGGCACGCCGGAGCCGAGCGGAGAAGCAGCTGCCCGACTCCACTGAAGAAGACCCGCCGCGCGTTAGAGGATGGGCTGGCGATTCAGCTGCTGCTTCTTCGGAGAAAAGACGAGCGAGTCAACAAGCGCCTCGGGCGAGCTCGCTGTCCAACGAACGAACTAAGTGTGACTCCTCGTCGGGAAAACGAATCGCAGGCCGCCCGAGTGCTGCGCGAGATAGTGATGCGATCGGTGGAATCCAGAGCGCAGACGAGCGCGGGTGCGGAACGCGGGATGCGAGAGACGAATCTCAGATCCGAGACCTTCAAAAGCCAGAGAAAGGCAGGAGCTGCAGCGTCTCCATGTCAAGCTCAAGAGACAGTTCGTCCAGCCCAGGCGGTCAGTTGTCTGTGGCGAGCATTCGCGGCAAGCGAGGGTCACGAAGGCGATACGAGAGGTCGCCGCCAAAGACGTTTTCGAGTCAAGATCAAGAAGGAGACCGGAGCTACTCTTTCTCGAGTCATGCGAGTATCCTCCGGCCCCAACTCGCCGGAGCTACTGACAACCGAAAGATGAGACGAGAGTCGGAGGGGTCCGAGTGCCCCCGCGCAGAGTCGCTTGAGCGTGGCGGTTCAGCCAAGCAAGACCCTCCTAAAAACAACAGTCCTCAAAGCCGCGAGCTGACCGCGTCGCCGCCAGGAACGGACCAACCGAAATTGAGGGCAGACAGGGAACGCTGCAAGAATCGTAGAGGCAGCAAAGAAGGTGGAGGCACTCAACAGGTGAGCGGAGCGCTACCGGGCGACCCCTGTGGAGACGCTGAGGCGGTGGAAAAGCCTTTTTTCCCGCAGAGGCAGCACCCGCCCGAGCAGGCGCCGGGTCGTTCTTTCTCCGAAGTCACGATGGAGCCGCTGGCCCCGGGCCCCGGACCGAAGTGCAGCAAGAGAAGCTTTTGTAGTCAAACAACAGATGATGATGCAAGCGCTGCCAGTGTCGGAAACCCGGCAGGGGCAGGTCGACGCAGCCAAAATTTCCCTCTGGAGTCCGCGAGTCTCCCTCTCTCGTTGTGCACGTCCATTGTCGCGTCTTTCGAGGCTCTGAAGAAATCGCTGGACACCGACGCAAAGGCTCGAGTGCCTTTCGCGCCAGCTGAGGAAAGCCGCGACAGCGGTGAGGGTGGCGCAGCGGCGTCCTCAGAGACCCAGGCACGTGTGCCGACAGTCACAGGAAATCGGCGAGCAGAACCAGAAAAGCGCATGCAAGAAGACCGACCGGATTTCTCTGCTTTGGTCCGAGACGCCTCACGGGCGCTTCAGAATGCTCAGGAGATCCTCGCCAAGAGCGGGGTCACTCCGGGGAGCCCCCCTCTGCCGTCGTCGTCCTCAGCTGGACCTCCGGAATCCAGGACGCCTCTCAGCGAGCAGCAGCGACACTTTTCATCTGCCCGTCCTCCCGAGGAAGCGCCGCCATCTGGAACCCGTCACTGCAGGGCGTGGATACCGACAGTGCCTTCATCGTCCCTCGCAGTCGTCAGCAAATCTCGCTCTCACGGGGACGATGGAGGTCTGCAGAGCCACGCCACGGCTGCGAGAACGTCGCCCTCCCGTACGCCCTCGTGGAGCACCACTCAGAACCCCGTTCACTCGAGACACGCCCGCCAGAGCTTGCAGCCTGGCGTCGACGACTCGCTTGATTCTGTGTCTCCCTGCACTTCACAAACGCTAGTTTCTGGCACATCTCCCAACCAGGCAGTTCCACCGACTGCCACTCAGCACAGTCCTCCTGCCTCGATCGCGGGCGCGGCTCGTAGGCTTGTGCCCAACGGACACGAGCGAGCAAGTTCATCAGCATCAGAGACAGAAACGAGTGTCCCAGAGGGGAATTACGCCGCCGTAAATGCACCTCGATCGCTTCAGAGCTGGCAACAAACCTGTGGCGGGCGGGTGGGGACCGGCCCCCTTACTCTGCTTGCCGATACGAAACTAGTCGAGGAGCTAGTGAGAGACGGTTTCACGATGTGCGACACAGGCTCTGCGTCGCACTTTCTTAGCAACTGCACGACATGCAGCAACTTTCCGCAGTGCTGGTCACTCGCGTCTAATAGAAACTATGTCGAGCAAGTCGGAAACCCTAGGGGCAGACTGGGTCTCAGTGACGCGGAACTTCACGCATCGCAGGCAGCCAGCTCCCGAGCTGCTAAGGAGCTCATGTCGCCTTGCTTCCCGATGCCGAAGGACGAGGGCCTGGGCTCCGCCTCTCCCGGCTACCTAGCTTGCAGTGAACAGGCAGGGTCCTCGGTAGGCAACTTCGTCTTCCAGTCTCCCGCAGAAAGAGTGCCCGTTAGCTACAGAAACTGCAGCAGCGCGAACTGCCCCGTGTTTTCGTTCTCGTCGAGCTGCGCACTGGGCAGTTCGCCTTTTAACAGGGAGGCTGGAGCTGCGCCTTCCACTGCAGGGAAGAGCAGTCGCAGCCGCACAGGACTCGAAGCTGCGACAGCGAGTGAAGCAGAGCCGTTTGGCCAGAAGGCGCCGAGCGTGTGGCAACGGCGCACCACCACAGCGACGCAGGCCCTGGGTGAGTCTTCGCTCAGCCGGGCCTCGAAAGCAGAGGAGACACATGCGCCTCCGAAAGAAGTCTTAGCGCAGTGGGCATCACGAGCGGTTGATGGGTACAAACGGGGGCGGGGGGGCTCGCCCCTTTCTTCCAGCGACGAGCTCGTCTTCTCTGGATCTCGAGGGCTCCCTGTGAAAAACGGGACCTCGTACGTTGTTGCCAGTGAGCATCCAAAAGGAGAGCGGCTGCTGCAGAGCTCGGGCAGGACGCGTCTGCCGACGCCACAGCACTTCTGCAGCAGGCCTCCGGGGAGCCACGCGGAGCTTCATGGCGGAGGGATGCCTGGCTCACCAGATCTCTGCGAGAGGAGCTCTCGTTTCAGACAAGCTGTTGGCGCCTGTAATGTTTACGGCACAATCCAAGCCGAAGAGAGAGCCGAAAGCGAGTATCCCTGTGGAAAACCTGTTGGCACGTGTGAACGCGCGAAGACGCGCGAGCAGCTCTTCCTCGATTTCCACGAAGCCCAAGAGCGAATCAGAGGGCAAGAGAAACACCTACAGCTCCTGGATGAAAGAATTCAACGGCAGCACTCAGCTTTTGCTGCACTTAGCTTGGCTCGTCCCCTCTCCCAAGCGGGAGGACCCGCTCATCACACATTTGGCAGGTGACTGTCGAATTACGCTGACAACCACCAGTGTATTCTGCGGTTCGTGTCTCCCTCGGAAACTGTTGTGCTGCGCCGCGGTAAAAATACGGATACCTTTGTCCCGCATGTCTGCGCAAGCAAACAATATCCACTCTCGATAATCCCCCTGAGAGGTGTGTGTAATGAGGACTGCGTTTCTTGTCCAGCGTCGGCGCCTACCGCGCACGCCACGCCCCAGCGCACAGCGGCTTCACTAGGTGCATGCGTACGCTAGCACGCCTGCTTGTTCGTCTATCGCGATTTCAAACATGGAGCCAAAAACTTGACTCCAAGTCCCCCCTCCGAAAGGGTGACCCATACTCGAGTCAGTGAATGCCGTGGCACTGTTCCTCGCATACCCAACTGCGCCGCAGAAGCAACGGACGACTCCCTCTGGAATGGCTGCTACACACACACTGTCGGGCTTGCCTAGACATCTCACACCATAAGATCACCTGCTTAACCAAGCGCCCTCATCGGGTGAATCGCGAGGGGCTGTGCCGAGTGCCTAGTGTGTGATGACGCAACTGGGGTATGGCGGCTGCTCGGTTACAAAGGGATCGGAGTTCCTAATAGCGCTTTCACTGGGGCATGCCGCGAATAAGGCGGTAGGTAAAGTCGCGGACTACAGGATACATATTTAATAGGAATTGAAGCGACAATCAGAAGAGTCTGGAGAAGACTAGAAAAGCCGGAACCCAGAAAGCAGGACACGAGCGACAGGCAGAATGAGACACGAGTAAGGTATCCGGAGTCCGAGGCATGCATTCCTACAGGATCGCGCTCAAGACTGTAAGAAGCGCCGCTCGCGAGACGCCATAAAAACACTCTCGAAACAATCCCGCCAGATTTCAATTTCTCGGAATTTCTTGAAACAAAAGATCATCCCAGGAACAGACAACAGAGAAGCAATTCAGTCCTGTCTCCTTTCCCCTTCTCTCTTCTTCTCCAGCCCAGATGCTTCTTCTCGCGTGTTTTGTAGACACAGGACAGCCCGAGGCCCGTCTTCTAAGGCTCAAACTTGTCGGTGAAATACGTCTCATCGAAATGATAGATACGAACGTAACCGTCTTCTCCCCCGGAGGCATAGCCGTTTCCATCCGGCATCCAGCACAGAGTGTTCAGCGGACCGAAGTGACCCTTGCAGCTTCCCAGCTCTTCCTGATACACCATATGGTAGATGAGCGCCTCGAACTTTCCTTCTCCACTCGCTGCAGACACAAACAGTCCGCATAATAGGGGTCAGCGCCGTAGAGAGCTTGACACGAAACACAGACTATATTGCAGCCACGCTCGGGACTCCTCCCACGGTGAGCCGCACACACTCCCCCCCCACTTTTTTGTTCTCCCGAAGAATCCAAGGCGAGGTACCTGTCTTTCCTACATCCATGCCCATACCACGGACTTTTCTTTCTTCACTAACACGGCACAGCGTGCCCTAAAAGCTTACCGGTCGTTGTGACATCCTCTGCTGCCTGACCGCCTCCCAGCATGACGTGACATTTGCGCTCCTCCCCACTCTTGTTGAATCGCGGCGAGATGTCGCAAGCGTTCAGCGGTCTGTCGGTTTGGTAGGTCTGCACGCGCCCAAAAAAGAAGGAAAAAATACCGCCAATGCTTGCTAGAGCCTCATATGCCTACTCACCTTTAACACGGATGCCGCGGCCTCCGCGGTCAGGCAGGACACACTGAACACGCGAATGCGTCACTCAAGGCCTCGACACTGAGGCGGCGCCGCTTCATGCCTGCCCCAACATAGCGCTCTTCGCATGCACTCCTGCACATGCCCAGTCGTTGCAGAGCTCGCCTACCTTGAGGCACTTGAAGTCGACGGTGTCCCACAGCTTCGCCGAGCCGTCCGAGCAGCTCTGCAGAAAGAAAAGGCATCAGCAGGCCCTCTCTGCAGGTGCGGGCGTCGGCGTGCCACGCCGACGACAGCCCTGGCTCGCTGATACGCGAGATGCACATCCCTACTGGGAGAGACACGTGAAAAGAGACCCTACGCAGACTTGCGGGGTCGACACGTCTACGTACAGTCGAGAACAGACACATACTTGCCATATCGGGGAGCCCTGACCTCCGGGGAGCACTGCGCCTTTCCCCGAGCGCTCCCGACGAGCTTAAAACATCGCACAGACGACGCCGGGAGAAGCCCCGTCTCAACGGCTTCGAAGCCAAACCGCAAGCGCTGAAGATTTCCTCGACGCAGTGCAAAGGAACCGTTGGAGTTCCACGACCAAAAAGCGGCTACACGTTTTTTATCCACGCGTGTGACCAGTCCTTCAGTGCATTTGCCTTACGGAGAGCATGAGGAGGCGATCCTCGGAGAAGCTAAGGCACGTGATGAACTGCTTGTGTGCGCGGAACTCGTTGATGTACTCGCCAGTCTCGGCGTTCCAGACCTGGACGGACGCAGGGCAGCAAACACCCCTCCCGCGTCTACCTCATAAAGACAGAGCGAGTCCCCCATGGCCCCAATCTACGCATGCAGCAGGGGCCCTAGTTCGTCCCCGGCACCCTTCTCTCGTTCAGGGTCACACGGCGAAGGCGCCGCTGCTCAAATCTCCACTTGGAATCAAGGTGTCTACATACGTGTACATACACACATGCATATCCTTATATACTTACACACATATGCATATATATTTATCTCTGCCGATGGACAAACGCGCGCTCGCTCATCGAACGCCCCCGCCGCACGGCGCCCGTCGTGACGACGCGCCGCTTTTTTTGCCTCCGCGGCATGTGGAGCTGTCTTCGCGTACCATAATGTCGCCGTTCTCGTGGCACGAGATGATGGTCTGGTCGTAGGGGCCCCAGCGCACCTGCACGCAGCGGCTGGCGTAGTCGTCCTGCGACCAGAGGCGTCGCGGCTTGCCGTTCGGACCATCCAGCTGAAAAAAGACACGCCTAAGAAGCAAAACGTTTTTTTCGCACTCTAACCTTCTTCCCACTCTGCGGCAGGCCCACGCGTGTGTGCAGGGCTGGAACTCTCCACACGCCAGAGAGGCAGCTGCGGACCGCAACGAGGGAGGAGCCTCGCCCCTTGTCCCCCCCCGGTGCCGCGGTCGCCTCGCTGCCTCCTCTCGCCTGAGTCCCTGGGGCGAAAAAACAGCGAGTCTCTGCTTGAATCGTCCTGTCTGCTTGATGCAGGAAGGCACAGATAAACGAAGAGCCGCGACTCCCTCCTCTCCAGCCACGCAACGGACCCCTCGAAGGGGCACTTCCCCTTTACTTGCCTGCCAAACTTTGATCGCCTTGGTCGACTGCGAGCCGAAGGCGTCGTGCACGACGACGAACTTGTTCTGCTCATCGGGCTTTCTGTTCCACTCAACGAATCTGGGAACAGAGAGAATCCAAACACATGCGCACGCAGCTCGCTGAACCACGCGCGACGCCTAAAAAGGGACTGTCGAGCCCACAGCCGACACAATGCGCCACCGGCACCCTCCCGGAACCTCATCAGCCGAAGACACCTCTAAGCCCCATCTCCCCCTTCGCCTCGGTCCTTCCACAATGTGAAGGCCTTTGACACGTTGCAAGTCCGTCAACGAGATGTTTGTTCTCTTGCGAGTGTCGCGCAGGAGCGAGCTAAAACGTCTGCTGCGGTAGCTCCTTCAGCAGGGCTGTCGCAGCTGAGGCGCCCCGCGACGCTGCCCTCCTTTCCCCCTCCCGTCCCCCCCTCCGAGCGTCTCTCTGACGGCACGATAATTCGACCCCAGTTCCCTCACCCAAGGGACCTTGACGTCGAACGCGGCGCCGGCCCTCGCCAAGAAGCGAAATTGTGCGAGGACAGCTCCAACGGAGAACAGGCTTTGGGACGAAACCGCAGCACCCCCCCTCCCCCGCCCCGTGACGAGGACGCTTGTGAGGAGATGAGCTTATCTACAGTTTAGGGTCACTCACTTGCAGGGACCGCCCTCGGGGATTTCGTGGAGAATGGCGCCGCTGCACACGTCGAAAACCATGACTTTCTGGTCTGCGGACGCGCAGATCAAGCGCTTGCTGTCGAGAGTGCAGTCGCAGTTCCACACCACACCCTTGCCGCAGTCGTAGGTGCCTGAAGACCCGCCAGAGAGAGACGTTGGCGATTTCAGAGACAACCCTATTTCCAATCAACACGCGTCGCCCGCTTCTCTATCCGGAGTTCGCCCGGGGGAAGCCACGAACTGCACTCTCAGCTCTGAAGTGCATGGCGAACCCTCCCCAAAGCCTGAGCAGGTTTCCTCCACAGAAGAGGATGCTGAAGACAGGCATGACTAGCTAGGTTTGGCGAAGTGCGGAGGTGGCGTTCGCCCGCGATCCAATCCCTACAAGGAGCTGCACCTCCCTCCGGATCCAGGCGGAGGGAGTGAAAAGCCGAGCGGGGCTCGACGCGCCGAAATCGACCAACAGAGGCAGATCGCAACTGCTGAGAGCAATTGCACGCAAACCCCCTGCATCCGAATCTCCAGCCAACAACGTTCCCTCGAAAAAAGGCGCAAGGAAGATGCGGATGTCTTTTTGCCGCTCACCAATGCGTTCGCCGTTCTCAGAGTACCAGACAGCCAAGCGGGCGTCCTGAGAGAAGGCACAGAAACTGCTGCAAAAGTTCACACGTGGGTGCACCACCTCTGCGGAATCCCTGCTCCCCAGAAGGCGGCGATACACACGCGTGAAAGCGTATAGATACAAAAAAATAGAGTACTAGTTGGTCCACGTGTCCCAGTCTCGGCCCCGGCTGCGCACACGTCAATACCCCCCGCCTCCCCCCCCACCCTCCGCCCAGCTGTTCGCCTATTGCAAGCTGCACACGCACTGTCTTCTGCAGACTCTCTCTCTCGATAAAGAGATGCATATGCGCGACTCAGCGATTTCCGCTTTGACAAGCATCGTCTTCCCCGCAGTGCGGGATTTCGCCGCCGTGTGACTGAGAGCGCCAGGAAGGCCCTGCGGCGGCATGCACAGATATTCCTTCCTTGCCCAGCAGCGTACCTTGCCACAAGTGAAGAGGAGGTCTCCGTCGCGGTTAAACGTCACCCATGTCAGGGGACGGGCGTGTCCCATAAGAAACAACGGCCTCATTTTGGAGAAAGACGGGAAAGAAGCAGCAGAAAATGCGAGGGAGGCGACTGGTTCGCGAGAAACTCTGCAGCCGCGGGCAGACGGAAAGGGCGAGCGCGGGAGTTGGTAAAACGAGACGAGGGGAGGACGGCGAGGGACTTGGAGAGAGAGACGCAGATAACGAGCTTGACACAGAAAGCGAAACAAAACAAAGCGGAACCGAGAAAAACGAAGAAAAGCGAGACGCGCGAGGAGAGCGAGAGACTGTCTCCAACGACTGCGCTATCAGGTGGCGTTACAGAACCCAGACGAGTCGCCTTTCCCGGAGCGAGAAGGCCAGACAACAAGAATGGAAGAGCCGTGGCGTTCGGTTAAAGCTGTCGGCGCGTCTTTTTCCAGCGGCCAGACACTTAAAACGCCTCGAAAAAGGAAACCATGCGCGAAAAATCTCGGGGAGGACACGCGTGGGCGAGAGCGACCCTGCGTGCATGCCTTCCCCCATATAAGCCGACGATTGCGCTCGCGCCCTCCACGTGGTGTGTCTCTCTCGCTGTGTGGGGTTTGCTCATCTCCAAGCGCGCCCAGCCCAGTTGGAAGTCTCTGCAGCCGAGTGACCTCACGCAGCGCGCCGAAGCGCCGCGGAGCCTGGCGCTCCGGGAAACGGCGTCACCAAACCGGCGCAAAGCGGCGCGAGCTGGCTAGCTCACGGCATGTCGCCTGCACCACGTGAATCCGCGGAAGTGTTTTGCGACAAGCGCCAAACGCCTTCCGCCCTTCACCGGTTCGCCACCGAGGCCACGAGGGGAGGAGACGAGGGATGGTCCAGCTGCAAACGGGACTGCGAAGAATTCTACGCCGTCCGCTAGTCTGGGCGCAGAAGGCAAAAAGCAGGCGCGAGGAGGCGCTGCAGCTCAAGCTGCAGGCACCGAGCCCGCGCCGATGCTCGCCAGAGGGTAAAAGCTGCCTCGCTCGAAGGTGCGCGTGTATGATCAATCTCTGCTCAAGGGTTTGGGGTAAAAGGCTGTAGGACTCTACTGTGCAATGAGCCTGACCAGCACCTGCAGGCCGGTAGCTAAAGCAACGTGGGTTCTGTTTCGGATCGAGGAGACGACAATCGAGCCCCTTCTGCACAGAGCCCTGTTGGTAGGCGGTTGCAAAAGAATTCTTATTCACCGGAAACCGGAGTTCTTTGAAAAGAGAATCGCCGGCGCCATATATTACGGGATGCGCCATCCCCCCTCAACACCCGCCCCGCCTTCCCCTCCCCCCCGCTCGCCCGCCTCTGCCGGGGCAACAGGCCAATGAGACAAACAGCATTCCCATGTCTCTAGAATCCCTGAGGTCTCATCAGCGCCACACACATAGGCAGATGCACTTTGCCGACGCCTGAATCTCTACCCGGCGGCCTGCCTCCCATACTCGTGAGCTGCCTAGTCAGGATGAATATCGGCGCGTCTCTCTCTAACGGACAGGGAAACGCACATGCATACGCCTATGTTGACGTCGCTCACGAGCCGCATATCTTCTGGGCACGTTCTTCATGTGAGCGACTTGAGAAACTCGCCGCCGCCTGAGACAAGGCAAGCGCACTCGCACGCCTCGCGTCCTCCAAGCCCTCGCACCCCCTCCCCCGCTCTGTGGGGCGCAAGACGAGGGGAGCAGCTGCGACTCCTGTCGACTCTTTATTCGTCGTACGCCTCCGCGCCTCGCGCTGTCCAGTGTCGCAGAGTGTCGGGGACCTGTTTCGGTTTTTTTAGCGCCTCGAGAGCGAGCTGCTGGAGGTGCTGCCGCTGCTCAGCGACGTGGAAAAGCAGTTTCTGGTGCGCAAAGCACTCTGCGCAGACTTCCTCAGTCTCCGCAATCACGTCCTCTTCGCTGAACTGCCGCAAGAGAGCCAAGCACCTGTCCATCTGAAGAAGCGGCGAGCAAACGAGGTGGCCGCTGTCCTTCGAATCCGCGTCGGGGCCTTCCATGGAACGCGCGGGGGGCGGAGGAGAGCGCGGGGGAGGAGACGCGGACTTCTGCAGCTGCTCAGGCGCATCTTTTGGGCAAGAAGGAGCTCGCTGCTGAGCTACGCCTTCGCTGGTCTGGAGAGAAGGCGGCTGAGTCAGCGAGGGAGGACGCGTCGAATCCTCCTTCTCGGGAGGGAAGCTGGCGCCGTTGCTCTCGCTCGCCGCGTTGCGGACACACACAGGCACGCCGTTCGAAGGCGCGGTCAGGCCGCGGGCCGTCGTCGTGTCACGCGATGCTTCTTCATTCCCATCCGCCTGAGCCGCGGAGGTAGAAAGTGAAGCTTCTTCCCGCTGTCCCTCTCGCTCATCTTCTCCGTCCTGCTGGCGAGCGGTCGCTTCGGCTGACGTCTCTCTTGGCCCTGCCGCGTCCTCGGCGCGGGGCCTTCCGCCCTCTGTCTGGGTGTCTCCGTCTGGAGCCTCACGCTCGTGGCCAGTCGCCTGGCTGGCGCCCGCTGTCTCCGCGCGGTCGCCCGCGCTGCCCTCCTCGTTGCGTTTCTCTGCAGCTCTTGGGCGCCACAAGCCAACCGTCTTCTTCCGCGTAGGAGACTCGGCCTCCGTGGCTTTCGACGGACTTCCTCCACGCGTCAAAGTCTCGCAGCAGCGTCTCTGAGTCGCACTCGGTGCGCCGACATGGCCCAGAGACCGGAGCTCTTCTGCGCCCTGCCTCGCCTCCGTCGGCTTTTCTTCATCGGCGCTCGCCCCCGAGACCTCCATGGCGCGCAGACGGGCGTCGACTGCGTCCTGCATCGCGGCCGACGGCTCCCCGACGCCTCGCTGCTCGCGGCTGGTCACGCGCTGCTTGTCAAGCATCTCCAGTTCGATCTGAAGAACTGCGGCACAAACGCAGAGACACTCACAGAAACCGAGATAAAGACTCAACGACGCGGCGCAAGTCCCGCCCGCGCCAATGAGAAAGCGAAGAGACCTCCTCGCGGACGCCGCTACCTCACATCCAGACGCCATCATACACCCGCCGCCTGAAAGGCGGGGGCACACAAGCAGAGTTCTAGATGCTCGGCGTGTCGTTGCGCGCTCCAGTATGCCCGAGGCTGCCACCAGAAAGCCGCATGCGGTGCGTTAAAGATGCCTCAAACAGTCATATTTGAAATCCCGCTAGCTACGGCTAACTTATGTTAATTAACGCAGTAGAAAATAATTTTCAAAATTCCTACAGAGTCGCCCGTCGACGTTCAGGTCGGTTGCATCGTCGATGATGTCGCGCCACATCGTCTTCGATCCGCTCGCGTTGGGATCGTTCTGCAGACACACGAAATTCACAGACCGCAGGAGCGTCATGGCCGAACGCGCGTCTACATAAATACCCACAGCATGCACTTCTGCTTACGCACAGAGGTGGATTCTCACACGTGCTATCTGCGTACGCGTACTGCCAAAGAAAAATATGCAAAAACAAGACTGCCCGCAAAAGGTCACGAGGCGGAGGTCTACACCGAAACACAATGAACCCAGCGCCGAGCCTCCACTCAGCCAAACTGGCGCGCCCCAACACATCGCGCTTGGCTTCCTTCGGGGTCTTCCATCTGGCACGCAGCGAGCGCCCCGCGGGAATCGCCTCGCGAGCTTTCAGCACCCTGCACAGTTCTCAGGCTCTCGTCACCGGACGCGAGAGTGGATGCGCGGAAAAAACCCAGGCAGAAATCGCTAGAATCACCACAGACGGGAGCTCACAGCGAGTTGCTGCTGACAGGACGCACCCTCGCCCCGCAACAAGATGAGCAACAAGCACAGACCGACAGATATTAGTGGGCGTAAATTCCTCACCGAGATATAGGAAAGGCCAGAAGGCAGATCCTGGGGCGTGCCTTGCTGCTGGAGCTGCTGCTGCAGCAGCAAGCCGAGCGAGGTCAAGTAGGAGCGCGCAGAGGAGTCGCTGTTGGCGGCGCGGCGGCCGCCGTCCGAGCCGCCGTGCGGGTTCGGAAGCATCCAGTTCACGACGGACTCCCCTACGGCAGCCAGCGCGCTCTGAGGAGCTGCGTACTGCGAAACATATCGAGCGTCAGGACGCAAATGGAGCGCTACATGACTCAAAAGCATGCATGCTTCTACACACATTCATTCACAGTTATGTATATAACCCTGTAAGTCTGCATGCGATAAAATCCGCCCGACTCAAGTCGTCGGCCGGACCACACCCTCAAAGAGGCATCGCCCACGGCAGAAAAGCGCGCGCGCAAGACGCTTAGCAGCCCAGAACTCGGCACAAGGAACCCTTCAACATGACTGACAAAGACGCTAGAGAAAAAAAAACTCCCCCTCCCCCCACGCGTACAACCCATATGACTAAACCAACATGTATGCGTATTAAGGGTTTGTTGGCAGGCGAAGAAGGGAGGCGCGCCGGAAGTGCGCGTGTTCAGAGTCAACATGTGCCTTACGCAGCTGCTGGCGCGCGTAGACATGAGCGCCGGTTCGGCGCAGGCGCACGCAGCGCAGTCTGGGATATATATTTATATATATTTTTTTATATTTTTGTATATATCCGCATGTTTTACCTTTGCGGTTTTGACGAGTTCGACTAGGTCTGTCTGGTTGCACATTTGCCGCTTGACGCGTTTGAAGCGCGCAATGACGAGCTTGTAGATGAACACCCAGCCCTCCTCAAAGAACTTGGTCCAGACGGTGGTGCACACACTCAGGGGCACGCTGTAGGAGAAGAGCGTCAGGAGCCAGTCCGACGTGAGAAGCGGCAGCGAGACGCCCGCGTTATGCTGCAGAAAAAGGCAAACGACGCGTTCGGGATCCAGACAGATCGCGCCCTGGAGAGGGCAGCTGACAAGAGGGCAAATATCTGTCGCCGGAAGAAGATCCGAGGACGAGAGGAAGCTCGCGACACAGAAAGGAAGAGAGAGCCGCAGAGGAACCACGAGAATGGGGACGCGGCGAGGCAGGGACGAAGACAGGAAATCCCCCAGAGACGGCTGAGGCCTCCCAGAGACCGACAGCCAACGCGGCTCGGGCCCTGTGCACATAAGCACCAGACGCCACGCAAGACACCAAATCGACGCGGACAGACAATCTGCCTCCTCGCGGCAGCTGCGGCGCGCGCGGCTCACCAGATGCGCGACGAGGTCGGGAAGGACGATCTGCATCATGCGTTCGAGTCTGTCACATTTTTCGAAGACGCCGGGTAGCGCCGGCAGGAACATTCTGCGCATGTCGTAGAGGTAGAACATGGAGACGAGCAGCCAAAAGACGCGACCCTCGCGCGTGCGGATGCAAAAAAGGAGACCTTCGTTTTCGCCTTGACTCTCAGCCAGCGACGCGCGGAGGAAACTCGTGCGCGGCGAAGACAGAGCGTCGTCGGAAGTCGAACTTAACAACAGACTCATCACGCCGCCCGCGCTCGCGTTGCTGTTCCAGTGGATACACGTGTTGCTGTGGTGCAGTAGCGCGCCCACCACAAAGTTCATCCCCTGGACGTACCCAACTTCCTGAAAAAAGTCACACAAATCGATGCGAGGCAGGGACCGTGGACACAGAAATACATCTAAACACAGATATGCACGGATTACATGCAGATTACGGAGATTGCATGCTTCACACAGACACACACCTATATACATAGATATGCACGTATGCACAAAAGTAAATATGTGCATATGTGCACGTAGAAGGAGGCGAACGAGTTTTTCCGGCAGGAAGCGACAACGTGGTCTGAGGCAAATGGAGATCCTTCGCAGCGACGAACTCAATGAAGACCGGAGAGGGATGAACGAGAGCGTCAGCGACATCGCGAGCGCAGAAAGAAAAATCAAAAAGATCATACTGTATAGCCAAACAATTACCCATCCACTGACTACATTTCGAGTCACAAAATGTTGTCGTATCAACATTCGGGTATTCAGAGCTCGAATTTCAGATAAAAGAGCTAGGTTAATGAGAGGACATAAATATTAACAAACCACAAACCACCAATGCGCGACAGACAACAGGGGTTCAGGCGCAGCAGCCTCAGATGGCGCGCGGCACGCCGGGAGTGCGGTAGCGAGAAAGAGGAAACCTCAGGGGAGAGAAGAGCACCTTACAGGATCGAAGACGGCATACGCCTGAAGCACGCGCCTCATGACAGTCTGCCCTTCTTCTTTGAAGAAAGGCAGGGACGGGAACGTGCGGTGAACGTCCATCTCGATGGCGTTGTAGACTGTCGATCCCAGCAGCAGCTCGCACACGCTTGTCTCCGCGGCGTCCTTTTTCCCTGCCTTCGCCCTTCCTTCTCCTCCTGCATTCGCGTCTGGCGTCTCGCGTGTCTTCCCTGGTCTCTGGCCTGCGTGTGCCCTCTCTCCGTCGCCCTCTCTATCTCTTCTCTGCGATCTCCCTCGCGCACCTTCGCCTCTCCCTTCAACCTCCCAGAACGCATCTTGTTCGTCTTCTTCCTCGTCGCACGCCGTCTGCTTTCCGCAACGCCTCTCCGCGCCTCCCTCGGCCGTTCGCCGCGACGTCGCGTCGCCCTCCTCTGCGGTGTGCAGGCGCTCCCGCGCGCCTTCCATGGCCTTCTCTCGGCTCGCTGGCGTCGCGGCCGCGGCGGTCTCCGCCGCCTCGCCTGTCTCCGCCGCCGTGTCGCCCTGGGCGTGGGCGAGGACGCGGACTTTCTTCTCCATCATCGCAACGATCTTCTCGTATAAGCCGGGCACCTGGACTGCGTCGACGCGCGCCATGCGCTCCCACGCGCGCAGACGCCGGCAGTCGCCAGCGACGCCCCGCGGGCAGTCGCAGCACGGTGCAGCGGAGAACGCGGCCTGAGCGGCGAGAGACAGCGACGCCGAGGAAGCGACGGGCGCGGCCGAGTCACCAGGAGATGAGGCCGCCGGGTGTGCGACTTCGTACCGTTGGTGCGGTGCGCACGCGGCCGAAACCGCAGCGAACGGCAGGAAGTAGTTACATGCTTCGTACGCGGCGAGTGGAGGTCTGGAGGCTGCTTCCGACCTCCTCTGGCGATTCAGCGCAGTGTAGGAGGTCGCAGAAGACAGCACAGAGGAAAGAGAGCGCTCCGGAACCTCCCCGGGGGCAGCGGAGGCAGAATCCGCCGACGGGGACGGCGACACCGACGAGAGAGCCATGATCAACTAGCAAATCACTCTGTCTACATATATACATATATATACATAAAGAGACGGGGAGAGAGAGGGGCACACACAAGACTCGAATGCAGGTGAGCGCAGAGTCTATAAGTGTGCATATAGGTGTACCTGTGTGTGTTCAACGACGCGAGAAAAAAGGCCGCGCTGCGTCTGGAGAGGGATCTGCGACCGGGCTGCATATACGGCTGTGTGCGGAGGCGTCGCCCGCGAGACACCTTCCTGATCCGCCAGAGCGGTCGCCCCCTCAGACAAAGGAAAATGCAGAGAAACAACGCGGGCACAAAGCGAGATGGGGCAAAGGCATGCGCCCCGTCTCCCTCATTCTCCGCAGAAACGAGAAAAAGCTCTCTCTCTTTCTCTCTGCGATCTCTTTCCTGTTGTGACGGCGTGGACGGCGTCGGCAAGAACGCAAGGATGCAGACACGACCGGAAGACGCAAAACGGACGCCTGGCAGGCGAAGTTGACGAAGAGGCGGGGAGATACAAAGGAGAGGCTGGACTGAAGACTGCGGTTTAGAAAGATGTTAATTAAAGCAGAGATGGCAGGCTTCGTCGAGGCTGCTCTTGACGCCACGGGACGTCGAGACAACGTGGAGGACGAAACCGCTCCAAACGCTAGGAAAGAAGGCATCCAGAGAGAAGGAGAAGGCGTTTCCTCTACAGAGATGTAGGGCACCAGACAATCGAGGAAGGAGACACAGAGCACAGACAACAGAGACGCGCAGTCGAGCTTACGAAGAATTCGCCGAGGCCGGCTCGCTCAACTTTTGGCGCTGCTACGCTGGCTGCTGAGAAGAACTAGCCAACGTGAACTGGAAAAACTTGAAACGAGAAAGAAAAGGCCTCTGTCGATCAAGAGCAAAATGGGTGTGTCTGAAAGAGCAGTGTACGAACACCGCAACTGCCCGTAGCAAAAAGAGCGCGAGTTTTGCTCACCAAGCGGACGCGGTTGAGCACGGAGAAAGACAGCCGCGAGAAACGGCAAAAATGCAGGCTCAAGAGTCGGAAATACTCCTCTGCAGCCTTCTCGCTCTCGCGCTAGGCCAAGCCGACCTCGAGATTGACTTTCGATTCACGCGTAAAAGGGGAAAACGCGTAGAAAAAAACCGGCGTTAAGCCGTATGGCGACAGAGTTTGCGAGACACAGGCAAGCAACGCAGTGTCGTGGCTCGTGACTCGGTGCACATTCCGCTTCGAGTGTTGCGCGAAAACCTGGGTCTGCACGAGCGCGATTTGAGTTAGAAAAGAAACATAATTTTCTCCGCAGTGAGGAGGAACGGCGAAGAAGGTCAATTCGCGTCGTAATTAGGCACCTCGCAGGAAGGTGCCGCGTTTTTCAAAGAAAGAGACGAGGAAGACGTAGACCCGGACTGCTTTTTGCCGGCAAGAGCGTGAGAAGAGCACGGCGGACTGCGTGTGCTGCATGCGCACGTGAGGAAAAATAATTATCTCACCCACAAACTCGTGACATACTAACCTTAAGTGTGGAACACCATATCGGTGCGCACTCTATGATTGGTTGAGGCTCGGCTGCCCCCTAGATATCAATCTATATTTGTGATTTGTTGTTCATATGCTGCACATCTGATATATATAGAGAGAATTGTGAGGCACCTTTACATTGTTTTAGACGATGTATACATACATATATACATCATCTATATCATCTATATAGATATGTGCACGTATCTTACAGGCCACTTAGGTCCTTGAACCACCTTCGCGAACGGTGAGACTGCTTTCAGGCTGTATGCCTGCACTCTGGCAAGCATGGGGATGCAGGAAGAGCGACTCAGTACGGCCATTATATATATATATATATCATTGATTTATCATATATATCACAAATACATACGTTATTACACCTAGACTTTCCGTAAGCTGTCGTTTTCCAGGCGTACGAGGAGAGGTCAGCTGTCGAGCGTCTACTCGCAACAAACGATCTTTTTGCACTGATGTGCGACGCGTATCTATGCATCTCTATGCATCTCGATCCCCCTGTATCAGAGTTTCCGCCCCGATGTGCAAGAGTCGATTCCTACATGTATTCTTTTTTAACGAAGCCTGGACTGCGAGTGAATGCGATGCAGGTCGGCGCCAGTACTGGGCACCGCAAAGAATATCTTCAGGAAAGTATATATATATATATATATATATATATGTAGGTTACATGATATATATATGATCTATACGTATGTATGATACATATATGGGATTAAACCAGCAGATAGGGGCCGGCACATGCGCCATCTTTCTGAAGCACGTCGAGTGCATACGGCTCTACGACGGCCAGTGTCGTGTGGACATATCTGCATATACAGAGTGCGTCATATCACATAGCTGCGGAAAGAATCGGGTGTGATCTAAATTCCACGCAGAGCAGGCAAGGAGTCTGCAATCTCTCAAAAACACTTGTCTCAAATCCGCGGCGCTGTCAGCGGCAGTGCCAAGCCGCACAGGAGGCTGCCGCGTGACCTTGCGCAGGCGGCGTCGCTTGTAGGAGAGAAAGCCAGGGAGAAGACACTGAGTGAAGAAGGAGAAGAAAGGAGAGGCACCGAGTTGCCCCATCGAGGGATCTGCCAGCCCTGCCGATTCCTAGCGGGCAGCGAGACGTAGTCGCGACGAGAAGAAGAAAGGAGAATGCAGAAGTTGAGAAAAGAGGCGAACAGCAGATGCGAGCGGATATGCAGAAACAATTCTGTTAGCTCATGCGCGTTCAGCGTTATTGAGTTGAGAACGAAGTGTAGACTGTGAAGACGTGCCGATGTGGCGGCAAGAGGAGCGAAGCAGGCAACGCAAAACCGAAGAACGATAAAGCGACAGACAGACGCCGCGTCTCGCGTCCATGCACCGCAGGCCGCCACGAAGAGGCGAGCAGACAACTCCTAACAACTCAAATAGTATACACAGAAGGAGATAATTGCACATCTCCTTCTCGTGGGTTCCCCCTCTCTCTCTCTCCCTCCGTCTCTCTCTATGTCTCTTAGCGTTCCACGCGGACGAGGAGCTCGTTGTGTTGAGATCTTTACACTTTCGCGGCGTTTGCGTTTGTTCACCGTTCTCTTCTAAAAAGTTGTGGAGTCGCGCGTCGGTCTGCCATGCACAGGGTTTTCCCTCCTCCGTCCAAGGCGCTCTTCTCTGGAGCGCCTAGATGATTTTTTTGGATCTGAAAAAGCGTTTGAAGTAGTAGGCGGAGGCCAGCGCAGCGAGGACGAGGAGAAGCATGTTGACGATGCAGAAAGTCATGAGTCGGCTGGCGGTACCGTCGCTCGCGGCGCGCATCTTGCTTTCCTTCTCGCGCATGTAGAGGACGTTGGCGTGGTACAGTTTCAGTCGGTCCTGGAGGCGGAGGAGCTGCACCATGACCTCGTCGAGGTGCTCCGCCTTGGCGATCTGACTGTAGTCGCGGGCCTCCGGGCCCCAGATCATCTGCGCGTCGACCACGAGGCGCAGCTTGCCGGTGTTGGAGACGCAGAAGGTGTGCGTCCCGGTCAGCGCCGTCGTGAAGGCTGTCCGCACGTGGTCTTTGCCCTGCTGCTTGAAGATCGGCGTCGAGTTCACCGGGTCGTGCGCCACGACGAGCATGCCTCCGCCCTGCGCGGAGGCCGCCAGCGGATACGTGATGTGGAACTCGCCAACCACCAACACGTGCTTCGACAGCTGCTCCCCCAGACACCGTCGCTCGCCCGGCGTCAACTCAATCACCGCCTGGAACGCGCTTGCGCGCTGCGACGCCCACGCGCACACGCACACCGCCGCCGCCAGCAGAACCGCGCGGCGCAGCAGCGAGGAGACCCGCGCGCCCAGACGCGGCATCGTGGGTAGGAAAAACCGCAGAAAACACGACACCGACAGAGCGAACGCTGCAGGACGCGTGCGCACAGCGGACGCGGAAAGCACGCAGCGAGAGACGCAGGCGGGACGCCCTGCGAGGATTGCGACGCCGAGGAGAGACAGAGACAGCGATGGAAGAGCTGAGGAGGAATGCTGAAGACAGAGAACTGAGGCCGCAGCCCGACGCCCCCCGTCAGGTCTGAAACAAGAGCGCGTGTGCGCGACAGCGCCGCTGCCAGACAGAGGGACGCGAAGAGGGATCGGGTCCTCGGAAGAAGGAAGAGGCGAGACGCGAGCAGACGCGCTGAGGGCAACTTGAGAAGAGAGCACGCCGAGTGAACTCAGAGGAGGTCTTCCTCCGGAGGAAGAGGGGGGGTGAGGGAGACGATGAGAGCAGCAGTGCACAGGCGGGAGCGAGCAGGAAGGAGTTCCGCGGAAAAAAGCAGTGAAAACGGACTGGAGAGACTCAGAAGCCGCGGAACAGGCGCGGTCGATGTTTTGTTTCCAGGGAAAAACGACGCGCAACCGAGACAGAAGCACGAGGTTCAGAGAACAAAAAGCAAGGTACGAGACAGAGGTCAGGGTGCATGTCAAGACGAACTGCTTCCACCAGAAAACACGAGCAGCTCCCCAAAGATCTTCCAGAGGAGATTTGAAGGGACAGACCGCAGCAAGTGAGAGAGGCAGACAGCGAGAAGCGTCAAAAATCCTTGGAACTCTGGAGAAACAGCCAAAAGCTACCCGAGGATGGTGACCCTCTCAAATGCGTGTACGCACCGCGGAAGGGAGAAAACCGCCTGCATGCGGCGCCCTATCTGGAAAATCTGCGCAGCCGGGCGCGGGCCTCGTCACAGCGATCGCAGTGTGTTTGTCTTGTGACGTTGCCTCGCAAAATTGGCACGCAGAGCGTAATCCGCTGCAGAGAGAAAGGTGCCAAGCCCTCTTCAGCCCCTTTCAACCGTCGCTCCTAGTCTTCCTCCTTTCTCTTCTCTCGCGCCGCCAGGAATTCCCTGTCCGGTAGGAGGCTACACCGCGAGAGACTCCAGTGTGTGTAACCGCGGACGCGCGCATTTCGTCTCTTCTTCCAGCGCAAGAAGAGCGCCGAAGAAGGCGCACGAATCTCCTTTTTTCTTCTCGCAAGCGAGTCTGCAGCTGTCTGTGCCAAGGCGGGCGGGCCTGCAGGCGAGCGTCTAGACCGCATCAGCAAAACAAGCAAAAGGCCGTCGCTGCAGCCTCTCTTGCCCCCCAGCTCGTGCCTCTTTCACAAAAGCCGATCTCGCCCTCGCCTCAGTGCAGACGGTTGAGGCAGTTTCTTTGGCAGCATTCGTGAACACCTCTGACCATGCGTGCGAGTCTTGGCGTGGATGTCTGGCGCTGGACTCGCGTGTGAGACGCGTTTTTTTTCTTCTCTCGCCTTTCTCTAGCCGCGTCCAACGCGATGGAGCCCCCTCGGCGCCGGCGCCACACCGACGACGAGCCGCTGCCTCTCCCCTCGGCCGTCTCCCTGTTCTTCGTCTCATCCGACTTGGCTTTTCCTCAAGCCTCATGCGCGCCTGCGTCCTCTTCGGGTTCTGCAGGGTCTTCCCTCGTCGCGTCTGGCGGGGGTTCTGAGGCCCTCACGGGGCCTTCGAAGCCGCTCCCGCTCGAGCGCCGAACGCCTCTCGCCTCGCGTCCGTCGCCGCGCTCGAGCGCCTCCTCCACGGGCCCCAGAGGCGCCCACGCACCCCCGCCCCTTCGCGCGGCTGCAGTGTGTGCGGAGGCGTCCGGAAAGCGGAGCTCGAGGCGGCTCTCTTCTTCTTCGGCACAGAGGGAGGCTGCCCGCGCCGACGAGAACGAACGCCCGTTGGCTTCGACTCGCCCGAGGAGACGTCGGTCCAGCGGCACCGCGAGTGACGCCGGCCGGGGGAAGAGAAGCAGGGAGCACGAAGAAACTGGGGGGCAGAGTGGCGCGCAGCTTCCCTCCCTCGCGTCGCGCATACCCGCTACCCTAGGTGCGGACGAGGGCGCGCCCTTCTCGCCCGCCAGTCAGCCTTCTTCTGCCGCTTTGGCGTCCGCGTCTGCGCAGCCGGCGCTCGCGCCGGCTGCATCGCTGCCGGTGAGGCCTCTGTCTCGTCGATCCCAGGGAGGCTCGCCGCCGTCAGACCCGAGCTCTCCACGCGCGTCTTCTGAAGAGGAGGCGAAGGATCTTGCGGCGACGCCGGAAGGAAGCGGTCCAAACATTCCGCTCGCGTCTTCGCGGTCTCCTTCTGCTTCCGCCGCGTCTTCTCCGCGGGGGACGTCGTCGCCGCTCTCTCGTCGGCTCTCTCTCTCGCCGCGCTACTCAAACTTCTCCGCGGCGTCGCCCCTGCTGCGCCGCGGCCGCCGAGGCGTCAAGGTCTCTCTCGCGGCTGACAGCGCAAGCGACCTCGATCTCCCTGCCTCGTTCTTGCTGGCGCCGGCTTCGACAGAAGAGAAGAAAAGATGCGAACCCGTTAGCTTGGCCGCGCTAGAGAGGAGAGACCCCGCGCCGGGCGGCAGGAGGGTAGACTGGATCTCCCCGCCCTCGTCTTCGCCCCCCTCCGCGCCTGCCGTGGGCGCTTCAGCTTCCTCTTCGTCCTCAAAATCGAGTCTCCGCGTCGACAGATGCGCCACCTGCGGGTGCGCCGTCTTCGTGTCCCCCGCGCCTTCGGCAGCCGACGCCGAAGAGAGTTCCCAGGGTCTCCTCCCGCGGGCGCCGACCGCGCGCAGAGCGCCGGAAGCTTCAGATGGCGCAGGCCACGCAGGCGACCAGTATCTCAGTGAAGACTTCGATCAGGAGACGGCGAGGCTGGTGACCCAACCGAGGCCGGGCGCGTGGGGGGAGACGCAAGAGAGTGACACCGCGGGAAATGAGTCGAGGACGGCTCTGGCCTCTCGTCGCCGCCTCAAATCCGCGCAAGAGGCAAAGCAGAACGACCGCCGGCCTCAGTGCACCGCGTGCCGCAGTCGAGTGTACATCCAGGCCTTTTTCGACGACCTGCGCAGCCTCGCCTCGGGATTCCACTCGAGTCTGCGTTCGCTGACGCGCGCTGTGGCGCTGTCGCCGCAGGCGGCATCGCTTCGTGCGGGGGGAGAAGGCAGAAGAAAGCGGCGTCTCTCTGTGGAGCGGGGCTCTGGTCTGAGCGCGAAAAACGCGCTGTCTGCCGGGTCCGCCTCTTCTCACGCCGGGCCGGCGTTGAGTTCCACGGGGGCCTGCTCCTGCGGCGTCTGCGCCTCGTTCCTCGTCGCGTCCGCAGAGCGTGAGGCTTTTAGAGACGAAGGGCGCTCGCAGGCCCGGAGCGAGGCAGGAAGAAGGGAGGGTGTGAGCGAGTCCTTTGCAGACGAGGCATGCGAGGAGGGCGGCGCCGCGGCGGGCGGAGCCTGCGAGGGCTCTGAGGGCACGCAGCGCCCGAATCCCCCTCCCCAGGCGCAGTCCCTGGCGTGTCTCCTTCGAGCTGCGCGGCGGCATTGTGGGGCCCTCGAAGACCGGTTGGGAAGACTCCCAGGGGGGGCGGCTGCGACGCACGCTGGACTGAGGGAGGAGGCACACAACAGAGGGGTGAGCGGCGAGGAGAAGAGAGATCTCAGCGTCAACGACCAGGTGTCCGCGCAGAGTCTCCGCCGCGTCCTCGAGGCCCTACACCAGGTGAACGAACTGAAATTGGAGAGGCTGGTGCAAAGCATCGCCGGGAAAGGCGGAAACCTGGCGCTTGCTCTCGGAGACAGGTAGGCGGAGCTGACCGAGTTGCGGCTTTCGAGGCGCTCAAAACACAGAAACCAAGTTCTTCCATCTGTAGAGCTGTATAAATCCAAGGGAAAAAAGGCAACCTAGACATCGCGCCGAGCCTAGAGATCTTCTGGCTGTGCGGCACGCCTCTGCGTGCCCAGAAGCTGGCGGCATGTGCTATGTTTTGTTTCTGATTTCGTTGCGGGTGTATGTCGTGACGGACAGGAGCGCGCCGCCTTACAGACTTCACGTGGCAACAGCTCGCCTTTTACTTGCTTTTCGATACTCTTTTTGAACCGCCTGCGTTTTGGATGCGCAGTTTGCTTTGTTTTTCGCCTTTGCGTCGCGGTTTCTGCTTCTCAGACTCGAAGACCTTTCCACGCCTCTGCCGGGGTTTCACACATCGGTGGCGCTTCTTCTGGGTTCGTCTGCGCGCGCGCCTGTCGCGTCTCTCGCGCCGAAGAATGCAGCACGAGGGGGGCACGCAGAGGAGGCGCGCTGTGTGTCTGTGCCTGGGGGGGCGGATGCCTGGAATGCCTCGTCCGCGCCATCGTTTCCTTCGGGCTCTGCGAAGAGTGCGAGTTCGGCTGACTGTCGCTTCGGTCCTGGAGGCATTGGAGGCACCGATGCCGTCCTCTCCCTGCGCGCAGGCTCTTTGCCCACCCCAGCAGCTTCTGGCGCACGACGGAGGAAGAGGCCTGGAGAGCCTTCCTCTCTGGCTGGCTGGCTGTCGTCGCCCAGAAACCTCGGTTCGACCTTTTTGTCTGCCTCCCTCGGCAGCGTCGCTTCCTCTGCGCCCCTCCAAGGCCTGAACGCCGCAGGAGGAGAACTTGCTGCTGCTGGCGAGCCCGCTGCCGACGTCTCCCCCTCCTCGCTAGCGTTTCTTCAGCCGAGGCCTGCGTCCCTTCTGGGCTCTTCCCCGCTCGCTTCTGGTGCGCCGCGTGCCTTTTCTACATGCCTCGACGGAGCGCGAGGGCTTCCGCCCTGCGGAGGCGCAGAGGCGCCGGCAGGCCCGCGAGGCGACGCGGGAGACGCGCTGGTGAGCGCACCTGCGCCGCCGAGCGACGGCCAGGAGAGAAGGAAGAAGAGGGCTTCAGCCACGAGTCAGTCTCCAGGGACGCGCCTCAAGAGCCTCGGCTTATCTGCGGAGACGCTTCGCATGCTGGGGCCCCTGTCGAAACAGAAAACAAATGCGGGCGCCCCAGGCTGCGAATGAATGGCGCTCCGCCTCCGGTCTTTTCTGGGCGACCGGCCGCAGACGCCACGAGGAGAAATATGGGATTGGTCGCCAGCAGACATCCACGAGTTCAGTCAGAAGTCATCGTCAATGCAGATCCCTTTTTTTAACGGCGCATACATCCGGTGGACTGCAGCGCACATGCATACACATATGCAATATTTAGTCACTTAGGCATGGGTGTGTGCATGCGTATGCACGGCGAAGCGGCCGATGCCATTTTGTCTAGCGGACAGAAGCAAATTGCGAAGCCGAGTGTTTTTTTCAAACTTTGTTGACAACTACTTTGGTCGCCGTCGCCCCAGCGCGAGGGCCCTGCCGCTGTAGGTGTCCACGGCTGGACATCTCAACGACCGCCTGTCGAGCCGCCTCTCACTGACGCCGCAGTCTCTCGCGAGACAGACTAGGTTGTTTGAGCAGCGAAATCTGCATAGCGCTTGTCATTAGCTGCCTGCAGAGAGCCGACGTTTTTCTACGCTGTAAAGGCCGTGGAGCTGCTGCGGAGGCTCGCGGTCGTCTCAGTGCAAGAGATTTCTCGCTGTTGGAGAGCCAGCAGGCAGCTCGCGTAACGGCATGCGCGGGCCTGAATGAAGCGAGTCATTAGGGAAGTGGGTGTCGCTGCGTGACCACGGCAAGCGGATGGAGACAGAGTGGGGAATAAGGCATCGCTGGTCTGGTATCTTTCTTCCTGCCTCTTCGGCTCAGCAGATTGGGCAGAGAGTCACTCTGTTGCCGCGAACACGCGAGTAGGATGTATTCATCGCGTGCGTGTGTTGATAGGCGCGTGCTGCGCTGTAACTTGTGCTAACAACGGCAACCTGAGTGCGCGGTAGATAGGATAGAGCTAGTCTGGCAAAAGCAGTATGCAGGCGACCAAGTGCATCCTGGGCGAGATTTCCGTTTAGGGACTCAGCCGGAAACACGAGTCGTGCAAAACTAGCCAAAAGCGGGGAGATTTTGACAGACTGAAGCCCATGGGGCACATGTGCTCTGCTGGCTGGCTGTCGAGACTCTAAGGGACCAGAAGGCACACATCTGCTTCTGCAACGCAGGTCAAAGCTCCTCTCCCTCTTTTCGTCTCTTTCTGTGTCTCTCTCGCACCTGTATGTGTAGATTTTTACGGCCACTTTGGAGAAGCAGGAAATCCGAATGTATGGCAGCGGGGCCTGTCGCCCTCCTGTACGTACCTCAACGACGACCAGCCTAGACTGGGTGCAGACGTATGTCTGCTTCTTTATTCAGATGAAACGCCCCCTGTAACTTCCGCTGCCTTCTCTGTGTACATCGTTTGAGGACGGGGGTGGCCCCTGGACTCGCGGCTGGATACATTTTTTTCTGGGCGGGAGTCCACACTTGCGTAGCGGTGTATGTTGCCGCATGCGTTGGTGCGTGCTGTGTCTGGAGCTGGCGCAGAGCTTTGAAACCAGAAGGGCCGCTATGCAGCTAAGGAGACTTCTGCATTGCAAGCAAGATGGGTGCGAAGGCCTCTCCAGCGGCTTCAGTTGGGGTCGCAGAATCTCGATGTTCTCGGGTAAAGTTCGCCGCTGCCGGGCGGATAAGCGCCCGCCACGTGCACACTACGTGAAATATGCGCAAAGTCGCGCGCGCGTTCTGTCGAGGCAGCTCGAGTCCTGAAATCGCCAAAAAGCGAGTCAAAAAAAGGCGCCCGAGCGTCGAAAGTTGGCCAAGTCGCACCCTCAGTCTTCGTTCAACTTTCAACTCTCCATCTCCTGGTCTTTTTCGGCGCCCTCGCCAGTGCGTGTCCCGAGGCGCGCCCCCGGGCTTTCCTGTCGTTGCTCGCGGGCAGTCCATCAGACACGCGCGGGCACCAAAAACCCTTCAGGCGCTGGAGGCGTTTTCTCGCAGGAGGCCTGCTATCTTCTTCTCTTCCATTCGCGGCAAACTTCCTTCTGCCGTGAGGTCTCTTCCCCCTCTCTCCCCTGCTGGCGCCGCGCGCGCACACCCCCGGCGCGGACTCAACGCAGCGCGCTGGTCTGGATGAGGCAACAAAACAGACGCGCCGAGAGCGAAAGAGTTCCAGGCAGGATCCTGTTTTGCCTCAAATTCACTATTATTGGATCTGTAGTCTCTCTGGAGAAGACCCGGATACAGACGCCTTCGGCACTGTTTTCACGTTTCCACGATTCTCGCGCGGGAAACACCAGGGCGCGGAGCCCTGAGGCTTCCTTCTTTCAGCGGTCCTGGAATCCAATTACTGACTCGCCTCTTGCCGGTCTAGGCGAAAGTCTCTTTTCTCTCAAGGCTCCATTAGCCTCGCCCAGCGGGCTCGACGCGGCGCGGCGGAGTCGCCCGGAGGTGCGACGGTGTGCTTTGCGCGGAATGCAGGCAGCTCCCGCTGTTCTGGTTGTTCACGGTTTCCCTTGCCCTTTTCCTGGCCTCACGCAACGCGAGGCTGCAGCCTGAAAAGATCTTCAAAGCCGCTTTTCGCTTCTCGCTCAGAGCTGCTTCTTCTCTCTCCATCTTGGGTATTGTGTGCCTCTTCGCCGATTACAGCTTCGATGCTTCCATGCGGTGCTCTGCGAATTTTTCTTCCCGAGTTGACTACGGCGTGAGAGTCCCGCTCTACGTGCGCACTCGGTGGGACCGAACTGCTTCCACTTCTGTTTCAGTGAAGTTCTTCAGACTGCCTTTTATATATATTTGGTTTCTAGCCTTCCGTACTACCGGTGTTTGCCTTCTCGCATGTCTTTATCTCGCGTTTTTTGCTCGCCATATCGCGATCTCGTCTCCCTGCCTCCCCGCTGTAGACGCACCGACAGCGAAGTCCTCCCAGCCTGCTGCAGAGGCCAAAGCGTCAACGCGTTCCTTTCTCTCTGTTTTCTTCCGACTTCTATTCCAGCTCGCCGAGGCCGCGGAGCCCTAGCCCAAAGAGGCCCGGAGTGTGGGGTGCCCTGTTCGTGGCGGCGCGCGCGAGGGACTCCGAAAAAGAGGCTGCTCTTGGAGGCAGGACAGGTGGCCCCCAGGAGTGGAGCTGCCTTCGAGAGAGAGAGGTGCTTCGGTGCTTGGCTTCCATTTTTTCAAAAATGTGGCGCGTTGCCGCTTACGCCGCTGGGCATTCTCCTCCTGGCTCGAGTGGAGGTCTCCGTCGCCAGTCTGCGCGCCAGGCGTACTCATCTTCGGCAGGCAACCCAACCTCTTTTTCTTTCTCCAAGAGGTGTTCCTCTCCATCGTGCACTACAGGCGAGAGCAGGAACCGAGGAGAGCAGACAGGGGGGCGGAGGTGCTTCCGCCCTGGCGCAGGCAGTCCAGCGCCCCACCACTCTGACAGCTTCGCAGCCCGTTCGGCGTCTTCATCGCTTCCGTCTTCTGCGCCGTCTTCTCCGCGCGCGTCGCTGGAGTCGCTGCGCGCGTCGTTTCCTCCGCCTCTCCCTGGCAGCTGCTGCAGCGCAGACGCGGGCACCCGCCGCGTGTGTCTCTCTGCCCTATCGTCTCCTCGTCTCAGCCCTCTCTCACAGCCGGTCGCTCTCTCATTCGCCCCGCGGAGAAGTGCCGGGGGCTCCTCTTCTGCGTTTTCTCTCTTCTCCAAGAGGTCGGTCTCCTTCGGCGCGCATGCGCAGAATCAGCCGGCCTCGCATGCAAGGGTCTCTTTTCTGCTATCGCGTCTGTCTGGATCGCCCGTTCCCTGCCCCAGCGCGAAAAGGTTTCTCAGCCACTCTGCGAGTGACGGCGACGGCCGATCCGAAGACCCGCGACAGGCGATCGACGGGGATCCGGCGCGCAACTCTCCGCCGCGGCCTCCGTGTGGCGCCCCCAGCATCGAGGCGGTGGGCGGTGTACGTACACCGGAGCCGGGCAGTGACGGTGAAGCGCGCGCTCACAGCGGGTGCGGAAGTTTCTCCTTGCGAGGGCCGAAAACGGGCGCGAGCTGCCGCCAAGCTGAGCGAGGAGGCATGATGAGCTACGGGACTCTCGAAGGCGGCAGGAGTGGAGAGAAGGTGCGCGACTCCGGATCTCGTCAAGGCGAGTCCTGCAGTCAACAAGGCCGCGCCGCGGCGGAGCCAGACGCGTCTTCTTCTCCGCTTTTGCGTGCGCCTCGCGTTCCCCCTGGCTCGGGGCGGCCAGCTCCTTCTGCGCTCTCCGCGCGGCGCCCACAAGCGGCCGAGGGCAGCCAGCGGACGTCTGCTTCTTCCTCCTCTGCTTCTTCGTTTCCTCCTCTCGGAGAGAGAGCGCGCGCGAACGCTGTTGCGTCCGCAGAGCGCTCGCGGGTTCCTTCGCCTCTGTTTGACAGTTCCGGAGGGTCCGCCAAAGCTCTCGGGGGCGGAGCTCCGTGCGCGCAGCCCGAGCCCTGGCCGCCCGCGCCGCCTGCCCCGGTTTCTGCTTTTCCCGATGCTGGGACCGACTCGCCCTTCTTTTCGCCGCCCTGCGCCGCCGCCTCACTTCGTCTGCCGGCGGCGCCCGCCTCGCCCGCCGTGCTCGCGCTTCCCCAGGTCTCGCTCGCGCCGCGGAACGGGCCGTTTCGAGGCGCTTCCGCCCCGCCCGCGCCGTCTGCCGAGCCTGACTGCCCTCTCTCCTCTCCTCCTCCCTCTTCTGCGCTGCCGCCCTCTTCTGCGCTGCCGCCTTCTTCTCCCTGGCCGCCTCAGTTCTCGCCTTTCTCGCCGTCGCGGGTTGCGTCTTTCTCGGCTGCCCCGCCTCCTGCTTCCTCTCTCTCTTCTCCCGGTTCTGCGTCGCCCGCGCCGCCGCCGCCCTCTTCCGGCCCTGCCTCGCTCTCGCCTCCGCCTCCGCGTTGCCCTGCCGCCGAGCAAGGCGCAGGTGGCTCGAGTCTTGCTGTGGAGGCCGCCACCAAGTCGCAGGCGCTCTGCCCGAGCGAGATGGTGGCGTACCTCGACAAATACATCGTGGGGCAGGCGGACGCGAAAAAAGCTGTCGCCGTGGCTCTGAGACAGAGGTGGAGACGCAGACAGGTAGGACTGAAAGTCTCCGCAAGGCGAAACCTGTCCACTCACTCACCCTTCAGCGGATCCTCCGCGATTCAATATATATATGTATATATGCATGCAAAAGCATACCTACATGCATCCATACATACGTGTGCATACGTACATATATTTATATATATGTATATATTGGTAGGATATGTGGGGCAGTGTCTACGCGTGCACGTGCATTCCGAATTCCCGCTTCGCGTCATTTTCTCTCGCGCTACTGCGCCGTGTTGCCTCGTTGGTGCGTTGTCGCTTTGCCCAGATCGAGGACGAGAAGCTGAGAGACGACATCACTCCGAAGAACATTTTATTAATCGGACCCACAGGTGTTGGAAAGACTGAAGTCGCCCGGCGGCTGGCCAGATGCATCGATGCGCCGTTCATCAAGGTACCTCTTCGTTGAAAGGGCGTTGTTCCTGGAGGGGCGATGCAGGCCTGTACTGTTTTTCGGTTCGTTCGTCTTTTTCTATCTTCCACAACAAGAGTGGGTGAGACATTCCCAGCGGTCTTTTTCCTTCATTGTTTCTAGGGTTCAGGGTTCTGGGTCACGTAGAGAGAAGCAAGAGGTGGCCTGCGAGTCCACATTTTTTCCCTCGAGCGAGAGAGTGAGCCGTGTCCGCGTTCGTCCCTAGTCTCCTCGAGTCCCAAAAAGTCGACAGCGACCTTCCTGCGCGCGCAGTTCGCGCTCAGAGCCTGGCGCTCTCTCATGCTCAGTCTTGCCTATCTCTTCTCAGCTTGCTTCCTCTCTGCTGTCTCTCGTGTGCATTCCTCTTTTTTCGTGCTCTCAGGTCGAGGCGACCAAGTTCACGGAAGTCGGGTTTCACGGCCGGGACGTGGATCAGATCATCAAGTGAGCAGTCGTCAGTCTCTCGTGTTTGTCGCGTTTCCGCACGGCGATCTCTTCTGCGCTTTGCTGCCGTTATGCACGCTGGGCGGTTTCAGCTTGCGCTTCGCGTCGGCGGCCTTCTTTGCCTTTTCTCTCTCGGCGGCGGCTCTTTGCTCGGCCTTTCTTTCTTGTCTTGTGAGGGCGGCGCGTGCGTGTGTCGCCGGGTGCACAGGGACGGAGGTCTCGAGTGTCTGAGTACTTTCCTTCCCGCTTTGTCTGTCGTTTCCCCCTGCACGACTCTCGCCGTCTTCTTTTGCGCTCGCTGGCCTTCGGCGCCCACGTTTTTTGTGGCGTCTCCCTGCCCGCAGAGACCTCGTTGAAGTCGCGATGAAAAACCAACGAACGAGGCTCCAGGAGGCGATGCGACCAACTGCGGAGCGCCGCGCAGAGACAAAGATTCTCGAGGCGCTGCTGGGCCAGATGCCGGTGAGCTGGAAACGCGCGCCTCCGGTGCCTCGCCCGTCTCCGGGGCGCCCTGAAGCTTAGCTGCACACCCTCTCCCTCGCCCTCTGCGATCTGTCGAGCTGGATGACCTCTGCAGCGGGTCGCTGAAGCCGCTCTCGGCGGAGGCGAAGTCGAGTTCGCGCCGAGGGGACGCGAGGAGGTCTCTCAGGCGCACGGGGAGGCGCTTGAGCGTCTGTCGAGGAGGCCGTGGCCGCCGCTGCGGAGGTCTCCGCGCTGTCAGGCACCTCCGCCGCCGACGCGCATCCCTTGCATCAACATATATTGGTGCAGCTGATGCGGTCGGGTATCCTTTTGTCACTACGTTGGAACCCAGGATACGCACAGGAATGAAGATTCCTAGTACCCCGCCTGACAATACGACCAACCAGATGCGCGTCTCGGAACGAAAGCCTTCATTTAGTGGCCTCCTTGGCTTCCTTCTTTTTGGGGGGAATTTACTCCGCACACTTGTTTTGTCTGTTGGCGCTCAGGCCGAAGAACATCAGCAGTGGCTGGAACACCTTCGCGGTGGCGCGCTGGACTCTCGGCGCGTCCACGTGGATATCCCCCCTGCTCGCCAGCACGGCGCGCCGCCAGGGGTCGCGGGCTTCGATGAGAGCGGCAGAGATTCCAGTAAGAAGAAAACAAGTTTGAAGAGAATGGTGAACGCCGCTGAGTGTGTTCTTGGGCCCTGGCGACGCTGTGGGGACTTCGGCCGCCGTAGTCGTCGAGAGAGAGAGAGAGATGAGCGGATGGACGCGGCGCGGAGCCCTCCTCGCGCAGACACCGCCACACACAAGCGGCGTTGCAGTCTGGCAAACGCCGCTTAGAATGAGGCACCTCAGAAGAAACATAGAGAACGCGAGCCAGATAGGGCTCGGGAGGAGCAGCGGAAGGCCGCAGCAGACAGGTCGTTGAGAGTCTTCACAGCGCAGACAACGGGCGCGCAGATCAGACTCTCTGGGTGGCGGGTTGTGCTTCGCCAGTACGCAGCAGCGGAGGCTGAGTCGAGCGAGAAAAAGGCTGAGAGGGGGACGAACTGAGAATATAGAGTGCCGCCCTGCGACAGAGAGAGAGGCGGGGAATAGGAGTGGAGTGGAAAATGCCTTTCTTTACAGAATGGGCAAATAGCCCCGGAAAAAGGGACTTCGCGCGGAGGCATCGCGAGAGAGGCGGCTGAGAACAAAGATCACGGCGCATGGCATATATACTAGAGAGAAAGCAACGGACCCCACGGCCGCGGAAGGCATGACGTGCAGCAGCGTTGTGGATTTTGCTCCTTCCTCTGCGTGAATTCTGGTTTTTTTGGTGTGTTTTTCCTGTTTTCTGTGTGCAGTTGTCGCAGATCTCGAGAGCATCATTCGCGACATCGACCGGCCTCGACACGCTTTCTTTACAGCGCGTAGGTCCTCTCGACAGCCTCTAGGGGCGCGTCGAGTAGACAGTTGTAGTCTCGATCAAGACGCCTTTTTCGTTATTCTACTTGTGCATATGAGCGTGTCTACCGAGCGGCGTCTCGCGACGAGACTCCCCGCGACTCTTGCGCATACACTGTCCCGTTCTCGTATTCTCCACGCCGGAAATTTCCCGTTTTTCCTATGGCTGGGTCTGAATTGGGGTTCTGTCGCTCGCCGCATTTGCTTTCCGCGTCAGAACCGCGTGGGGGTGCGCGGTTTGCGCCAGACGTTTCGCGCTTCGGGCGGCGCGTTTTACGCGCTTTTCCTCTCGCCTCCTCTATGCGGCAGGTCGCGGCGCTCGCGGTCTGGAGGCGCGGAACTTGACTGTGAAGGAGGCACGCAAGAAGCTGATGCAGGCGGAGCTCGACGCGATGATCACGAAGGTGAGAACGCCGGGGAACTTGCGACTTCCGCACATCTCCCTGAACATGCAGCCGCAGGATCTTTACCGAGCGATGCCTCAGACCTTCTTGCGAAAAAGCCTAGAGGTCTTTGTACTGCTGCGTTGATGCGCGCCGCGGCTGACAGGTGGCTCGTGGAGCGAGGATTTAGGTTTTAGGTTTTTCGTTGTTCCAGAGGGGCTCTTTCTGTTCGCTGGCCTTTTTCTTCAGGACCTAGTTGTTCAGAAAGCTCTCGAAGCAGTCGAACAGGAAGGTATCGTCTTCATCGACGAAATCGACAAAATCTGCACCAAAGTAAGCCGATGCGCATGCGGAGCTGAATTCTTTCCGGGGATATGTGCTGTTTATGTTTATATATGTACACTTATGTACAGTTACATATATCTGTGGCCCACAGTGTGGTGGCCGTTGTGTATGAAACAGAATACATAAACGGGGCGGCGATGCTGGAGAATAGAGACGTCAGCGCAGCTGACCTGCTGTGGAGAGAACACACACACAAGAGGGACGCATTTTCCAGCACCACATACATACATATACTGATAAAAGCATATATATATGAATATATATACATATACTTATATAGGCATATATATATATATATAAAGATATGCAGATATCTATGTTTACGTGACGCAGACAGACAGCTTCTGTGGTGAGTTTGGCGCGGTTGTAATCAGAGGACGCTGAGATTGGCGCGGGTCACGAATACAACAACGGGCGGGCCTTCGTTCGTGTCTAAGTGTTTATCTGTTCAATTTTGCATAATACATCTGTTTAGAGGCATGAAATATTTTCTTATTCATACACATTTTTGCGAGAGATTGTGCACGGTCTGCCAGGGAGGTCGGAGCGGCTACAACCCCGACGCTTCGGACGAGGGCGTGCAGCGGGATCTTCTGCCTCTGATTGAGGGAACGACAGTCACCACGAGATACGGGGACGTCAGGACAGACTATATTCTCTTCATTGCTTCAGGTAGGAGTGCATCGCGGCAGGGCAGGTCTCGAAACCCACCCTCTGCATGCATGCGCCTCTGCGGGTGTCGGCTCTCGCCCGCGTTAACCCGGCTTTTTCGCGTCTTCGTTGGTTGACTGCGCCCAGCGATCGACTTGCCTTCTCTCTGCGCTCCGCCTCGTCTGTCAGTCCAGCTCTGCTCGCGTCAGACTTTGCCGCTGAGCTCCCCTTTTTTCTGCAAATTTTTTCCCAGGAGCCTTTCACTGCGTGCGCCCTAGCGACCTCCTCGCGGAGCTGCAGGGGCGGCTGCCGATTCGCGTGACTTTGAAGCCTCTCGCTGAAGCAGATCTGCGTGACATTCTCACAAAGACCAAAAACAACTTGATTGAGCAGAACCGAGGTAAGACAGTCTTTCTGTTGAACAAACTCACAGAACGCCTCTCGCCGCGGCGGGGGGGGAAGGGTGGTGCCGCGCGTCACCGCTTCGAGGGAGGCAAAAAGGGCGTTTTCTGTCTCCCTCACTCTCCGCCGTTTTGTTTCGCGTCTGCGATTCGCAGCGCTCCTGCAGACGGAGAAAGTAGATTTGCACTTCACGGAGGAAGCCGTCAACGAGATCGCCAGAGGTGAGCTGAAATCAAAAGCGAGCTTCCCGAAGAAGGCATTTGCGTTTGTTCTGAAGGATTGCAGTCTCTGCCTGGCCACGAGGCTTCCTGTGTGTTTATGCAACAGTGTATGTACACATTGAGAGAATTCCGCCGCGGTGGTTTCTCCGGTGAAACAAACGGGGAAAAATGCAGGATGTTGTTTTTCTCTTCCTGTGTGCGCAGTTGCCTGCGAGGTTAACGCAAACGTCGAGAACATCGGGGCGCGGCGCCTTCACACAATCATTGAAAAGTGAGAGGGCGCCACGATTGAGCTCGCAGTCTGCGCCCGCGACCTGCAGCAAACAGGTGTACGTACATCTGAGGCATCTCCTTCTTGGGAAACATCGTATGACAGAAGCGGAAGGAGCGGAACTTCCTGGTCGTGTAAAAAGGGCCCATCCACGTTTCTGGCTCACTGTGCGGCTTTGTCGCCTAGTGTTTGCCGTTTGTTGCGTCTTTTTCCTTCCCCTGTGCTTCAGGATCATGGAAGACGTGAACTTTGCGGCGCCTTCCATGGCTCCCGGGATGCGGTAAGTGTCTCCTGTTTCTTGCGGTGGGATGCTCCTGGCGTCGCTTGCCACGCCTGTGTCTGAGCTCGCTCATTTGTTTCGTCAGTCAGCTTCATGGCTCTCCCTTCACGCATTCTTTTCCACAACAAGCTGCATGCTTCTGTCATGTCTACCTGTCGACGTCTCATCCTAGATCGGAAATGGTTTTTTTCGTCTCCCTAATGGGTCACAGGTTTAGCAGTTGTCCTTCAGTTCGCTTCACTCCCTACTCGCTTCTGTGCCTTCTCTCCGTTTTATCGTGGACCACGCATGCGGGGCTCAGTGCTGACTAAGTCGACGCCAAGCCGCGGCTGCGCTCGGAATGATTTCTCTTCAGAGTTGAAATCGACCTCGAGCGCGTACGGTCAAGCGTCAGTTCACTCCTGACCAAGATGGACTACACGCGGTTTGTCCTCTGATCGTTTCTGTGGAGACTCCCCCCGACACCCCCACCCCCTCCCCCGAAGTCGCCTTGTAAAGCTTCGGGCCAAGTTTTCTCTCGACAAACATTCAGGAGCTGTCGTTTTCTCCTGCCCTCTTCATTGCGCGCGACGTCGACCTTAGGCAGGGCTTTGCGCCGATTCGGGGGCCCGGGGTTCCTTGTTCTTATTTCTAATTATGAAGTTTACTGGATAGTCGTGCAGTGTACCGTCGACTCGATGGGATCAACGAGCGCAGCAACTCCGCAGCTCTGTCTGCATGTACGAATACGTGCATAAACGCATCTACGCGAGGTCGTTTACTTTCGCGTCCAGGCGGTCGCCAATGCGGTCGACTTGTACTGTGGCGGATATAGGCGTACAGATATATATATATATATGTGTATGTATCTTCAAATCGGTGGGACACGGGTTCAGCTGAAGAAGCAGATTTGTGCGGTTGTTCTTGTGTATTTTTGTATCTTTCTTTTAGTCGAAGTGTACGCAGGGCGCTGCACGCATGCACGCGATGGTTGTGGCGGGTAGGAGGGCAGTACGTGATGCATTTGCGTCAGCTTGTTTAGTTCTTTCTCTCGTCTGACGACGCGCCAGGGAGAAGCTCACGCATGCAGCAACACGTTTTGAGGCCTCGCGCGGAAAAAGGCAGGAAGACAAAGTCCAGGCTAAGGGTGAAATCCACTTGTTCAGTGCACTCACACGTGCGCGGAAGGGGTTCCGGCCTTTTCCGCTTCGATTGAAACACCTTAAACTCGCAATTCGCCATTCTGTGACCGGCGTCGTCGTTCTCACGCAGCCACAGTTGATCGGGCATGTGTATCCATGTTTGCGTATATGAACACGGCAATGGACATGGGCGTAATATGCATATTTTCTCGCGGGTGCATAGTTGTGCGGGCAGTCTTCACTTCGGGTCGGAGTCAGACTGGAAGAACTGCATGTCTGAAGGTTTTTCGGTACTCGTTTCCCTTTTTCTCCGCGGACGTGTTTAACCCCGCCCTCTCGTAGTCTTTTCTCGCTTCTTGTTTCTCTTCTTGCTTTCTCTCTCTCCTTCTCTCTCTCGCAAGCGATATCAAGTCTCGGTTACTGCTGTTGCCGCGGGCGCATGCATAAATATGTAAAGGAGTGTGTCTCGTCCCGTGTCCTGCGTGTGTCCTGGGCGTCTCCCGACGTCCGTGCTGCTCTGGCAAGTCTTGCGCGGAGGATGAGCGACGCGATGCTGGCACAGCGAACTTTTTTTGTGAAAGCCTTTTCTTTTATGTCAGAGCTTGTCCGTGGCGCGCCTCTCTCGCGTCGCTCATCCTCCGCGCAAGACTTGCGCAGGAACAAAAAAAAAACACCAGGCGATTATGTCTCCCAGCAGACCGAACCCGACACGCCGCTGGCATTCTCGGCTTCGGAAAACTCTCTAGCGAGATGTCATCCTTGCAGAGCGAAGGAAACCACGAATCATGAGGCCTTCGCCTCGCGATTCTCGCGGCGAACACTCTGGATGTGTGTACGGTGTCACCGACCTCGCAGTTCTCTGTCCTGTCTGGAGTTAAGAGAGCCGCGCAGGCATCTCTCCGTAGCTGCTTTCTCCCAAAAGCAAACACTCCCCCGCGGAGGGCTACGCAGAGAACTTGCCACAAGGGATTCGATTGTGTCGCAGCCTACCGTAGCAGTGTGAAATGGGTGTGGATCCTACACGGCTAGTACTGTGGCCACGAGTGCATGCGTAGATACATGTGCAAGCATAAACGTATGTATATATTTATTCAGAAGTGATACGAGCACAGCAGGAAGAATGAGGAGTATTGCAAAGTCTATAACGCGGGGAAAAAAAGGCTTCAATACGGGTCCGCGGTCGCTGAGAAGGAAACTCGGCCCTGCTAGCCTTCTATGATCGACTTCAGGTATTCTCCCTTGCGCAGGTCAGACTTCGTTCTCCATACTCGCGCGCCTCCACGGGAGCAGCCTGCGTCCGCGTTTCTCCGAAAAATCCAGAGGTAGCTTGAGGCGACTCCAGCCCCAGTCGAGAAAACGAACAAGATCCCCGAGGAATCTGTCCTTTGCCCGCAAAACAGCCAGAGGCAGGAGAGACGACGCGCAGCGTGGCAGCAGAGGAAGCGGAGCTGCCGCACGCCTGACCGAGGGAGGCTTAGCACGAAAAATCCGCCTCGACGGAAGAAGTGAAGTGTGTTGTTGAATGCAGATGCTTTTCTACGTGGTATAGTCGGGCCTGCCTGCCTCGCAAAAGTGGCGGTGCACGGAATAGTACCAATGGCGCTAAAGCAAGCTTAAAGGTGTAGGACGAGGGCATTATCAGTCTATAAGAAGAAAAGCAGTGAGTGTAACAACGGTGGGAAAAGCTGTGTGTTGCGGCCGCGTAAACGCCGCCACAGCAGAGCGCACCTGCATGCAGCGGTCACGAAGACTCGCGGCAGATCCTACCAGCCGTGAGACCTGCGTGGCGCTGCCGCGGAGATTCGCACGGGGGACGCGCGCTGTCGCGCCCGATCGCGTCGCGCCGACGTCAGCGGAGGGACTTTCTTTCTACACCGAAGGAAAGCATGAGTCGAGGAGGCGCGCAGTGGAGCCCTGGCGAAGAGGAGCACCGAACACCGGAGTGGACCTCGCAGGACGGCGGACACAAAAATTCGAATCCCGATAGGGCGCAGCAAAACGACAGACGAGAGGAGCGCGGGCAGTCTTGAGGCAACCCACGTTGCACAGACACGCGCGAGAAGCCACCGAAATACACACACACTGCATATATATATGTATAAATATATGTATAGAAGTGTATATTTGCATATACGAATACATGCATATATATATATATATATATATATGCGTATGCATATGTATAGAGTTTTGCGCGCACCGACAGGGCGATGGAAGTCCACGTCGCACGCGGGGCGCCTCTTTTTCGGAAGCTCGCTGCGTGTGTGTCTGGGTTAAGGTCTCCCTCTCGTTTTTGTGCGGATGTTGGATCAGTTTTAGGAGAGTCGGAGTTGATACTCGCCGTTTTGCGTGATGTATCGCACCCAGGGGAGGGCCTGGTATCCGCTTTTCTCGATGATTTTGAGGTAGCGCACGGTGATGCCGCTGACGGTGAAGTAGGGTATTTCGAATTTGACGTTGATCGGCTTCTTCAGGTACGCGTCACGGGAGTCGACGCCAACTGAGGGCAGGCCGAAGGTGGCGGTCATGACGAAGTCGCGTTGCCCCTGAAACTGTTTGATGAACCACACCATGAGATCTTTCTCGGGGAGGTACTTCACGGTGCCGATCGACGTCTTGAAGTGCGGCGAGTCCGCGTCAGGTGGCACGGGCACGTGGATCTCCACGCCGCTGGCCACGGAGCGACTTTTGAACTGCGACCGCGCCTTGATCATGTACTCGATGCGCGTCGCCGAGCGACCGGTGTCGACGACGGCGTCGATCCAAATCAGGGGCTTGACCTGCGTGTTGAGGCGGTAGCTCATGAGCTCGAATTCGCCGTCGGGCGGGATGAAGGAGATCGTCCTGTCGTTCTCGAAGCGCGCGAGGCGCACGCACTGGTGAAACTTGATGTCTTCCATTTCAATGGCCTTGCCTTTGGAGAGAGTGCGGCCGCTGGTCTCCAAGAGCAGCTTGTCGTTCAACCCCAGCTTCAGCTCAGGCATCCCCGACAGGAAACTCTTCATCCTGAGGCTCCCCAGGATCTCTGAGCGGAGGACGGTGCCGTTCGAAGACACCAGCAGATTCAGCTTCTCCACGACGTCGAGGAAGACCTCGTTCTTCTTGTGAAAAATGCCATCCGAGCGCCAGGAGACGGCGTTTGTGATGGCCGTCGGCGGCCGCAGCGCGTCGACAGACAGCTGGTGCGCCTCGTTTTTGATGAACTCGCGCAGGACCTTGACTTCGGTGCTTTGCGGGAAGCCGTTATCCATGATCTCGTCCAGCAGCTCGTAGGTGATCACGAAGTTGTCGCGGATGCTTTCTTCCTCGAGCTCCTTGAAGTACTCGCGCAGCACCTCGGACAGCTTGTACAGAAAGGCCAGAAGCATCATCGCGTTCGAATTACGCTTCGTGACCGCCAGCAGGTACACGTTGCTGTACTGAATCCACGCATACGTCACGCCATCGTCGAGAAAGATCGGCTTGATCAACAGGGGATCGTCCAGCTCCACCACATTCTGCTGAAACCGCTCCGCAGCCGCCGTCAGTGACACGTCACCGCGGTAGTCCCGGCTAATGATCACCTTGCCCTTCAGATCCAGTATAAACACGGCCGAAGCCCCTGCCATCTTCGCGACAGAAAAACACGAAACGGCGCAACTGCGCAGCGGCACTTTCCGCACAGAGGGGGAGAAGACGACGCCGAGAGAAAGACCGAGCGAACGCGCGCACACACGGACGCGGGCTGGAGAGGCAAAGATAAAGAGCGCGGGACGAAACGAAACCGGAAGAAGAGAAGCGAAGTAGACGGCCTGAATGAGGACGCGAAGATAAAGAGAAAACAAGAAAAACGAGTGACAACACGCAGGAAACCGAAGCGACAGAGGAGACGGCGAAGCGAATAGAGTCGCAAACGGAAACCCGAACTCCATGCGTTAACGAATCAGAAGCTGGTTTTAAGGTCCGGCTTTTTCACATGCAGAAACGTTTCTGGTTCTCACCTCGCCCCCCGGACAGCCGACTGAGCCTCCTCAGGGCCTGCGGAGGGTCGGGCAACCGGACAGAGACGAGGAAACGAGTTCGGCGATCGTTCTAGCCTCAGAACCCGAGCAGCTTGCGACTCCGAGGCACGGCGCAAGACGCCAGGCGTGCGTCGACCTGGGGAGAGTGTAGATGGTGCTAAACAACGCGACAGCTGGGGGCCGCCATATCCATCAACGGCGCCGCAGAAACAAACAGACGGATCGCCAGAGCGCGGCGAGACGAAGACGACGGATGGACACGCGAGGGAGGGCGAGCAGAGAAAGACAGGACAAACAGCAGCTAGCGAGAAGACCGAACGAAACAAGAAAGACGGTGCCGGCAGCAGCGACAGGCGGCGTGGACCGCCAGGGGACGAAACGCAGAAGAAGACAGGCGAGACATTCGCTGGGGGGACGGAGCAAACGAGAAGAAAGGGGCGCAAAGGACCCTCGAGACGCCAACCTGGGCGCTGGCAAAGGATACGAAAGTTGCCGCCGTACGAAAGCAAAAAGCTAGAAAAGAAGAATCGCCCAGGAAAGACTACGACGCGCCGTCCGCCCTCGCGTTTTTAGACTGCGCGCCCAGACGGGTGTACGTGAGAATCCAGAGCCTAGAAGGCTCTAGAAAAAACAGAGAGAAGGAAGACGACTCCAGAAGTTTTCTCTCTCCTGCCAAAGCTGCTTCGAATGCAAAGCGGGAACCCCGGAGGCGTACACATCCTGCTGCAGCGCAACACGAAAGGAAGCCGAAGACACCGGCACTGACGTGGCCCCTACATGCTGTCCGTTTCTCGCCTCGCCTTTCCTTCACTCGCAGACAGAGATAGGAGAGTCATTCATCTGTGAAGAAGACAAAGAAAACAAGCAACCACTTCATCTCCTTGCCGCTCTATGCAGGGCAACAAGCTCAATCCCTGCGGTCTTCGCCGCCGGTCGCTGTTACATCTCACCCCGACCGCCTCGCGTTCGCCGTATACGGGAATCGCAAGATGCGCGCGAAGCGCCAGGCGAGGCTCGTTAGCAGAGTTGCAGCGCACACTCCAGTACCAAAACTCTGCCATTGCAAACGCCGACAGCGACCTGCCTCGTCGTGTCTGTGCAGACACAGAAGCACTTTGGAAGTGAACAGAGGTACCCGTCCCTGAATCACTGTCGAATCGCATCGCCAGCTGGGCTACGCTTTTCGCTGGTGACGCCGTTCTAATATCCCTGAGCTCCTGAACCTCCCTGCCCCAGGGGTATTTGGCCATTCGATGTAAACGTAAGAACATTATAAAGTGAAGTTGGAATCGCTAGTAATCGCCGATCTGTTCACGAAGTGTACGTACAGCTGGCGTCGTGTCTCACTGTCAACAGTAAGGTCTTCCGGTCTTCGGATCTATCTTCGGATCTCCTCCTCCGTTGCAGAGGCGCGTTTCTCTGCCTCACTCGCCCTCGCGTTTGACTGCCGTCGCGATTCAAACGTGAGCCGGCTAAATGTGCAGGCCCGGCGATGGTTAGACGAAAAGAAGGGCTCGACGACGATGGAGACGATGTGAGTTCTGCCGTGATGATGCCCTTCATATTCATGCTGCATCTGTTCTTCCCAGCAGCCCTCACGGTTTCCTCATCTGGTGTCGCCCCCTCTCGGACTCCTCTCCCTCTCTCTCATCATCTTTCTTCTTATCCGCCTCGCCGTCGCATCTGCAGAGCCTGTCTTGCACCTGCCTCGGATTCCGCGTTTTTAATCTTGCGAAGAGGCCAGGGAACGTCGGGTGGCGTGCCTCTGCCTCTGCGGCGGGCGCTCAAGTCGCCCCCCTACGGGGGATCGCTGCCTTCGAAAAGAGCGGGAAGTCACGCAGTTTTCTTGCCTTCTGTGGCCCCTGTTACCCCATCTAGGCGATCCCCTGCCTTTGCCGCTTGTTCCTTGAATCTAGGCTCTTCCTCCTCGTTAGGTTTTCAGCTGAGGCCGGCGATATGGTTGCCGCCAGCGCTGAACGCCACTCGTCGGGGTCTCGTGTCTGACGGCCTGTGCGCTGCAAGCTTGAGACGGTTTTGTGACCCTGTCCGCATCTCAAAGGCGGTAGGCAGTCGCCTAAACCCAACACAGCCGCTGTCTTCTTCTGTGGCGGGCGTTTGTGGGTTCGCGAGTCCCCCGTCCACGGGCGTTGCCTCGTCTGTTCGAGGCCACAGTTCCTCTGCCTCTGCGCGTTCTTCGTCTTCTTCTGTGGTTTCTGCGTGTTCGGCGCCTCGCTGTTTCTTCGGCTGTCCGCTTCCTGGGCGTCGCGGTCAGCCTGCGTTTTTCGCCGCGTCGTCGTCTTTCGCTGTTCCGCCGTTTGGCCTGGGTGTGTCTGGATTCATTTCCTCGTCTGCGTGGGAGCTGCACAGAGGCCGCGGACGGAGAGAGATGGAGTCTCCGCTTTCGCGCGAGACCTGCGCAGACGGTTCCTTCTCGCCTTTGTGGGTCGCGGGCGAGTGGGGGGCGTCGTTCTCGCCGGCCTCCTCGCGCCCTTCGTCTCCGCCTCTCTCGCCACACGCGTCTCCGTGCTCATTTATTCTTGCGCCTCTTGTGTGCGTCGCTTCGCAACTGGGCGACGATGAGCAGCTGCGAAACTCGCCGGCAGCCGCGTATCCTGCCCGGCGCACTCTGTCGTCTTCGCGTTTCGCTTCTCCGCCTTCCGCAGCAGGCGAGTCCACGCCGCATGGCCCCTGCGGCGCTGTCTCCCCCGCGCCGCCTTCCTCTTCGCCCTCCTTCTTTTCCGCACAGACTGCGTCTCTGCGCCCCGTCGGGGGTGCTGGAGGCGCCCCGGCGGCCCAGGCGGGCGGGGTCCCGCTGCCGGTGAAGTCGCTGCACTTTGACGTCGTGGACAGCACGCAGAAGTGGTGTTTGAGGAACTTGGGCGACTTGTGCGCGACGCACGGGTTGTCGCCTTCCGCGTGGGTGGCGGTGAGCGCGTCGCGGCAGACGGCCGCAGTGGGGACGCGCGACCGCGCGAGTCTGCAGGAGAAGAAGTGGGTCTCCCCGTCCAACAACGTCTCCGTGACCTATGTGATCCCGTGGCCAGTCGCTCTGGCCTCGCGGCTGCTGAGCTTTGCGCAGACTGCCTCGGTGGCAGTCTGCAGAGTGCTCGCCGAGTACGGGCTCCGCGGCCAAATCAAATGGATCAACGACGTTTTCGTGGACGGGAAGAAGATCTGCGGCATCCTCTGCCACAACCCCGCATTTGTCTTGCCTTCGCCGGGCCCGCCCGCAGGCAGTCCCGTACACCACTCAACTGTCTCCTCGTCGTGGCCGTCGCCTCACAGCCCCTCCACTGCCTCGCCCCCCGTGGCGGGCGCGCGCTCCCGCTCGTCCGCAGCCAGTTGGGCTCTCTGCGACGACGGCGAGCGGTACTGGGCAGTCCTCGTGGGGGTGGGAATCAACGTCGAGAGGAAACCCGCGGCCGCCGAAATGTCGGTGAAGCAGGCCGTCACATCGATGGCTGAGGAGCTCGCGAGAGCGGGGCGAGGCGGGGGGTTGAGGCCAAACGGCGAGGCAGGCGCCGCGCGAAAGAAGCTCGAGGCAGCGACGCCCGCGCGCGAGCCACGCGATTTCGCCTTCCACGCACAGACGCAGGCCTTCGGCGAGGAAAGGGAAGGCTTCGAGGAGAGAGAAGATAAAGAACGAAAGTCTGATAGCAGAGGCGCAGCAGGTGGGTGTCCTGAAGCCCTTGACTCAGGAGGCTCCCCCTCGGAGTCGGGCTTAGACATGCACTCAATACGCGCCTCCCTTGACGCCCACATGTATGAGAGTTTTTCCGTGCTGCGACGGGAAGGGTTCAGAGCGCTGCGGCCTTTTGTTCTGTCCCGGCTCGCTTGGCTGGGCGATTACGTCGAGCTCGAGGATGAAGTCTGTGAGCCTTCGCCCGCGAGTTCAGGTTCTGTCCTCTCCCCAGTGAAATTTCCTGGATCTCTTTCGGCGAAGCACCTGCCGCGTGAATCTCGCTCGCACGCGGGGGGAGACGAAGAGGCAGACGGTGAGGACGAGGTCTTTACGGACCTCGACGGCGTGGCGGAGAGTCGAGCCTTTGCTGGCGGCTGCGACGCGAGCACCTATCCCTCCGGATGGACGCAGAGTCTGGGGACTCCAGCGGGAAAACAAGGCAGAAGTCTTCTCGCCGCGGGCATTCTTCAAGGCCTCGACGATGATGGCGCCATCCTGATTCGCATGACGGACGGGCGAACGCAGAAATTTCTCGGCGGCCACCTCGTCAGGCCCTAAGGCAGAATATGTTTCGTTCCAAGCACCCCCCTTCCCTCTCGATCCCCACGAGATGGAGGAGGGAATCGTGCTACGAGAGCTGGCTGTCAAGACGGGGGTGTGGCTTCGCCGCTGCGAGCTCGGCAGGTTTCAGGCGTCTTATGTTCGCAACTGGAGGACTATTTGTGCCGTCGCCGTGTTTTGTGCTGAGGGCCTCTCGTCGGGTGCACTCCTCCTGAGGGTTTTTGACGGCAAACTGCGGTTACGGCAGGCAGAATGGATTTTGCTTTGTATCAATGCAGTGTCAGTCCGAAGGGACGTAGTCATTCAGGGTTTTGTACTGTGAAAGTGTGACAACAGGATGTGTCAAGGATTGAGGCCGTAACGTGCATACAAGTTGTGGCAGGCGAATAGTTTTAGAGCCGTAAGACGGATGGTTCAGCGGATCTGTGGTGTTTCGATGACCGCAACGCGTAGAATTCCTAGGAATCGGTTCGGATGAGTCTTCTGTCCTGTGAGACTCACAGGCACAGATCGCAAGGCTAGATAGACACTGACGGGTGTAGATCGACATTGGAATCGGCAACAGGTTAGTTTTCCATTTCTTCAGTCCGCTCTTAGCTTATGTCATCCGCGACAGTCGCAGTATCCTCTTTCAGTGGACTGTCGAGGGTTTGAGAGCGTCGTTGTGGGCTTTGCCGATCCCTGGGGTACTGTATGCACCCGGCTCAGTCCGGAACATTCAGCGAGCTGCAGCTTCTCACAAAGCCAGGCGCCTTCGTAAGGTATGTACCCCTTCTGAAACTGGCACGCGTGGAGGAGAATGAGCACAGATTCGACTGAAGTTTCTTTGTAAACGCAGAGTTCAGTTCTGACATGTCTCTGATTTACATATCCTGAGTGGAGGAACGCATCCTAAAGAGTGAGGGCCTTGTAACTTCAGACTAGCTGCGCAAGCGAAGCGAGATCGCCTAATAAACTGTGGACCCTTACACGTTTGCGTGACATGATGGCGAGGCCGATAGAGCGTGTCTCATACACAACTTAACCCTCTACCAAACATCTCCGGGACAGACCAGCACCTACCTCTCGCGCGTAGTCAGAAAAAATGTCCATTTCGTAGGTTTCCCAGAAGAGATCACCCACAAGCGAGACGCTGCCTGTGCACTACCTCCACTACCGTGCTGAAATAGGCTGAAGTCGCTTCACGTAAGGCTTCAAATGAACCTTCATGCAATAGCGCTTAGCACGATCAAGCAGTGCAGTCCCCAGTGTGCGACCGCCAGTAGGCGTGGGGGCAGTCGGCATTAGGTGTTCGCTATTACAACTGCCGCTTGTCGATCACCTCTATAAAAAGGCTGTTGTGTTTGCATCTACCGCAAGTGTTCAACGCGTCTGCGTTCTCAAGGAACGGCTTCTACAGAATGTGAGGCAGTCTAATGCGGAAGACGCGCAAGGCTCTCCGTGGAGCCCAGGAGGCAGGATACAGCCGCTGATCATCCGCCACACTTCTTCAATAAAGACTCACGCACACACGCATATACGTCTATATACGCGCGTGTCCATACACGATTCCGAAAGTCTTCAGCGTCTGCAGATGGACACAGAAAGACAGTCCGGCTCTCGCATCATTATTGAACACAAGTGGTAGACAGCGGGAAGGGGACCCGAAACCCAGACGCAGAGGAGCAGAAGAACAGAGGAAGAAGGACGAGAACTGTCGAGTTTTGTCCGCGAGGGAACAACTACTTAGTTCTTGGGCTTCTTCTTGGGGCGGAGCTGGTTGCTGTGGCCGCACTTCTTCTTTCTGCAGTTGGTGGCACGGGGGGGAAGACGAGCGTAGCACTTGCGGCAGACCTTCTTCTCGCAGTTGTACTTTTGGGCCAACAGAGCAAGGGACGGCTCGATGATGCCTCCACGCAGGCGAAGGACCTGAAAAAAACACAAAAAGACAAGGTGCAGTAATACGTCTGTCAAACGCCTTTCCGTCGTGGCATCGCACAAAGGAAACACTGCAGAACCGAAGAAGGCATGAGAAGACCCCGGGCAAGGAGTAGCGCAAACGGAGGACCCCAAGTTAACCGAAGCGCGCCCCCGGTGTCTACCACAGCTCTGACCGGCAGCCAGAGCGCTAGCAGTCAACGTCTCCCTCCAACATAATGGAACGACAAAAGCGAATTGGAACCGTTCAAAGCTAATGATGCGAGATATCCCAGTGAACAGATACAGATATAGAGGCCACTCCGAATTGGGCTTGGGAATGATGCGGCGCAGTCGGCGGCGACGGAAGGGCACGTGGGTTGGAACCACACAAATAAGCCTCCACATGGGCGAGAAGACGCCCAATCCTCTGCAGCTCCGCTTATGTTCAAATTACTCTCCATGCGTCACGATGTGCAGACACAGAGGCATCCTCCTGTGCGGTAGTACTACAGTGGACATCCCCCAGACCCCTCAGCCGCGCGCTGATCTTCCGTGTTCGCTCAGTTCTTTCTTCGAGAAAAGCGAGACACACAGAAGGAAGCAGCGTCCTTCCCTCGGCGGCATGTTTTTTCGGTTCGAGGTCTCAGACTCCTTCCCACCACACCCCGTGCATGAGTGAGACACCCCCCGGAGACATTGCATGCCCCTCTAGTCAAGAAAAAAAAAGTAAAACCAGCGTCCAATGTACGCGGCAGATACAATATATTACACTCACCAAATGGAGGGTGGATTCCTTCTGAATGTTGTAGTCGGACAGAGTTCTGCCGTCCTCCAGCTGCTTGCCGGCGAAAATCAGACGCTGCTGGTCTGGGGGAATTCCCTCCTTATCCTGGATCTTCGCCTTCACATTTTCGATGGTATCAGACGGCTCGACGTCAAGAGTGATCGTCTTGCCGGTGAGAGTCTTGACGAAAATCTGCATTTTGGCGACGAGAAGGGAACAGGGGAAAAAAGACGGGACAAGTTACCGAAGAAGGTGAGCAGGTGGCCGGCGAATTCCCCGCACCCGGAAGGTTGCCCGCAAAAGGATGGGACAATGGGTGAGAAAGTTTGACGAAGAAATGCCCGTAGTATGGCGGATAAGAAAATAATGAAAGCAAAAGCAAACTGCCAACCGACAGACACAGCCGACGGAACTCCCCTACCCTAATTCCCAGTGCTTCCAAAAACGCCGCCAACCCAAGGTGACGTGAAGACCACACGAAAAAGGCAAGCGCTCGAGAGGAAAAAACGGAATGTAAGCCGGTGGACGCGACAGCGCGCATGCATGCACAGAGAAAAGAGCAACACCCCACACGAAAATAATTGCCGTCGAGACACGTATCTCGATAAACACAGCCGCAAAACGACAGTCGGTTGAGCACACTAATATTCATACCCGCCGTATGAATTATCGTTATTGGTACTGTTACCGTCAAAGCGGCATTATACTAATTGTTGGCACCGAATAAGGCATTTTGTGTGTGAGGGTCGGGTAGGTATATGATAAGGAAAGAATAGAAATGAGCGCCACTTCCTAGAATTCTTGTGGTATCGTGATTGGACCGCAGCAAGACTATTCTATATTAGCCTATGATCGGTATCGGATGACCCCGTTGCCTACGGGAGTCTGTCTTCTCGCTGCCATCGCATCCGTAGTAGCCGTAGTGCCGTAGGAATTACTAGTACCCCGGTAAGGTAATACACGCAGTGGATGTGCGCTCGGGCGTCCTGAATAGAGAAGGGCAGTCGGCCGGTGCTTGCGTCCTCGCCGGACAGAGGTAGAGCCACCATCTTACCGATCTCAAGATGCAATCTGAGGAAGCCGCTAATCCAGCGTGTACTAAGAAGTGAAATCTCCCCTCCGGGTATTCTCCCCGTCGGTGTCCACTTCAGCTTCATCCAGAACCGTAGGGCGTCTAGTTAGACGGGTAATGCAGGCAACACTCCCTTTCGTGAACCGTAGCACGGCCTGTTGGGGACCTTCCGTTCTGAAACGTCGCGGCATACCGTCTCTTGGAACGGAGCGGCCGCGCTGCTGCCACCTCATGCATTGGGATTGCGACTCTTTCCACCACGAAAGACAGGCCGTTCCCCTCTGGACTGAGGCGCATCACCGCCCTGAGGTGGTAAATCGTGAACGGGGAACCAAGGACGGCTTCAGCCCAGAGGAAAGCAGGGCAGAGGGACTGCTAATGTCCACTGAAAGTGCCCACGGATCGAGGATCCAGAACCGTTGGATTTAGAGTTGATTTTAAAGCGTGATAGCGTTCGGCATCTTTGTCGCCTGGTAGCAACACGATCTCCGCACAGTCAACGTGCTGCTATTATACCCAGATATATAGTTTCGTTGCCGAAAAAACATCTGCATCCGCCGGTTTGTTGTGGGGTAGAACAGGTGGTGTCTTGCGTGAACCGGTGCGAGCAGACGTCATTTCTCACAGCGTCATGGAATGGAAGCTAAGGACTTCATAATTGCAATTCCAGCGACCCCCGTGGTTTCAACATTCTAAGCGCTCCAGGCGCGTCGCCGCAGGAAACCCCAACGATGACCAGGGATGGCGGCGGTTGTTGCCCGATGCAAGCTGTTGTCGTCCCACTCGTCCCGTGTTCCTCAGTTCAATTACTGTTCATTAACTAGGCATGCCCACCACTACAGTAAAAGCACATGGAGCCGGCTGCGTGGACGACGCCCACAGCGCCTGAAAACTGATCCCCAGAAACACATTCACAGGCCGATATGCTGATCGAACATTACTAAGCTGATCGAATGGCGGCGTGCACGCCGCGTCCTGTGTACGAAGGAGCTTAGCAACGATTCCACCTTCCACGCAAAATGGTTACTGTGATGTTTAAATCCAACACTTTTAGCTCTCTTTAGCAGTCCAGTGGAATGGTGGTGAACAGCAATCATAAAGAACGATGAGCAACTATACTCTATCTAGGCCGTACATACCGTGTAGGGCCGATGTGGGGTGCTAATAGGCGCAATGCTGGGGTACGTACTACTCCGGCTCTCTGGATTTTGTTCACGTACACTGGATCGCGACGAACAAAAGGCCAGCGTAGTACGCAGACGAATATGAAACGCCGACACGGGTACGCATGATGCCGTGAGGGAACTGATCACAACGAAAATAGAGGGCCTACTTCCACAGCCTCCTGAGTCGGAATCCGAAGTCATGCGGTGGTTGAAGCTCCGCCGAAACAGAGCAGACTAGTCTGCTATTTCGCTGCACTGTTTGAAGCAGTAAAATCTTGTTTCTACCATCCGGTCGTTGTGACATTCGGAGGTCCGCCGCTTCACAGATGAACAGTGTCGACGCATCAGCACGTGACCACCTCGATATCGGTATTGCAAAAAGTGTGATGGTCCCCTCAGTGCCTGTTTGCGTAACAAGGAGGTTCAGGCAAGCCAATTCCTCAAAGAGGTCAGTAGTGGCATTCATCAAAGGGTTTTGAACCTTCGAATTGAAGGAACAATCACACTGATCGACGACAGCACGCGTTTTGCCGCTGTCACCGGACTCCCCGCCTCCCACACTTGTCGGGAGGGGGCGAGGGAAAAGAGCGTTCATGCGAAGCCTTGATGCAGGTACGACCCCACCGTTTGCTGTCCGTCGCGAAGATGTAGCAGCCAGAGCTTCTTTTCTCCCGTTTCGGGTACAGTTGCATTGCGCAGACGCGCACTGCAATTTCCTCGCTGCGTACTGCATGCACCGAAGTCTGCAGCAGGGCAAAATGTCCTTGGCATCTCAGAATCGAATGTTTGAAAGGACACCCCCCTGCCGCGGCTTAGCTATTGCACGACACATTGTTTCGTGCTTTGACTGGTACGTGAGCTGAGGAGCGGACCCTGCCCGGCTACCCGCCGTAGTATGCATATCGCTGCGCCGGGTTGACAGCAGCCTGCAGGGCGAGCTTGAACCCCGTGACGGTTTCTGTTTCGCAGTATTATACTCTCTCCAACGTTTTTTTTCTTTTTATACATTTAGGTTATTGTGTAGAAACGGAGGGTGGGTCTTGCGCAAATGCGTGCGGCTTTTTAGTCGGTATTTGCTGCCGCGACATAGCCTGCGTCCACGCTGGCTGGTGGTACGAGGTCAACCCGGCTGGTGTCTCGCTCCGAAGGCATTATGCGACGTCAGGGAAAAGTTTTTCCCGTACTGAACCGCGTCACATTTTTGGATCTGGAAGCCATGCTATAGCAAGGAGGCGTACTATTCACTCATGCATTTCACGCTCCGCAGCATATTCGACGGGCGGCCACGGAGAGCCGCTTAGGAGCTAGAACATGTAATTTGCAGAGGGGCTAAGTGGCGCTTTTTAGTTTTTTGTGACCGTCCCATTAGACGTCGCCTCTCAAGCACTGGAGGCCTTCAATATGACCTAAAAGACTCAGGGTGCTCCCACATGCGGGTTCTAGCCTCGCCAGTGTCTCAAAGAGCATCATTTACCGGTAGGTCCAGCCCCCACATAGTATCGTGCTCACTCCCCTTCGTCACGTGCCTACTGTCACACTCAGACAAGTGGCCTCACTCAATTGTTTTTATTGGCTATCTTCTGGCTTCTACTTGCGGTCTGCCGGACCCTCAGGTGCGCGTGTCATCCCTATATGGAACACGTTGTGCGACTGCTGGAGAGGTGCACCGCAACAGATACGACAGGATCGAGAAATATGACGTCAAATTGCATACGCTCAGGTTGCGGAAACGCAGCGCACCGGGACACCTTGAAAACCAGCTAATGCGTGGGAGTCGAAATGCATATGAGACATAACCGGCAGAGCCAAACCTCATAGTTGCTGGTTTTTCCATTAGGTTATGGTCTCGCCCACTTGTATCTGTGTGGAGGGGACGAGTACTCTGAAGATCGGTAGGGGGGCGGCCTGTCAGTCAAGGCGAGTGCTATTCCCGAACTCGTGGGAAGGGAAAGCGTAGCATGGACTGCCGGTATATCTTAAGGTCCTGTTATTCAAGGTATTTACATTGGTTCCGTAGCGGCCAGTGAAATCTTCGGGGAGAGGCCTCCGGGCACAAGTCGGGTAGAGCGGGCGACAGAGGCTTTTTCGTAGCAAGCGTAAGAATACAGTTAAAAAGCTATGAGGAAGCTGGTTGACTCTCAGTCCCCGGCTGTCCAGGCGTGCATGTGGAAAAGTAAGCTCATAGATTCCGCCATATTACTCCAGCATCCCTCTTTTCGGCTTTTTTGGAATTCGTCATACGCACACTCCTGCAAGAAAGATTCACCCAAAACCACATGCGGAGCTCCTACGAGTCAGTGTTGCCGAGTAGGCGAGAGTCCGGCGAGCATTGATTTCCGCGATTCCAGCTCTTCATGCTCTCCACAGCTGCACACTGGCTAATTTCATGCTATGGGAGCAGACTGTTCAATAGTGGCTTGTGCCGCATTCGGATGTGCAGATGTAAAAGAGGATCGCCTGGAGTTGAGGCCGTCGTCGAGAGTAAAAGCCTCTGAGGGAAATTTACTTGACTCTCAGGAGATCCCGCGGCTTTCTCGAAATTACATGGTCCGTGTTTTTCCCCTGTCTTCTCACGACGATGAGAGACTTCACCCGTTGATATGCTGTCGTGTGTGGAACCCGCCCTTCACCACAGTCGTCCGGCGAACTACATCGTGAAACTTTGTGATCCCGGCTTCACCGAGTCATTGCCGCACTGAGCTTAAAGACCAAGAGTTTATCTTTCGGGCGCTACTCCGTATGGTTTCTGCGAGTTTTGACACTCTTGTGCATGCTTCAAGTCTCTGCAAAAAAGTTTCAAACACGTCAAAGCTCATCTGCGCATATCTATCCCTCAAAATCTACAAGGGCGTGTGCAGTCCTTGCTCATTAGTACTGATAGATACTCCTAGTTGCCATTCTTCAATGCTGTTATATTTTTGTAGTTTTGCGGCTGTCAGGACCGACTTGGTATCCTGATCCTTGGCCCTCTCTTCCCGAAGCCGGTTTCAGTATTTGGCGGTTGACGAGTGATTACTTTTTCTCGTTCGCCCCCTGTCTTTACTCGCCAGATGCGTCCGCTCAGTTTTATTGGCCGGATATGATGTCCTCGCTAGACGCATCCGCGGACACATCCACGCATTCCCCGTCTCCGAGAGTCACGAGGATGCTCTCAGCCACACTGCCGAGAAGACAATGAACCGTACCCAGTTGGAGAAACAGAGGAGTTTGAAGAGCTACTGCGCATGTTCCATGAGGCAGAACTGCTGGCGCTGAGTCGGTCCTCACCTTGTGCCGCCTATCATGTCTAGCGCCACGGCTCAAGGTGGTGCGGCTAAAGCCTCCGAGCACACGCTATTCGGCTTCGGACATTTCACAACGGCTATGTCGAAGAAGCGCGTCGAACTCGACTGGTTTGTTGAAGACTTCCACGTGCATCGTACACGAGTCCGCGACAAGGGTACGGGGAACACCGCTGTTATATGAAGCAAGCTCTCTCGGTCGAGAGAGTCATGGAGAGTTGACTGTGCCAAAACTATCATGAGACAATGCCACTCTTTCTTGCATCATCTTGTTTGCTTGCTTATTGCATATGGTTTTGGCTGGAGGCAGGTGTAACGGATTTCCTAGTTTGATTCCGCTGAAGGTCTGATCAGGTGTCAGAAACCGTGCAGGCAGGCGACTTCACACGAGAAAACGCAACCTGTGTCATCTTCCTCCACATACAGTTTCCACTGCATTTTCGCGAGTATCTTTTCCAGCTCTTCCTTCCGGTTGTCCCCCATATCTCTAATCCCCTCTGTTTGATCCTCTCATTCTACCCGGTTGCTAGACGTTTCGCCTTTTTCCGTATCTCGCGGCGGAGTGAAGAAGAACATTCTGCGTGTGGATCCGAACCCTCGACCCCTTATCGCTCCGTCGCCCAAGGAATTTGTAAGCTGACCACCATGGGGAGCCCCGTGCTGGGGCTTAAATCTTTTCCTTAAAGAGCATTACGCACAGCGTTCCAACAGAGTGATCCTACAGCGGGGACAACGCCTGTGTGGGTCCTTCCTGCTGGACCTTCGGGCATATGACTTTTGTACATCAAAATAAACGTCGACACACTCTGCTCACGCCGTCACATTAGGACACTGCTTCCCTGGTTTCGCGCTTCGCTAAAAGCACATACATCGCAGATACGTGAGCCACGTGCGTGTTCGCCCACATGCAGCTCGACATTTCGCTCTAACAGTATGCGGGACCTCTTTCTGATCTTCGTAAGCATCTTTGACTAGCACTCGTACCGGCTGGGTCCGTGCGTATTCTCTCTCAGACAGGCTGCGTGGCGCTTTTCCTCTATGGCCGAACCGCAGTCGAAGCCAACGCCAATTTCACAGTCTCAATTTTGGATGCAAAAGGAAGCGATACGCGACGCTTGCGGCGCCTCCTTCTCGAGAAAAAACAGTTTTCTGAGTCGAGAGCCCTACAAGCGTTTCTCCCAGAACGCTCACCCAGTTCGGGAGCGCCCCTTGACCCACAATGTCAATCCCGCTAAGATCGCGCAGTCTTTGTTTTGAGCCTTAGTATATATAAGAGCACAAGCGGCTCCGCACGAATCCTCTGGTATTCTTGCTTTTGGAAGCGTGAAAGTAGAAATATTAATGCAGAAGTGACAGGCACGCAGCTATGGCATTGTTTCAGGACATAGTGACTTGGATACGAATCTCCAAGACATAAGGAAGACAGGCAACCTGTTTCTCGCAGTTTTATTAACGCGGGCTCGCTGACATCAACAGCTCTCCCGGAGCCCTGGTTGAGGTGGGGGGGGTACGGCTGCAGCCGGCGAACCATGGAAACAGTTCGTGGCGTCTCCACCTATACGAGAAACCTTGGTGCATATGTCATTTGAAGGCTTACAGCCATTCCATTCACACCGGCATGCGTCACCTACATCGCGAACGCTTGCCCACTTTTATGACTTTGAGGACTCAGTTGAGTACACAGGTCATCGCTGGCAGCTTTCTTGACTTCATTTGCAGTTTTACGTTATTTCGATTGCATGGGACGCGCCGCTCTGCCGATCGCAGCTGTCCTCGATAGCTCACACCTCAATTCTACCTTGATACTGCTGAGAACCTGCATGTATGCACATGCTAACAGGACTGCTGTGTGAAATGGGTGAGCACTGATTATTCGAACCGCTGCTTGACTGCGTGGCATACTGCGAGGTCATGCCGTAACCACACTGGCCCGAAACCCTGTTGATATCCGTTGTCTTCTCGCCCCATCGCCGTCGCCGTATCTGCCGCTTTGGCGAATCCTAGTTTGACCACGAAACAGAAAACTCTTCGCTGAAGCTCCCCTCGGCTGAGGCGCATGCTTCCGCAGAAGGGCGCAGCGTACTTGCCTCGTACTACTGGAACAGATGGCTCACTTTGTCTCTAGTGGACGCGGCAGATGACCGCGGGAAACCGACAGCGGGGAAACTTATAAACATGTCTCCGAAGCGACCACTGTGAGTTTGGCATTTCGGTTCCAAAAGCTTTCTCCATTCTCTGGTGTTCCGGAAACTGGACAGGCCATCAACACGTGATGGAACGACGATTCTTCGGTAGTGTGAGCATAAGAAACGCACAATCTTTAACCGAAACAAAATCGACTATCAGCCGCCGGCGGCCTCACGCGTAGAGGTTTTCGCCAGCATCCTCCCTCGCGGCCCTGCCTCGGTGCAAACACTGCACTGCTCTCTGCATCAAAGCTCTCAAATCGTTGTTCGTTTTTTTCCCCTTCCTTGTGCTTGTCTGGTAAATGAGCCTGCCACCCCAAAACTAGCATACATGCATTTATACGTATTTACATATTGATACATGTGTGCTGATCAAGCTGTTTGCTTTCTGCCTCCCCTATGGGTTTGGCCGTTTGTCTTCCCTCGGTCACTTGTCCTGGGCGCCCCGACTCCTAACTCCTCGTAATTTCCCTTCGCACGAAACTCGCCCCCTCGTCGAGCGCAGACCATCGCATGCATCGAGCCGCCCACGTCCTCCCCCATGCATGACGAGTGAGTGCACAGGCGAACGCCTATATCCTGAAGTACCCCTCGCACGTGTTCTACCACTCGCGTTGGCGCACACGCCAGGCGCTGCAGCTCAGTCTTTCGCGGGGCTTCCGCGTGCCCTCTTCCGCGCGGTCGCGCACGCGGCGCCCACCTCCGGATCCTTACATGGGGTCGGCGACGCGGACGCCCAGGGCCTCGAGACCGCGAAGGATGTCGCGGCCGTTGGGCATGCGCCCGTTTTGCAGCGTTGACCACAGCAAGTTCTGCCCGAAGTGGATCTCGAAGGCGTTGCTGGGAATCAGCAGCGACCTGAGGACCTGTGCGCCGAAGAAGGCAGAGATGATGGCTGTCACGCGGTTGGTCTCCAGCGCCTCCGCCCAGTCGGGCAGCCGCGGCTGCTCGCCTGCGCGCCGCTCCGCGACCGGCGCAGTCCAGCCAAAGAAGGCGCAGATTGGTCGGATGAAGACGACGAGCGCGAGGGAAGCCCAGCAGAGGACGTCGAGCAGCTTGCCGAGCGCGCGGAAGAACAAGGCAGGCTGGTAGTCGACAGCGACAATGTGGAACCCTGGCAGGTGCTGCAGTTGGTAACTCAAGAAGTCAGCCAACTGCCTCAGGGCGCCGGCGCTCGATCAGGACGTGCACAGCTGCACCGTCACTTGATGCACGCCCACGTTGCTAGGCAGGGGATTGTCTGGCGTGAAGAGACGGTCCCACAGCCCCGGCGAGGCCCCCGACAGCGGCGCGCCACCAGGTGTGCGCGCGCCGGGCGTCAAGAAGAGGCCGTCCAGCAGAGTTCCGACAGGCAGCGTCAGCAGAAGCACCACGGCGGCGACGAGCCACGTCGACGCTGCGGGCGCCAACGGGGCCCCTGCAGGCGGCGCAGAAGGCGCAGGACCGCTCGACTGCGACGAGGACAGCGGAGCGACCCTCGGGTATTCGCCCGCCTGCTCGCCGCGAGGGTCGGCGCCCGCTGCGGGGGTCGCCATTGCGGTGAATGACACGAAGGGGAGGCCCGCGGCTTGTCTGTCGCCAGCGAGAGAGAAACGCACAGGCAAACGGAGAAAGGTCGAAGAACAACGCGAGCACCAACCGGCTCGCTGGAAACGATTTCCGAAGGCGAGTTCTCAGTCCGGAGCTTCAGACTCCGCGGGACAACGACGCGGACAGTCGACTGTCTAAACCACAAACAACATATCTAGAGCCTTTTTCGAGTCTGGTTCAGTCTCTCTCTCCACTGCCCAGTCAGTCTCGAGACGGAGTCCTCGCGAGAGAACGATCGCCAAGAGCGACTGGAACCGAAGAGAGTTCGCGCCCAGATATTCCTCCTGCAGGCTCAAGCAAAGACGAACAAAAAAACCCTCCTTCTTCCGAAGTGAGATCCTCTCTTTTTGAAACAAAGGGTGCAAACTTCCAGGCGACCCTATACCAGAGTTCCACCGGACACGCTGCTCATTGCAGAGGACTCACGGCACGCAATGCAGCTGCCGCGGCGAACAGCATTATTGCGTTGTATAGGCACTCAAGTCTTTTTCTGCATGCACACTGTCTCGTGCTTCGCTTGTTCTTGGAAAAGAGGGTGTGGCAATAGCGGTTACTTTCTCTGCCCATATATGCTTACCTCGCCTTTCTTTGACCTCGTCCAAGCCTTTGCTTCATCCTCCGGTCCGAGTCTCCAGTCTCAGTTTCGCCGGTCGCGCTCGCCATTTCTTTTCAAAATCGAGACAGGACAAAGGTCTCCTCTCGCTTGTCGCGCTGCGCACATTCTTCCTCGCGAATGTAAGCTCGTCAGCATGGAATTCAACTCTCAACACCCATAAATCTCTGCGTTATGGTGTTTGGCTATTGCGTTCTCGTGCCATATAGCCGCATAACTTCTTGCGAAAAAAGCTCTATTCAGCTCGTGTACTTCGCCGATCTGCACACGGACTTCCACCGGCGAGGCACCGCGCCAGCTGCGTCGCTCCTAAGTTTTGCTTCAACTACTGCTTTCCGTCGAGAATGAGAAACTTCGAGGGATCCCTTCTTATCTGTCCGGCAGTTACTTTCTTTGGCTCGGTGCATCCGCATGCCTTTCGTCTCTGTCTCCAGTCGCGTCCTCTAGTCCCCTCTGTTTTCCTGCGCGTTGCACAGTTTTTCCCTCTCCCCCTTGTCTTGCTAGTCTTGCTTGTAATCTCTCCTTCACCTATCCGAGTTTGTTTTCACTCTTGATCGTTCTGCCTGTCGCCTCGCTGCCACAGGCTTCGCTCTCTCCCCCGCGCGCGGTTCAAACCCCCTGCGCAGCTGTAGGACGTGTCCATGGTCTTTCCGATGCAGCAAAATACATGCAGGGCGAGATGCGATAGCTGAGGGTCGAAATCCTCTTGGAGGCTTCTGCCTTTCAGCCGCTCTCTCGCCTTTAGGCGGCGGCGTCTTTCCCTTCCTGCTCGCGTCTCCTCGCGTTTTCTGTTTCCCTCTCGGCACGATGACGCGCCCGGCGGTCCTGCCAAAGACTTGACCTGCTTCTCCCGTCTCTCCGCTCTTCGGTTTTCTCTCTCTCTGTCTGGCGCCGTTTGTTTTCGCCACTCGCACTCGATTTGTTTCCTTCGCACGCTGCCACATGCGCATGCTTCTGTCTCTGGAATCCAGTTCTCTCTTTTCCTCGCTCCCCACCTCTAACTTGGTTTCGAGGCGTTCGCCGCGAGGCCGAACTCCTCGCCTTCCCGTCTCCGCAGGGCGTGCGCCTCCAGGGCTGCGTTGTGCCCCGCCTGCAGCCCTCGCCTGCCTCGCCTGCCGCCGCGATGCCGCCCCCCCCTCGCGGCGCCTGCGGGTTTGCATCCCTCGCCTTTTCGGCGCTCGCTGAGCCCGAAGTCGAGGAGAGCGGGCCTTCATTCACTCCGCGTGTGCTGCGCATCTACAACGATTCTTCGCTCAAAGCCCGTGGAGGAATCGTCTCTGTCGCCGCGGCGAGCCGCTGTCTCTACGTGGCCTGCCTGAACGGAGACCTCATTCGATGGCACCCCGATGAAAACGAAGGAGCCCTTATCGAGTTCCCGTCGCCGAAACCGGCAGGTGAGGCTGTGTGCGCGATGGTGCCCGGGTGCGGACGGTCTGGCGGTAAACGCGAGGGCCGTCAAGATCTACACCAGTTGTCCAACTCGTAGTCTACACTCCTCAGGAAAAACTGGGAAATTATCCTGTCTCAGATGTGATCACTCCGAGTACGATGCTACTGAATAGACTCAGCGGCCCCAGCTGGGCTCGGTTTCGAAATGCCTTCAACCATCGCCTGACGTGAGGAGCAAGGGGCCGTGAACCCGTCGCGGGCGTGCTCAGTGGCGTCTCTCCGTGCGAGGAAAGCCGCTAGAGCATGGCGAAACGACTCGTTTCTGCGAAGCAAAGATATATCTTTTGACAAGATAGGATGCATATTGCGTTTTTGCGCTTAGCTGTCTCTAGCTTTCTTTTCCGACTATCTGCTGCCCTGCAGTCGAGAGGCAACCTCTCGAGCTGCCGCCGCTGTCTCGCGTGCCTCTCTCGAGCGGGGGGGCAGGCGTCGACAGGATCAAAGATTGCACATAGAACTGGAGGATTCTCTCCGCGGCCTTTCAAGTCGCTGTACTGTGGCATGTCTCTTCCGACGCGGCCTCTCCGCCGCCTCTTCTTCTTTCTTCTGCTTTTCTGTCCCTTCGTGTCATCTGGCGCCATCACGTGGGAACAGACGAAAAGAGTTCACAAATGGAACTTGCAACCAGGAGATCGCGTCACTTCTTGAAAAACGTGGTTCCGAATCCTCAATATCGTCTCGCGGCTCTGCAGCGGAGCTAGGCGGGCGTGTCGGGAATGCGCATGCGCGTTGTTTTTGTCCAGAGAGGCGCGAAATTCGCCGCGTGTTCCTTGACTCCAAGGGCTTCCACTGCCTGGTCGCGATGGCGAACGGGGACAACTACTATGTGCACTTCAGCAGCGAGCAGGCGCGCCTTCTGCCCAGACTGAAAGATCACTTCGTCGAGAGCGTCGCGTGGAACAAGCAGGCGACCGAGACCTCCACGCGCGACTTCGTCATCGGTAAGCGGTGAGGGCCTCGAAACCTCGCGGAGGGCGCCGCCGGGCCTGAGGGAGGGCTCCTAACGCGAAGAGAGTGTCGCCCATGGCCTCTGTTGGGGTAGACTTTCTACAGAGAGAGAAAGAAGCCACAAGGAACCGCGGAAGCTTGCGCGGGAGAGGGACGCGAAAAGCAGGCGAGCAGGGAGCCGCGGGGTAGAAAAAAAGATGGAGAGGAAACGCGGGCGACGGAGAAAAGAGAAGGCAAGCGAGAGGAGGGGCGGCCGGGGACAGTGCCCACGGGGGAGCGAGGACAGCGGCGCGCTATAGACGAGGAACTGAGAGGCACAGGGGCGGCGGGAAACAGAAATCAGAGTTTCCAAGTGGGGGGTGGGGGGGTGCCAGCAAGCGGCCTGAAAGGCAAGAAAGGAAGGGATGCGAAAACAAACAGCTCGACGAAAACGATGCGACACAATGAGGCGCGAGGTACAGGGAGATAGAGACCGCTGAAAGCGATTCGTCGAGTACTCGTCATCTGCGAGGACTTCGCAAAGGAGGAGTGGAGAGGCCACCTCAATATTCGCTTGTTTTTTGCTCAACGCAGTCCACCCATCGCCCTATCGCCTTGCATGGCCGCATCCGTCGGGAAGACTTGAGCTGACTTCTCCGCACACCGACGAGCAGAGGCGAGGGCGCAGGGCGCGCGAGGGACCTGCCGTCAAATCGTCTCGTTGAAACGTCTCTTTAAAACGTCTCGGGTAAACGTCTCTTTAAAACGTCTCGGGTAAACGTCTCTTGTCGAAATCTGTGTGCGGCCGCAGGCACGCGCCACGGCGCCATCGTCGAGTGCCTGTTTGAGTCAGGCAAAGACCGCTACGTTCATCCGCTACTTCAATTCCCAAAGAGAACGCCGGTGCTAGATGTTCGTCTCGAAGTCCTCCCCTGGGCGGGGGTAAGCGCGGAATGCCTTGAAAAGGAAAATGGAAGGCGTATCGAACGAGCGGAACTGAACTCGCCCGCTGGCACTCGCCAAACGCTGCATGTGGCAATCTACGTGCTCGCGCCTGTGTCCGCTTCTCCGCTGCGTCTATTCCGCATCCATCTACACCGCGCCCCTACCACTGTATGTGCGCTGTCACGTCTGCATCATATATATATATATATATATATATATATATATATATATATATATATATATATGTTCAGGCTCACGTTTCGTCTAGGAAGATTATCCTCGGGGACTGTTTGTTAGTCGGCTCGAGAAGGTTTTTTTCTTTTCTCTCGCCGCGCGTTTCGCTTCGATTCTGGGTCAGAAGCGATTAACTTGGGCCTTTCTTTGTTTTTCAGGGCGCCCAGCGCCAGCTGCTTCTTGCAGCGACTCTGCGGCATCTTTATCTTTTCCCAGGGAACCCGAATCTCTCTGCAACTTTGCAAAATTTGTCGCTCTCGTCGTCTTCGACTTCGCCGACCGACTTGAAGCTCTTTCTCGCGTTCGAGGTGCCGAAGGAAAGCCCCTCCGGCGGCCCTGTGCTGCAGCTCGTGAAGAAGAAAGGCGGTAGAGATCTCCTCCTCTTCTGGACGACAGGGTAAGCCAAGCGCGTCCGAACTTCGAAACAGAAAGATTTCGACAGAGGCCGCAAGAGAGGGAGAATCGCGGCAGCCTGGTGAGGAGACAGCGCGAGCCCCGCGCGCAAGTCAAGCAGCCACCGCGTGAGGCGGCGGTTAAAGAACGGCGTCGGTAGAAGAGGGACGACGCATCTCGGAGACGAGATGGCCAGGGGCAACCGTCCTCATGTCTCCCCCAACCTGAGAAGTTGTTACTGTGTTTCTTTCCGTGAAGTGGCTCCCGTGTCTTGCCGGTGTTCCTAACCCTGCGGTCCGCGCCGCTTGGCTTCTTCGCGTTTCCTACGTGTTCGCCTCTCCGTGTTCCTGTCCTCCCCCCCCCCTCCCCTCCCCCACGTCTCTCATCTCATCATCGTAGGCGTCTTGGCTTCTCCTCTCTGCTGTCTTTCTTTCTTTCCAGCATCGGCGTGGTGTCGTCGACTCTGCATCTTTGGGCGCCTTCCGCGGAGCATGGGGATGCTTCTCTCCCCGATGCCCGGTCATTTTTCTCCCAGGAGCCGCCCTCAGTCTTGGCCTTTCCTCGGCAAGAGAACTCGCTGGCGCCTGGGGGGTTCGGGGCAGAGGCTGAGAAAGAGAGGAGAGCGAAGGGCGAGAGAAGAAGCGATGAAGAAAGTCTTCTTCTCCCCGCGAGCTCCGGAACCGCGCCGCTCTCCGTCCTCGTTACAGACTTCCACGTGCTCATGCTCTACGGCGGAAAACTCGTCGCTCTGTCAAGAATCACCGAGAAAACGGTGCGATGTTGACTTTTCCTCAGAATTCCATCTCTATATGTATCTGTATACTACAAACATATACGTATAATTTTAGATATGTAGCGGTGTAGGCGCGTTGCGTGTGTTTGGTGTCGTGACGCACGGGCAAGGCCGCTGTGGCGTCGTCGCGCTCCATTGTGCGAGCCGAAGTAGTTACCATAGCTTCAAGAGGGGTAGGACGAAGTTTTTCAACTGCTAAGGTATTCTGAACGGTGACATTTCAGCTCGCCACCGCCTGCCGGTGTTTTCTGCGCTGCGCGGTCGTGGTGAATTAGGGAGTGGAAACCTCGTTTTGCCGTTTCTCTTCTTTCCAGCGATTCCCTGCCGCCAGGTATATATACATGCAGACACTGTATACGTTCGCATCCACATATGTACGTATGCATATATATGTACGAATATATACCGGTACATATACACATATGTGCATGTATATATATATATATACGTATGTATATATATCTGTATATATATATATATCTGTATTTATGTATCTCGGGTGGCGCTGCAACTCTGTCTTGGCGTGTCTTTTCGCGGACTTTTTTGGATATTGATCCTTCTTTGAAAACATTTTTGGCGTGGGGCTCTCGTTTTTTGCAGGTTTTGGAAGTCCCGTTTTCGGCGGTGAAGTACGGCGTCGTGCGTCGCCTTCTCCAGGATCCGTTCGACGGCGGCGTCTTCCTGTACACCGACACATTCGTTTGCCAGATCGTCATCTCGAACGAGTCTGCGCAGGCCTGGAGACTGTACCTCGAGCAAGGTACGCCGCCCGCCCCGCGAGGTGCTTAGTTGCCCTTCCGCTCCTCTGGTGCTCCTGCGTGCGGGGGGGGGGGGGGGGGGGGCATGCCCTGGCTTTGTCTCGGGGTGATGCTTTTCGGCGTGTGCGCGCCAGCTGCGCTTCATGCTGCGCGAGAGTGGAGAGCAAGAGGATACTCCCGCCCTCTGTAGGTTGTGCCTCGCTAGGTGCTGTCGTCTCTGCTTCCTGCGGGGCGTCTCGCCCGCGGGCGCGCTTCACTTCTCGGTGTTTCCGTTTGTTTGCGTCAGGCAAGTTTGCGCTGGCGCTTTCGCACTGCGCAACGGCCGCTCAGCGCGAGCGGGTCGTCGTGTCGCAGGCAAATTGGCAGCTCGGGCGCGGGCGGTTCGTGGAGGCGGCGGAGTTGTTGGCGCAGGCGCAGTCAGTCCCCTTCGAGGAGGTCTGCCTTTTCTTCTTCGCGCATCGCCAGACGCTCGCGCTGCGCAGCTTCTTCCTCAGCAGGTACAAGCAGCTCGCCAACGCCGTCGGCCCTGGGAGTGGCCTTTTTTTCGGGGCGCGCGCTCCTCCAGGCGCCATTGAGAGGTAGGCGAGGGACGAGGGGACGACCGGAGAAAGTATCGGCAAAGGCCGCACCGGAGGAAGGCAGAACTTAAAGCCTCTCGGGTGAAGAGAGCCGCGCGGCCCGCGGCGGCCGCGGAGGCTGGAGGGGAGAGGAGGGAAGGAGGCAAGGAGGACGAACGAGGTAGCCTTCTAGAGCGAGAACTTGGACAGGAGGCAAGAGAGCGCGCGCGAGGTTGAGAGTCGCCGCGGGTGAGCCAGAGAGCGGAGGGAGACGAGGAGAATGCGTTGTGGGCGCCCGCGTGTGTGTACATGCTTTCAGGGATGATCATGCGAACGGCCTGCGGTCAACCGCCGCTCCGACGCCGCAGCAAGTGATGCTCTTTGTTTGGATCGTGGAGCTTCTTCTGCATGAGCTCGCTCAACTCGACGCTGCGCTTCTGAGGCGCCTGCGCCGAAAAGGAGAGAAAACCAGCCAACAAGGCAGAGAGGACGCGACAGAAGGGCGAGGTTCAGACGACGGAGGCGGTGGAGAGAATCACGAGGAAGAAAGAGAGAGAGAAGTGGAGCTCCTGAAAGAGAAGAAGAAAGAAACAGGAGACCAACTGAGAAGACTGCTCGCAGACTTCAGGGGTGTGGATGAGATCCGGGTAAACGAGCAAGGCTGCATGCGATGCTCACCCTGAGCATTCGACATGTGCCTCTCCCCTTTCTGCCTCTATTTTTCCCCTCCCTCCGTTCTCCGCTTTTGGCTCTCTGTCACGAGGTGCCTCCCTCTTTCTCTCTTGATTTTCTCCCTTCGTTTTAATTTTTCATCTCTCCCCTGGTCGCCGCGGGCCCTTTCTCCTTATCCGTTAGAGTCGTCGCCTCATGGTGCGTCTTCAGTGGCAACTGGGCGGTTGCGCCTTCGTTACGTCTCCCTCGGGTATTACTTTGATGCTTGTCCTTCTCGTGTTTTTTGAACTCATTTGCATGAATTCAACTAGGTTCAGTCTGTGCAAGGATTAATCCATCTGTGCATCCAAGTTGAGACTGTCATATATAAATTCTAGACGCCAACTCCCCTGCCAAATTGTCCTTGTCTCCTCTCTCAGGGGTTCTTTCTCGTCCGCGTTCGCGCCGCCTTTATCTTTCTCAGCGCCGTGCCGCGTGCTGCGTTCCTTTCAGGCCACGGTCTATGCGCTGCTGCAGGCGCACGGACGCTTCGATGAACTTCATCACTTCGCGGAGCTCTGCGGAGACCTCGAGAGTGTCGTGATCCACTACTTGAGCCGCCGAGACTACGCGACTGTCATCGGTACGCGCAGCTGGACTTCGATGCGCAGGGCGCTAATTCGTTGCAGACACGCAGAGAAAACGCGCACGCCGCAGCTCGTGAATCCGCCGAGGCGCGAGAGTCGTGGTGACCAGAGAATGAAGGTTGCCTCGCCTCTTTTCATCTCCGGCGCGCGGCATCGAGACTCAGACCGACTGTCTCCCTTCCGGCTGCTGACGTGGGGGGCTTCCTTCACCGCACACCCGCGAGGCCGGGGTCTCTGTGAAGTTTTTTTAGATGCTAAAATATCGAAGTCAGTCTTACTTATTTTATTAAACGGCACATTTATTAAGTTTTTTTTATTAAAGCGCGCGCGGGGGGGGGGGTCACTGAGTGAAGCCCGCGGAAGGACACGCGCGCCGACTCAACGAAGACCGTGCAGAGAGGCGGAGATACCCGCTAGAGGATGGATAGCGCGGTTTTGTTCTCGTCTGTAGTCTTCGTGTTTGCGTGTGTCTGTGTGTGTATGTGTGACCTTCAGAAAAGCTTGCATGCATGAGCGACTTTCCGCTCCGCGACTCGCTTCTTTACCGTCTCTCGCCGTTGCTCTTTCGGCACGAACCGCGGGCCTTCACTGCGATGTGCATCTCCCCAGCGTTTGCGCACATCGACCCCTCGAAGTTGCTTCCTGCGCTTCTCCACTGCCGCGGCGCCGATCGGGAGACAATGCGGGCGCAGGCACCAGACGACGGCCTAAGAGACGCACAGGGCAGCACCCGGGAAGGCTGCGCGGAACGCCGAGAGTGTGCGCTGGAGCTCCTCATCCACTTTGCGAGGCTGGCGACGCCCTTCAAGAGCGGTGCGGCGGCAGGCGGTGAGGAGACGAAGAAAACGTCCTGATCAGGGGAGGAAGCCGGCTGGCTCAACCGTAGAGTCCGCAGAAGAGCCGCGAGCCGTGGGGAGGGGGGGGGAAGCTGAGCGGGCGGAGTGGCCTTTTTCTGTTTTAGTCGTGCGTATATAAATACATCTATAAACATAAATATATATATTTATAAATGTATCCCCGCTTGTGATTTTTTTCCAGGCTCCTTCGCGTCCGCGGTGTTTTCTGGCGACTTGGCGGACCGGGCTGCGGAAGGCGATTCGGCGTGGCTGGGCGCGCGCGGCGGCGGGGTCTCTTCGCGTCTGCCGCTCGCGACGCAAAAACGTTTTCTCTCTAGCGGCCCGCACAGCGTGGGCGAGACCCACGGCCGCTGGAAAGGGCTCTCGGGGCTGTGGAACGCACTCATCGTGTTCAAGGCTGAAGCCGAGGACGAAACCGACCTCCTCAGGCTGCTGGCTGCGCAGAAGGTGAGGCCAGGAGCGAAAGGCAGCAGACGCCCATCCTCGTATCGCCAGGATGCAAGTGCATGTATATGTGTATATGAATAAATGTATATATGATTATGTGAATATATATATATATATATATGAATAAGTATATATACATATGTATATATGAATATGTATATATATATGTATGTACGTATATATGTCTACATGAATATGTATATATATATATATCTGAATATACGCGTATATGTGATGTATGCGCATCTGGCTATATATGTACATATGTGTGCATGTAAGAGCGGGAGGCAATGGGCTTGGAGGGAGTCCAGGGGATGCGAGAGCATTGATGGGATTCTACCCCTGTAGAGATGCGAGCCGCGGGCGAGTGGATCACAGGGAACCAACGCCGGAGTTCAGAGAATGAGGGGCTGCAGGTGACCTGTCAGGCTGGGTTGCCGCTGTCCGGCCTGCAAAACGCAAGCAGAAAAACGAGGAGGTAGATGGCGACAGACACATCACACACAATAAGTCTCGGCGTGGAGGCAGATGAGAAAAGGCATGCACGCGCAGGCTCCCGCTTGAGCGTTCCTTATCGTTCCCTTAAGCGAGCCCGTTTGCGAATCGAGGCGCTCGGAGCAGCTTTTGCTGCTTCTCACTCCCCGTCGTGTTTCTTTTTATGTTATTCCAAAGTGGGTTTGCCGGTTTTTTCATCTTCTCTCAGCCGGGTCACCTCCCCTTCGATCCCCAGTTCGCCCTTCGCTTCTGCCTCGAGAAAGGCCGCGAGCGGTCTGCCGTCCTCCTCTACGGGCTCCTTGGGCTCCACACGGTGAGGTCACCCGCCGGCCGTGCACGCGCGGCTACAGCGTCGTCCGCTTCGTAGTTTTCGGGTAAACCTCCTCTGTGTTGATGTTTTTGTTTCGCGTTTCACGCGAAACAAAAACATCAAGCCTCGCTGCGCTTTGACTGGATTTGTGCGTTTCCGCGTCTCCTTCTGCTGCCGTAGCCCTTTGCGAGAGCGGTCTCAGCCTTCGCTAGTCGCCGGAGTGGGGGGTCTGTGCGTCACCCGAACGAGTCTGGGCGCCGCGGGACTGCAGCCTTCGTTTTCCTCTCTTGTATGGAGACTTGTTGGTTTCCTGTTTTCTCCCCGCCATGAGGCTCTGCAGCCCGTCGGGTTTGCTGCCCGCTGAGTCTTCGGAAGTGGCATGTCCGCACGCGTCAGGCGACGCGTGCTCAGGCGGTGGAGACTCCGCCCCTCCCCGCGTTTCTCGCCTCGATGGGTTTGAAGGCTTCGTGGGCGGCTGCGTGGGCGGCTGCGTGGGCGCCTCACACCGACTGAACTGCGCTCGCGCGCCTGCAACGCTTCGGGCCTCTGTGGGGTGTCTATGTTGCTTAGGAAGCCGTGGAGAAGGCCCTCGCGACGAACGACATGACGCTCGGTCAACACGCTGCCAACGCACCCGCGGATCCTTCTCAGCGCCAGCAGCTGTGGCTTCGTCTGGCGCACCACGCGGTAGGTTGTCCATCGGGCGCGTCTTGCCTCCTCAGATCTCGTCGTTTCCTCTGCGAAATCAGCGTTTGTGTGCTGCCATCTCTCTCTCTTTCTCAGGCCCTCCACGAGGATGTTCCGGCGCTGGTCGCACTTGTCAAGCGTTCAGGCAACCTGCTGAAGATCCAAGTACGGATCTCGCGTGCCGTGGACTGCGCGGCAGCTTCTACGCGGGCACTTTAGTTGTTCAGGAACGTCTGCGACTGTTGCGTTCTCGATGCGCCCCACCTCGAAACCAGAAAGCGCACATGCACAAGGGCTCAGACTCGACTCCGCGGGGGGACGCGATGACTGTCGCGTGCGTTTTCACGCACAACAGACGCGCCACAAGGATGCATATTTTTGTCTCTCTCTGGAGCGATATCTGCATCTGAATCTATGTATGTATATATGTATGTGTATGTATACATGTACGTATGTATATATGTTTATATGCATAGATGTATAAATATATGTTTGTGTGTATGTCCCTGTCTAGCTGTCTCTATATCTGAGTCTACATCTATATCTATATGTCTATATATAAATCTGCGTCTATATCTACCCATGGACGCTAGCTGTCCACAGGGGGCTCTTCGCCCGCGTGGGAAGTGAACGAGCGCTATACGTAAATGAATATCCATAATTTTGTTGATAATTGGAGCGTCCCCTCGTCGGATTCTCCACCGGCTCTAAATCGACTTTTTGCCGCATGCAGCTGGGTCTCCTTCACTCAAGCAGGAGATTCACATGCACAGCGCACGCGTCCATATTCATATACATATATATATGTATATGTATATGCATCTATATGTATATTTGCATGAGAGGTCGCTGCGTATTTCTGAATGCATGTCGTATGTGCCCCTGGACTGTTTAGGACGTGCTTCCGTACATCTCTGACTCGACAGTGATTGACACCTTGAAGGAAGAGATCTGCGCGTCCCTGGACGCCTACGAGCAGCGCATTGCGTCTCGCTTCCAAGAGATGGAGACTCACAAGGAGGCGATCGCGTCCCTCAAAGATGAACTGAGGACTGTTAATCAGCGGTAGGCACAACGACAAACACGCGCACCGCCCGAGGAGAGGATGTCGCAGATAGGGCACACGCGTCTGTCGAATGTCGCAAGCGTCTCCGCAAGATTCGTGCGCAGAGACGCGCGCATGAACGGTTTTTCCTTCTCACGGAGCAGCTGCTCCCGCGTTGCCGAGTGCGGATTTTGGCGCGCGAGGCGAAGAGGCTGCGCGCTTCAAGCCGCCAAATCAAGGCTTCCTGTTTCGCCTCCTCTCTCTACTCCAACAGCCCTGCGAGATCTCTAGGCAGAGGCGGGTCGTTTTCGCGTCCAGTACCCGTGCGCCTCGGCTCTGCTGGCAGACTGACTTCATACGCATATGCATATATGTATATGTAGAGCTAGCTAAATAGATGCATATGTGTACCGCCTTGCATGCATTGTCAGACGGGAGCTTTGTGTCCGGATTTGTGCGTGGATGCGCGTGCGAAGGTGCGTCGTCGTTGAAGTCGACCAGATCTGCGACGTGTGCTGCGAGTCGATCTTCACCGAGCGCTTCTACGCCTTCTGCTGCGGTCACTGCTTCCACGCTTCGTGCTGCCAGCGCCTTCTCGTGCCTGCCATGGGTGAGGAGGTTTCGCGTGAAACGAACGACACGAAAGTTAAAACCCAGCTTCGAGACCCGAAAGCCGATGCTTTGTGCGTGATGGTGCGGCTGCGGCTGCAGTGGAAGAAGACGAAGAAGACGAACAGGGAGAGCGGGGAGCGAGAGGCAGGAAAAAAAGGCTGCGATTGAGACGGGGAGAGAGAAAGAGGGGAGTGAGAGCCCGGCCGAGAGAGGATAGCAAAAGCCGTACACGGATAGAGACGAGGCCGTGAAAAGTGAGGCAACAGGAAATGCGAGAAAGACAGCTGAACCATGCGGAGAAGAGTCAACAGGAGATAAAAGGCTGGTGGGGAGCCGTGTGGAGCAGACTGAGGGTTTCTCTCGAGTGTCGGTTTTCTTTTTTTTTCTGCAGACGTCGACACCTTGGCTGAGTTTGAGCGGCGTATGGTTGACCTCGACCGTGCGCTGGAGCACGGGGCCTCCGCGGAGGAGTTGGAGCAACTCGAAAAGTGAGCCAAAAACCCCAAATAAAAAACAGCATCTCGGCGTGAGGCGAAAGCGCTGAAGCAGATGCAGGGAGGGGGTGGACCCACTCAATCGCGGCTCTTTTCGAAAGAGATATTTTACATTTTAAAGATGCAGATATATGCAGACCTGTTGCGCGACCTGGTGGTGCGCACGAGCATGCAGCCTCTGCAGCCGAGGCGTGCCTCTGCCCGATTCGCCATTGGTGTCTTCTCTGATCTTCTCTCTCTTCGTCCGTGTCTTGCGAAGCTACCGACACCGGAGGAGGCCTTGCCTCACGTTTGCGCGTGTGGTTTTTTCAGTTTTTCCGGTGTTTGATTCCTGCATTTTCTCCGTTATTTAGCGCGGTTGATGACATCCTGGCGGCCGAGTGCTCAATCTGCGGCACCTTGATGATTCGCTCCATTGCGCTGCCGTTCATCGGCCCCGGTGAAAGTGTGGAAGAAATCAACAGCTGGAGCATCGTCGAGGAGACCCCCAGTCGGGAGGCAGACGGAAAAGACTGAAGATGCGGAGAGAGATGCCAACGAGATGTAGACGAAGCCGAGGAACCCGAGGCTCCCACGCGCCGCCGGCGAGAGGAGGGAGAGAGAGCCGGGCACGGAGGCGACAGCTGCAAACGTGGACGGCGAAGAGAGAGCGAGAGGACACGCGGAGGCTGCGGAAACAAGGAAAGGGGGGGGGGGAGTCAACGGAAAGCACATGCACCGACGGTTGTTCCCTTTTTTCTGTGCAGAGGGGTGATTCTACGGGGACGCGTCTGGTGGGCGAGTTGCCTGGAGCTCCCGTTCCGGATGTTCTTTTCTTCTGTTATTTGTGTGTGCATTCCGTATTTGCTGTTTTTCGGCACCCGTTATTTGTCTCTTTTCGCCCATATTATTGCCGTCCCTCGGGCTTCGCTCAGTTCTCTTCTCCTCAGCTGTGGACTGCCGCGGGGGTGCCTCGTATTCAAGGATCTTCCCCTGCGCCTGCGGTGTCTCTCCTCTCCGCGTGCGTCTGTCGCGGTTCCGTACTCTTCTTGTCGCCTGTTCTGTGGCGACCGCGGAGACTAGGGAGTAACAGAGCGTCTTCGCCCTCGCAGAGGTGCTTTCGCTGGAGCTCGGCTGCGTGTCGCTCTCTCTATATATCGAACTTCTCTCCTCGCAGCCTCGACAGCAGAGTCCGCCAGCCGTTCAGCTGCGCGTCCTTCGCTGGCGCTCTCTCGCAGGCCCGCGGCCGAAGACGGAGTCTGCCCCCCACGTCTGTGCGTCCAGGCTTCCTGGGGCTTCGTTCCGTCCATGTGTCTATCTACCTATATCTATCTCTACATATTAACAGATATATATATATATATATGTATATATATATGCATATAATATTAGTGCTAGTGTGCCATGTAAGCGGCACTGGGGAGGCTGCCACCGCCGCCGGTATACGTCACGGGGCATGCGAGTTGCACGCGGAGGCAACGCGATTTCGTGATAGACTGCGAGCCTGTGAAGCACTAGAGCAGCTCTCAGAGGTCCGCCGCATTGGATCTGGGCTGCCCTCCTACTACTGCGCCGTGGAGTGTTAGGGGTATCGCGCCAGCGCGGAGTCAAGTCGCGAGATTCAAGTCGCCACAATCTGGCTCTCAGCCGAGGCAGGACACCGAGATGTGAAGAAAAAGGGTGATTTTCGCTTGCGATTCTGTCGCTTGAATGACTCAGGCACACACACCCCTTTATGATGGGGTATACATACACATCGACACAGACATTCTCGCACACGTCAGTGGTGCATCTCATAGCTCGACTACAGTTGTGACGCTTCTACGCCCCCACGAGCGGCAGAGAGAGGTACTGTCTCTTTCCCTCTGCCCTCTCCCACTCGCAACTTTCGAAACTTGCTCCCGTCACGCTGCCTCTCCTTTCGTTGGCGCCCGAAAAACCGGGCTGGCGAAGGCAGCTCCCCCCCTCCCGCCCTCGACGCAGCCACAGGCTACTTACTACACTACTCTTAAATCCCTCCGTTCACTTTCATTCCTTGAAAAGAGCCGCGGAATCCACTAGGATACACGCTGCACGCGTCCCATGACCTCACTCAAAGCCCGTCTTCTTCCGCCCCTGCGTCGTAGCTGTCTTGGTGAAGACTGCTGCATCTTCAGGCAGGCTGCGGCCTCGCGTCAGTTGCTCACCTCCACGCAACAGGCATGCCCTACATCATACCCACGCCCCGCGTCAGCCCTCCGCGGCAGTCTCACATAGGAAAATCTTGTTCTGGAGTCTCGACTCCGACTCTCGGGACTAAACCAGCTCGGCGTTTCATTGAAAAAAATTCGGAATGGACTCCACATACAAAGCGACACAAACACTGCTCGGAGACATCCATCCTTGCACGTACTGGTGCGCGCGTGCACGCCTCGGCGACTTTACGAATGAGGAAGCGCCTCGCGATGGAATGGACGCAGACACAACATATATGGAAGTCTGGGGCGACAAGAGAACGGTCAGCTCTCACTCTCGCAGACACTGAAGACTCGTGCGTTGACAGGAACGCGAAGCAAGCTGAGGCACTCAAAAAAATACGCTTTCTTCGCGTTCACTACGCAGCGAAAGGCACAGAGGGGCCCTTTGTCTTTCCCTCTCCGCCGCGTCTGATCGCCCCGTTCGCCCTCGAGTCTGCAGAAGAGCTAAGAAGGGACGAGAGGAATCCGACAAGGACAAACAGTTGCACGTAAACACACAAACACAGGATTCACGTTTTCGCGTGCTCCAGGGACAATTGAAAAGATTGACAAAAGATGAAGGGGCGACTTCGACGCCCTCCGCGCCATTCCACACATCTTGCCACCAGAAGCCCGCCGCTGCGAGATGGCCTTCGTGAAGATATAATAAAATTCTCCGCGGCGAGGCCAAGGAGCGAGAGGGCGCGGGGGGGCCTGCGCGCGCCTCCACTTCGCCCGCTTCTCCTCCCGAGTGTCGACGCGTCTCCATTCCTTTGCGGTAGCACAGCCCGCCGGTCGACGGCCTCACAAAGAGAGCAAAATAGAAAATAGCTCCTCGACATCAAGAGACGGGCGGCGTCTCAACGCGCCAGAGGCCATCGCATCGCAGAGCCCTGTCTGTAGGCTACTCAGGGCTTGAACCAAACACCCGCGCCTGCGAGTGTCTCTTTTTCAGCTGTATTGTTACATGCGTCGACTATATACACATACAAATTGGAATGCGATGGCTTACGCGGACGACACGTAGGAAACTAGGGGAGGTCCCGCCCATAAAAAAGCCCCCCCAAATAACTGTATATAATGTTTATAGACATAACTCTATGATTGTACCCCAGTGTGTTTTGGGCGCGTTGACGACAGATGGAAGCCGCGCCGCGAAGCGAACATGCACCGTCGCCTACACGCAAAAGCCGAACGGGACGATCCCCGCGTCTTCTTTAGCCTCCCATTAACCCCCTTTTTCCATCCCGCCCCCCCCTCCCCTTCCCTCCGCATAAGCACAAGACAAAACAGCTTGTGCCTCCGTACGAGGCAACGGAAGAAGAGCCAAATTTTTTCTCTTTTAGGCTTCCGCCTCGTGTCTCCGCCAACCCTCGAGTGTTGAGATTTTTCAAGTGTCTTGCCATCACTTTCCCTGTTAGCGCCTCTCTGTCTCGCTCTCTCGACTCTCCCTTCCCTCCTCAGGAATGTCGCTGACCTCCGTGCCTTGCTCCCTCTCGCCTGCGAGCCGCTTGGCGCCGCCGCAACTTTCCATTCTTCGCGTTGCAACCTTCTCTTTCCCTCTCGTCGTTTCACCTCCTCGCATCTCCCCCACCCCCTCCATGCTCTACTATCGCGTCTCTCCTTCCCTCCCGCCACCGCAGCTCGTTTCTACAGCGAAGGAAAGGCTGGAGGCGACGCGCATCCGAGTCGGAGTGCAAAGCAGTCTGCACAGAAGTCCTTGAATCTGCAAAAAGAAAACACATGTGCACTCATCTCGTCTTCATGCTTCTTGTTGTTGCGCAAATCGGTGCGATCCTCTCTGAGCTCTGCCGCCGCCTTCCTCCGCTACCTGGTATCCCGAACCTGGTGCAAATCCGCGCCGCTCTCATGGTTTTCGCTAAAGGTCGCTCTCATTCGTGTCTTAAATTCTTGTCCGCAATTGCTCGTTCTGAGTTCGATGTCTACATTCGCTGTGTTCTGAGGGCTTACTGATGCTGCGCGCATTGCCATCTGTAGCGAAGCGACCCCCCGAAGACAAACACGCTCTCGTCGTCGTCGAACGCGATTCCGGACTCCATTCGCCGCCCAACTGGCAGCGGCGTCACCCCCGAAGCCGCGGAAGACGTCCTCTCTCGGCTCGCGGCGACTGGAGACGAAGGCGAAAACGGAGAAGGGAGGGACTCTGCGGGTCGCTGAGCCTCTACGCCGGCTTCTCCGTCAGCCGGCTTCGGCGCAAGAGGACTCTCTGAAGCCGCGCGCCTTCGGCCCCCCTGCTGTCGCCCAGGCAGCACCATGGAAACATTCACGAGTCGGCGCCTCGTGTTGTAGCGCCGACCTGCTTCAGTCACGTCTTCATCCTCCCCGCCACCCGCCGCGCGCAAACCGGAGACCGCCGACGCCTCTGTTCCAGGCTGCCGGAGCCGCGGCGAACATCGCGGCGTCTCGAGGAGACACGAAGGCGAACCCCGAGAAGTAGGAGATCCCCCGACAAGGCAGACTGTCTCCTCTGTCTCTTCTTCTTCCTCGCGTCTTGCAGAAGAGCGCCGCGGCGGCGTCGCCGAGCCCTCGTCGTGAGGAAGTCCCTTCTCGGCTCTCATGCACGCGTCACTCACGTCTCTGCCTCGTCTGTCGTCCTCCACTCCTGTGCCATTCGCAGCTCTCTGCGGGTCGCTCTCGCCTCCGCGTGCGCCAGCGCACGCGAGCGGCCGCGGCGACGGCACAATCGGCGCGAAGTCGACGGCGCTCCAGACGAAAGTCCCGGTGTTGAGCGCGACGAAGTCATTCAAGTAGCGTCCGCCGTAGCCGCCAAAGAGAAGAAGGTGCAAACCGACCGCGACGGCCTTGTGCGACGACCGAGGAATCGGCGCGGTGCCTTTACAGGGGCACAGCTGCCACGACCATCCTGCCGTAATTGGGACCTCCTCCTCTGTTTCGTAACTCTCCTCTACGGCCCGAAACACCGCGCTCTGCAGCCTGCGTTCCTTTTCCGCGCCACGAAGGCCGTCCTCTTGTCTCGCTGTCCCCCCGCGGGGGTTGTCGTCTCCTTGGTCGCCGCCCGCCGGCGTCTCCCTCCCCCGCTTGGTGCGGCGCCGCGCGCGCGATTTCGCCACAAAGGATGACACATCTCGCGACAGCATCCACACATCGTTCATCAGCAACTTGCCGCCTCCCTCCGGACCGCCTCGCCCTCGCCCACGCCCTCGCGCGGGCGTTCGCGGAGAAGATGCAGCCGACGCTTCGCCTGCGGAGGGCGACGCAGGGGACGAGGCCGCCGCAGGCAATCCGCCGGCACTGTCGCGCTCCATCCCCCGCCATGGAGAGGAGACAAAGTACGGTGGCGCGTCGCAGCGAACGCCGCCAAACAGAAAGAGACGCGACCCGACGCACGTGAGCGAGTGCCCGAACCGCGTACCAGGGCAAGGTGCCTCTCGCGGCCTCCGCTTCTTCCACACCCGTTCTTCCCACGACGAGGCCTGCGCGGCTTCACTCACAACAGTGCCGCCGCCAGGTCTGCGAGATGAAGAAGAGGACGCGGTCGCTCTCGCACGGTTTGCTTCGCTCGCTGGGCTGCTCTCTTCTCTCCTGGGCTCCTCGCGTCTCCGCGCAGGCACCAGCGCCAAGCTCCGCCAAATCGCGGACGCCTGCGCCGCTGCGACGCGTGGGCGCCTGCGGCGCATCGGCACGGCCTCTCTGCTCTCGTCGGCTGAGCTCGCGACTTCTCGTTCGCTGTCTTCTCTGCGCATCGTCTCTCCTGTCGCTGCGCCTTCGTCCTCTGAGGAGGAGGCCGACTCGGGAGCGCGATCGCGTGGTGCGGACCTGCGGAGGGCGCGCGATGTGCAACTGGGGCCCTGGGGGTTCGGGGGAAAGTGTTTTCCCCACTCAACGAGATACCAGCGGAAGGCGCTTGCGCCCCGCGAAGAAGACGGAGAGGAACCGGAGGCGGCGGACGCTGAGGCTGAGTCTGAGGCTGCTTCAGCGGGGAGCTCTGCAGAGCACAGAACAAAGAGAGGGCGCCGCGTGTGCAACTTCAGGCCCATGACACGGAGGAAGGACGCCGCAAAGGGGGGGAGGGGGGGGGGGCGCTGTCGTCGACGGCAGCATCTTGGGGCGACGCACCAGCGCGACTCGGTTTCTCCGCTTACCCAGAAGATACAGATCATCGAGCCGCCGCACCGACGAGGCATACCCGCCGTAGAGAACGACCCAGCCAGGGCGGCCATCAACCGGAGCTTTCCACAGCGCTCTGAAAAGGAAAAAAACACATTCACGTGAGAGTGGGAGTCGGCGCACGGCTGCCACAACCTGCCCTCCTTCATATGTCCTCTCCCCTCCCCGCCCCTCTCGTGTCTTTCCAGCTTCCTTCCGGCTCGCGTCTGCCGCTGTTCATCTAACTCACGAGGCGAACGACTCTCGGCGCTCAGGAAGGTCGCCGCAGGCATCGAAGTGTTCGAAGAGGTCTACCGCCGTAGGCCACGACGCCGCGGAGGAAAAGGGCTCCGAAGCGATTCGAGACAACGATGACGACGACGAGGACGCACGCCGCGCCTGCGCCTCGCGCAGCCTCCCCGTTTCCTCCGCAGGCGGACGAGGCACAGTGTAGATGGAGACTCTGCACACAGGAGGAGAGACACGACGGAGAACACGTGAACTCCACCGGGGGCGAGCTGCACCGGGGGCGAGCTGCACCGGGGGCGAGCTGCACTGCACCAGGGCGACGCCCCCCCCTCCCCCCCTCAACCCCCCGCTCCTCCCGACACGCGGCCTCGCGAGAAGGCTGGAGATGCACTCCCGTCGGACGCTCTGCTCCAGCCCTGCCGGCTGCACAAGAGACCCTCGGCGGCCTTCACCTGTCGAACGCGTGCCAGCAGGTGTTGCTCCGCGCAGCTTGGCCGAAGACGACAAACTGCGTGCCGCCAGAGTCCGTGATCACCGCCGTGTCGCGATCCTCGAAGCTGTGCACGGACAAGCACCACACGCGGGGCTCCACGCAACTTTCGAGGCAGGGAGGGAGTGCGCTGGAAACAGGCAGGCAACAAGCGGCTAACTGCAGCCCCGCGCCTTCAGTGTGAACGAACTCTACACCCTCCCACAGATTTGCAGCAGCGCCTGCCCATCGCACGCACACCGTGCGCTCGTCTGTGCGACGATTACTGACATCCGCACCACCCCGAGAGTCCCGCAGCCTACCGAAGCTTGTCATCGAGATCCAGCGCCGCCTCAGTCATCGCCACGGGGTGCCCCCACACGCGGTTCGCGAGGTCCAGCTCCCACACCTGAGCGACACACACGCGCCAGAGTCGCGGTGTCTGCGAAGCGATTCGCAGCGCAGACTCCGCACTGCAACGAACCAACCAGCCACCTCTGCGCAGGCTGTATACACATATATATATATATATGCATACACGTACATATATATATATATATATGTGTATGTGTATATACAAAACAGCAGTTACGCAAGTGCCCTGCGACCCACACTGACGAAAATACATATATAGAGAGAAAGAGAAATGGCGCATACATATATATATGCATACACTTAGGGGAGCAAATATACGGTTGAAACCTCTGCACCAGGGTCCCGGCGAATCGCGGCTGTCCTGCGGCTACCGCCTACCTACCGCCTAGATTCCCGCAAAAGTACCCTTCGCGTGCATATCCAGGGGCACAGAGAGGCAACCGCACGGCAGGAGACGCGAGAGAGGAGAAATCCTTACCTCGCTTGACCTCATTGGGATGCTGTGGTCCCAGAGCTCGAACATGCCGTAGCCTCCGCCGAGAAGGAGGCGCCCGTTCTCCGGCGGGAAACGTTTCTCTTGCTCCGCATCGGGGGGTGCGGAGGAGTCGCTCAGGCGATCTTCTCCTGACCAACCCGCGTCTGTTTCGTCGTTCCACTCTGCGTTGACTGAGAGGCGCCGCTGCTCCCGCGCTCCTTGGCGTCCGCCACCCCCCCAGCGTTCTTCAGGCGCAGGCCGTCCGCGGTTTCCCGAAGACGAGAGCGACGCCGTCTTAATCAGGGAGCCAAAATGGACAGGGTGTCGTCTTAAACGTCCCCTCGCCTCTTCGTCCTGCGCCTTCTTCCTTTTCTCCCTTCGCTCTTCCCCCGCTCCTCCACACTCTCGCGGTCTGCTTCCTCTGTAGCCCGCCTCGCACCTGCCTGCTTTGACTTCAGAGTCTGCCTTCTGCCGTCTCGCGGCCGTAGCGTCGTGCGAGTCGCCGCTCTCGCACGCGCCGCGGAACGCTGGCGGCGGAGCGTCGTGTTTGAGTCGATCAAAAAACAACAGTGCGCTGCACCGCCCCTGAATCAGCGACTGCGGCAGCGTCTCGGGAGGGTCTGCAGGAGCCTCCCACACATCTAGGCGCTCACCCGGCAGATCCAGAGACGTGCACGCCGTGATGCGTAGCGGGCCCCCGTAGACGTGCAGTAGATTTCGCCGCACCGCCTCGGCCTGAACCGCCCAGCGAAGAAGACGGCAACACGCCTGCAGCTGAGCGAGGTCGACGGCGTCGAGCCACTCAAAGACGAAACGGAGAAGGTCAAGGTGACTGCCGTCCTGCAAAAAAAAATGCGTCTCTCCTCGGGCGCTCAGGTCGCGGCCTAGCTGGGCTGGCGCATGCATCCTTGACCTCAAAACTTGGCTTCAGCTGCCTAGAAGGCTCCACGCTTGCAGGCAGGCCGCGAGCGTCCTCAACAGGCGACTGCTTGCGCGGACACGCGAACAAACAGTGCTCGCGCGCGGCTTCATCGCCGGTGAGCTCCCCTTCGGATTTCAGACGCAGGGGGAACGCAGAGGCCCCCCCCCCTACAGGCCTCCCTTGCGGCATCGGCGTCCACTCAGGAGTCGCCTGAAGGCCGGGCTTCCCACGCGTGTCTCCTGTGTCCTCGGGCAATTGAGGCTCCCCCCCCTCCGCCGTCTCCAGGGGCGCCTTCCTGCGGCGCGGAAGATCCCTCTGGGGCGAACAGAAGTCTTCGAGGGAGTCGGGCTGCGCGGCCGGCGCACGCAAAGCCGCGTCGCTTGCATGCATTGCTGACTCGCGCGGTTTTTCGCTGCGACCTGCAGCCTTGTCGCTGGTCGCAGCCGCAGCCAGACCGTGTGAGGGCTGAGTAGAAGATCGTGAGCTCGACGAAAAGGCGCGCGCGCGCTTGGAGCGCGCAGAGGAACGAAGCAGCGGCGGAGGCCGAAGCGGGCTAGCCACGGGGGACGCCCGAGACGCCGACGGTGAAGACACGGGCGAAGCATCGCGGTGCGGGTGGGCTGGCGACGCGCGCGAGGCAGAGAGCGAGAGAGACAAGGCAGTAGACAGTGACGCGAGATTTGCGTTTTGAAAGAACGGGGGAGAAGTAAGCGATCCGCTTGGACTCTGCACAGAGGCACGCAGCGCGTTGGGCGGCTCTCCGAGCGCACGTTGCGGCATTGACTCCTCCACAGCGTCTGCTACTAGGTGGCAGTGGCTAGTTTGGTTTCTTGCGTTTTGCACGGGAGGGGTAAAAACTTTCAAGGGGTCGATATCATCCACCGGGGTCCCGCCGGGTCCGATGTGCCCTTCTACTCTCGGTTCTGGCCGAAGAGGAAGGCACTGTCTGCGAGATGTGCGTTCAGGCAGAAGCGCGAGACTCGCCGCGGGCCCCCGCGGCGCCTTCGTCTGCATCTGCGAAAAAAGAGAGAGACACGTCAGCATCTGTCGCCGCTTGTCTTTGCCGTCCTCCGCCTCAAAACCACGCACGCCCGCCGCCGGAGACCTGGCGCTCTCCAGCTCCTGTCGCGCAGCTTTACCCACCGGGGCTCGGCTCCTGGGTCGCGGGCGGCCTCCGGCGCCCTCGCACTGTCTCAGTTTCGCAGACGACGAAGGGGCGGGGCTGGACTGTCTCCCGCTTGTCTCTGATTCCGATCGCGCGCGCAATTCCACCAGGTATTGACGGAGGAGCGCCGAGGGGGAGGGGACACATGAGGAGACGGCTTTGCAAGGGTCTTCCCTCCCCAGCGAAGCCGGACGCATCGCCTCGAATCCGACACACGGGCTTGCACGGTTTTCTCGCGTGCGCGCCGGGCCCCCATGCTCATGGGAGGACGAAGGCGGCAACGAAGAAGCCGCAGCACAGCTCGGCTCCGCAGACGACAAGAGAACCCGAACCGGCGGAAAACACGAAGACGAGGTACCGCGCTCACCTGAAGGGCCGCCGTGCTCGGCGAGACAGACGTGCGAATCGCGACTACCAGCGCTTGGAGACGAAGAGAAAGGGGAGGAAGGAGAGGAACACGAGACGAACGAACACGCGGGAGACAGCGAAGACGGGACAATGACGTGAGCACCGCGAGCGGAATGGCGGGCGCCGGAGCGGGCGTGCGAGAATGCCAGTCGTCCAGCAGATTCTTCAACCTCCTCGTCGCTTTCTTCTTCTCCAGAGAGTGACACGGGCGGCAGCGCCTGGTGCGCGGCGTCGGCGACAAACGTAAAGTGGGGGAAAGTCTTCTGGCTACTCGATGTCATCGTATCGCTTCCACCCCGCGGCGGTGTGTCGTCGTCGCGGCTCGCGTCGTCTTTCCCCTCTTCTCTTCTCCTCTTGTCTTTCGTTTCTGAGCCGCGCTTCTTCTTCGCCGCGCGCGCACGAGAGGACGACGGCTGCTTCGACGCGTCTTCACATTCTTCTTCTGCGTCTCCCGGAGCGGAAGTGCCAGAAGATGCCTGTGACGGCTGTCGGGCACCCTCGTCTCTTCTCTTCCCCCCGCTGGCGTTCGACCGCTGTCTGCCTGACACGCTGCTTCCGGCAGCGGCGCGCGCAGACTCCTTGTTGTCTCCCTTCTCGCCTTCTCGCGCGGCGCCGTCGCTCACCATGCCGGGTCGTGGACTGGCGTGCTTCACGCCCTCGCCATGTTCTCTTGCTCTCTTCTCTCGGCCGAGACGCGACGGAGAGGCTGACAGGAACGCGTCCGTCGGGGGGGCTGTTGGGAGCTCGCCTGCAAGGGCCTGCAGACCCGCACCCTCCCCTGCTGCTTTCGCAGATGCCCGCCCCGCGGAGGTCGCGACCTCATCGCCAGCGGGCGACGAAGGCCCCACGCTCGCTGTTTCACCCTGGAGAGAGGATGGATTCTGCTCAGGGTCGGCAGACTTGTTTGGCGACGCGACCGCGTCTGCTGTCGCCTCCACGCTTCCATCGCCGGCCTCTGTCTGTCCACGAGAAGACTCTACTTCCTGCAGGCTTCCATCTGCGTTGAAGAGGCCAGCCGAAGCGAGGTTCTGTCCCCCAAGGCCCCACACTCTGCTGCCGCGGGCGGCTGCGGCGCTGGCATTGATTTTACCCTTCCCTTTGCCTCTTCCGCCCATGGAACCAGGTATCGACGGCGTCGCTAGTCCCCCTTTGCCTGCGCCAATCGCTGCGCAGCCGGAGTCCGGAAGAAAGCTAGAGAACGGAGGGACGACGCAGGCTGCGTCGCCGCCGTCCGAGCCGGCCGACGCGCGCGCGAAAGCCCGCCCTCCCCCGTCTGCATGCGTGGGACCTTCTGGGAATGAGGAAGACGCACCCAGTGCCCCATCGCCGCCCATCGGCACTGGAAGTCCATTCGCGGAAGCCAGCTGCAAGCTGCCTCCGCCTGGCTTGGCTTGGTGCCCTTTGCCCAAGACGGGCGCGCCTGCAGCGTTGGCTCTTCTTGATCCCTTTCCTTTCTCGCTTTTGTCGCCTTTGGCGCCACTGCTCTTCTTTCCGGCTGCGCCTGGGGCAGCCGGCCCGCCGCCAGAGAGGTCTGGGGCGCCCGCCAGGCCTCCCGCCGTCGCGGCGCCGTTGTCCTCGTGAGGCGACGCCGCACCGACGGAGGCGGAGGCGGCCGCCGTGGCGGAGTGTCGGTTCGAGAAGGCGAGGGCGATCGGGAAGCAGTCCATGACGTGTGCAATCTTCCACAGCTCCGCGACGGTCGCATAGGCGATGCGGCTGAAGGCGATATTTGCGTGGCGCAGCCGCTCGCCCCAGTACCCGCTGTCTGCGTTGTAGACCTGACGCAAGTGTCTCAGCAACTGCTGTCTCCCTTCAGTGCCAAACGGGCGGCGGAAGCCTTCATGCCACTCAACTGTCGGGGCGGGGACGCCGTCGACGACGGCCCCTGCGGAGAGCGGGTGCGCGGCGTAGGAGCCTGAAGGCGCTGCGAGGTTCGGCCGCTGGGCCGGATACGCGGCGCCCGCAGCCGAAGACGACTGGTCAAGACCAGGCGAGTAGGGCGCAGAGAACACGCCGCGGCCTGGCGTTCCACTCACGCTCAGGCCCTTCGTTCTGCGGCTTCTGGAGCCTCCGTTCTGCCCGCCTCCTTGCCGCCCCTCCTTTGCAGCCGCCCCTACCTTCTTCTGCTCGGGGCTGCCCGGGGCGCCGTCTCGCTTCTTTCCAGACGACTTTGGTCGCGAGTAGCCCTGGGCGGACCCGGCAGGGACGGCCGACACGCCGAAAGTTGGCGCGGCAAGGCCATGCACATCCACCGCAGGGGGGGCAGCGACGGGGTGACGTTCGGAGAACAGGGCTGGAAACAGTTCGTTCCCAGAGGCGGACAGGCGGGATTCGTCGCCGGATTCGCGCCGAGGTATCCCTGCGGAACCTGAGTCACCGCATGACCCACAGCGCCGCTGTGCATCCAGCCGGAGGAGGCGTACCCGTGCGGCGCCGGGAGCTGGGGAGGCGAAGACGGGACGGGCCGCGCCGGGGTGATGTGTGAGCCCGCGCCCGAGAGGCCCAACTGGTGCGCGTGAGCCGGCGCGAGGGCGCCCAGGTGGTATCCCCCGGGCGAGGACGACAGAGACGAAGGCACACCACCTGGCGCCCCTGGAACCGCCCCCGCCGCAGCGGCCGCGCCGACGTGGCGGCTCCTGTACAGCTGCGCAGGGTGGAGGGGCGAGTGGAGATGCTGCTGCATGTCGAACGGAGACGCCTGGGGCGATGGCACGAAACCGATGCCCAGAGGGCCAACCGAGCCGCCGCCTGGCGCGGCCGAATTCGCCGGCTGCCCATACATCCCTAGGCCGCCAGCGCCCAAAGGCACAAGCCCCCCCCCTGTCGGCAAACATCCGAAGAAAGTGATCCTGGATACCCAGCAGGCGACTGCGATAGAAGGTCGGCAGAAGTATCGGCGGCGCCGCCATACGGCGGAAAAACAGAGGCACTGAACCCGTGGCTGGCGGCGTGAGTCTGAGGCGAAGCCACAGCAGCTCCGCAGGACCCGTCGTTCGCGCTCCCTAAACCCTGTAAATGCGTCTCAGAACCGACCTGAAGAAGCGACGCTTCGCCTCCCTCGGTCTGGGCGCCTTCGCCAGACAAGAAGGCCGGCGGAAGCGCGGGCGAGCCGTCCGCTGCGCTCCCAGACAGACTGTGCGGGGGCGAGGCACCTTGCGGCGAACTGAAGGACGGGCAGGTCGCCGGAGTCGAGTCGGCCGAAGGGTGGAGAGCGTCGGCATCACGCACCGCTCCCTCGCCTGCGCCGACCATCAAAGAAGTACCGAAACCTCCACCTTGCGGCGGCAGAAATCCGAATGAGCTGTCCGCTGGCGTCGCATTGTGGCCGTTCGCGCCCACGTGCAAGCCTCCTCTGGCTTCAAAGCTCTCGTCGCCCCGTCTCCGCTTCTTGCCCATTCCCGTCAGCGCCTCGAGCCCCCCCCTGGCGACGCCTGAAAGGCCGACGTCGCTCTCCGCCGCGTCTCCTGAGGCGCCTCGGAAGGCGCCGCCAAAGAACGCGTGCAGGCCGCCGGCTCCACGGCCTGCGTTGCCTCCAAGGTCTCCACGCACACCGGCATTCTGCTGGGCGTCTCCCGCATTCTCGTCGCCGAATGCAACACGCGCTCCATCCTCCTGTCCTGCAGCTTCGGCTCCTGAGTACATCTGTTTGTCGCCATCTGCCTCGGAAATCTTCGGGCTGCTCGATAGCGTCACACCGCAGTAATCGGTGTTGCCACTTGCCCTCGACTTGGCTCCGACCGCAGACGGGTCTCTGCCTGCAGGGTCTCGATAGCCGCTCCCCTCGAGCTCCTCTTTGACCTGCCCCTTGGAGAACGCGCTCTCTTGTAAGCCCGAGTACAGCCCCTGCACACCCTCGCCTTTCTCGGCGTCGCACGCCGACGCAGACGCAGCCAGGTTGAAGCCGGTCTCCGAAACTCCATAGGGCCCCACAGTGCCCCCCTGCGAACTCCCGGACGCAGAGTCAGAGCCGAGGGACCCTGACAGCGGGCCGCCCGCGGAGACGCGTCCTCCACCCATGCCTATCCCTTGGCTGTTGCTGCTATTGTAGCTGCTGGAGCTGCTTCGACGTACGCGCTTCTTCTGCGACCCGCTGCCTGACCCCCCTGCGCCGGCGCTCCTCTCAGAGTTGCCCGGTGCGCGGCCCTTCAGAGAGTTCAGGCGTGAGCAGTGCGACTGTCGCCACTCGATGGCGGCGTAGAACGCGCCCAGCACGCCCCACCGACCCATGCTGAAGCGCCGCTTGTGCTGGCAGCCTCTGTAGTACACGGAAGCGCACCAACGCCTCTGCTGCTGCTCCATTTGGATGCCCGGCAGATTCTGCGGCGTTGGCCAGCGCGTCTGATGTTTCTGCACACAGTACGCGATGAACTCCTCGGATGGCTGCTGGAAATTTGCGTCCTCAAACGAAGCGAGGAAGGCTGACGGCCCGCTCTTGCCTGTTTTGGTCGGCGAGGGCGTCCCCTCTGTCTCCGTTTTCGACGGAGACGGGGGCTGCTGACCAGCCGCCCTGCCGCCTACGTGCGGAGTCAGTTTCGAGGCGTTCTTTCCAGACTGCGAGGAGGCGCGAAGACGATCTTCTGTCGACATGAACGACCCGGGGCTTTGCCTCTCCTTCTCCCCCGCCTCTCGGCCAAAGAGGCACACGGAGGATGGCGTGCCGGAGGGCGTGCCTCTGGGCGACGTCGAGGCGATACTGTACAGGTTGGTCATGCGCCCGCCGCCACTACAGGGGCTGGCTGTCCCCGTCGCCACGGTTCCCTCGTCGCTCTTTCTGGCCGCCGGAAACAGACCCTCGCCTTCTCCAGCAGCCTTCTGTTGGGCTCTCAGAAAGGCTGCGCCGGGGTCGCCTTGCGCGTCGTCGCTCTCTGCGTCCCCAGTCTTCTCCCCAGTGATGGGCACGCCAGGGGCTAAAGGGAGCGACGGCCCCTTGATACCATTCACGCCCGAGAGAGGGCAGGCGCCGGCACCCGCTCCGCCAGCTCGCGCGATCCCCTGGACTGCCAACGCGCTACCGCCCAGGGCACTGCCCTCTGAGGACGCCACAAAAGTTGGCATGGCAAGAAGAGAAGGGAAGAACGGCGGCGAGCCAGCGTTCTGCGCGGAAGTCGCCGGGCTACTGCCCTCCCGCATGTGACCCTGCTCCTTCAAACTCCCCTGGGTCGCACTTTTCAGGTCGCTTGCGTCCGACTGCTGTGACGCCAGGCCGCCGAACGGCCGGCACACAGCCCCGGCGTCACCCTCACCAGACGAAGTATGCGCACTGCCCTCCTGGGGGCAAGCTCCGGCTGGCAGCGCGGGAAGGCCCGACGTTGATGAAGAGAAAGGCAACTGCGACGACGTCATACTCTGCGACCCTGCGCCCGCCGGATTGTGCGGAAGAAGAGCCTGGAGAGAAGCGTACGAGGCAACGCTGCCTCGCCCCGCGCCTTCGCCCCTGCCTACGCCACCAGATCCTGACCGTGAGAATCCTCCCGCCAGTGTCGTGGCCTCGTCGACTTGAAGGAACGACGGCAGGGGGGGGAGCGCACAGCGCGGTGTCTGCAGGCCGAGCGACGCTCGGGCGGCGGTACTTGTCTCCCTCAGGTCCGCTGAGCAGCTGCCCTGTGCCGCACGAGGGGTGTCTCCGCCGCTGCCCCGCTGGCTCGCCGTCGAGACGGAGAACACGCTGAACAGAGAGTCCGCCCCCGTCGGGGTCGCGGGAAGAGCTCTGCCTCCAGACGCTGGAGAAAACAAGCTGCTGCGGCGGTGGCCGCCCTGGAGAAGCAGCTGTTGACGCTGAGAAAGGAGAGGCAGGTGCAGTGGAGACGTGGGGGAAGCCCCATCTACACCATGGCACAACAGGCTCTGCGCTGCCGCAGCGGCTACCTCCGAGGCGGATGTCGGCGACGACGACAAGTTGGAGGGAGAGTAAAACGGCGCATTCGACGACCCCATTCCAAAAACAGAAGGGGGAGAGAAGCACGAGGGAGAAAACGCCGAGCTGCCCCCGAAAGAGTCGAATGCACCGTGTCCACACGGAGACGCCGCACTCACTGTTGACCCTTCAGCGACGGCCGCATCGTCGAGGAGACACATCGCAGCGCTCCGTGAGGAACTTGCGCGTCCCTGCGCTGGATGGAACAGAAAGGAAGGGTCGAGGAGAGATGGAGGCTGGCGGCGAGTGGCGCTTCCGGAAGTCGCCCCTGCGCTTGTGCGTGAAGCAGAGGACCTCCGCCGCGCAGTAGGCGAAGACGCGCTTCGGGCCTCACTGCCACGCACGGGCGCGCCACGGCGTGGGGAGGAGCCCCCGTCTGTTTTCTGCACGCAGTTGACATTTTCAGACAGCGTTGCAGCTTCCGCAGGGCGGCTATCCCCGCCAAGTGAGCCACGTCGAGTGCCTTCTTTCGCACTACCAGTGCAGCTGGAACTGCCAAATGCCAAAGAGGCGTTGCGTAAAAGCGTAGCCGCCTCCTCTTCTCCTTTCGAAGCGGCAGCGAGTGCCTGCAACGCGTTGTGATGCTGGGAGAGAAGACCGGGATGACCTGCCCCGTTAAGCAGTGAGGCAGCCAGGCCCATACCCGCTGTAGGCGAGCAAGTGCGCGAAAACAAAAGGCCAGAGCGGGGAGTGTTGAGAAGGCGCGGACTGAAATCCAGAGCGCTGTGACTTAGAGACGATGCGATGGCTGCCGCCGAGCCGGGCACTGCATCGACTCCTGCGCCCTCCGCTCGCCGCTCGACCCCTCTGGGCGAAAAGGCTGCGCCGGAAGATGCAGAAGACGCGCCGGTCGCTGTGAGGGCGGCGCTCAACAAAAGGGCAGGATCTCTGTAGCTTCGGCGGCGAGCCAGGGGGAGAAGCAGCGGGGGGGCGCCTGTTATTCCCCCTGTCGAGGAAGACGAGCTTGAACCGCTGGTCGTGGCATTTGTGGCAAGGGGGGCAACATCGTCGTGGGAATCCGACGACGTTGACGTCGTGGCAAACAGAGGGAAAGCATCTCCGGTCGAAGTCGTAATCAGAGGCAGAGCCGCGGATGATGACGTCCAACGGTTGCCCGTTCGATTTGACGGTGAAGCGGATCCGCTCACCAGCACCTTCGACAGGAGTGCATGCGACGGAGTAACCATCCGTGAGAAGGGGATAACACCGGCAGATATGGGACCCAAAGAGAGAGAAGATGAACCGTCCCCGCCCGTTCCAGACAAAAGCCGCACAGCGTGTTCCTTAGAAGCACTCGACGGCCCTCCTGGTTGCTGCGCACCTCCCGCTGCTGTTCGAAGGCAGTTCGTCGGGCTGCTTGCCCCCGCAGACACACCGAGGAAAAGAGAGGCCCGGGGAGACACGTCATCCAGCCGAAGTCCAGCGGTGGGCGAGCAGCCCGGTGAGGATGGAAAGAAAGTGTCTGACGGGAGGAGAGCTGCGAGAGAAGGATGCCGAGAAGACGGCGACGCCGAGGTCGGCGTCGGCGGCCACAACATGGTGAGTCGGGGGGGTGAATGGTATCACACAGAGAGCAATAACTGCTGAATAGGCAAAAAGCCCCCGCAGGCAACGACAGAGCGCGAGCGATACACAGCTCGCCGGCAAGAAACATATACTGTCTCAAGGAAATTGAAAAGTGAATTGAACGGACAGTGACAGAGAGGGAAGAGGCAGAAAAAAACCCAAGTTGCCCCGAGAAGGCGACAGAAAGGAGGAACTGTGTGCCCGCGCGGCTAACGGCGACAACCAAGAAACTTGTGTGACAAGAAAGGAACAGTTGCTACCGTAACTAACAAGGAATCCGAAAAATGCATACGCCCCGCCCCCCGCAGAGAGATACACGTCAAAAAGACGACAGGAAGGAGACGAAGCAAGCACGAATCAACGCCAAAAACGGTCGCTACATACACGCCCAGGCGGACGAGCACACCATTGCCGACAAGGGGGAAAATGCCATTTAGCTTGCAAACCTGAACCTAACAGCGGCGCTGAAAACCCCCCAGAAACCAGAGCCGATTGAGGCTCAAACGCGCCTTCCGCTTTTGCGACCAATAACAATGTCGCAGGAGGGTCGTACAGCCTGCACCCGCCCACGATGCGAGAGAAAACTGATTACAACAGCGCGTGTGCGGTGCGAGTGGGGAGGGCGATACCTTCGCAACTCAAAATAATGCATTTGACAGCACAAACCCATGTGAGTTGTTTTGCCTGTCAATAACGGTTTTCCGTCCCCGGACCCTTAAACTGGACTTAAGAATGCATCCCTAAAGCAGCACGCGACCTGCCGCGTAGGGAGAGAGTCGGCAGAGGATGGGCGTGGTCTGTGGACGGCAAGCACCCTCTATTGGCGGCAGACGAGCTACGAGAGCGGTTTTCCACACGCCGCGTTAGAAGATTTCTGTTCACCTCCCTGCTTGATCTTCCTTCTGCGCTCTAGCCATCACGAGCAAAAATTGATAAAGCGCCCGTCAGCACCCCCCCTCCGGCCTCATGCTGCGGAGGTGGCGGTTTCTCACGTCCCTCTCTCTACGCTACGGCGGCGCCGCCCCCCTTTTCGACTGCACAGGGGGGTCCGACCCCCTTGGTTGAGGAAACGTCTCCAAAGCCACGAAGTCACCCGTACAACGAAAGACCTGAAACGCGAAGAGAAATAGGGATTAAGTGGTCCACAAGCACTCGATATGGGGATACAAGATACAATTTCACACAGTCTCAGAGCAATGGCCTTATGAGTAGCCCAAACACACTGCGTCGCAGAACGACCCACCACACACCACGAACCCTTCCCCCCCATTCGGCGGCGGAGCCCCGGCAGCCTGGCGCGAACGTCTTGTGGTCGAGGTGGTGTAAAAAACCGAAGACGCCGGCAAAGGAAAGTAACGCGGAACCCAACGGAACAACAGCGGATCCTGGGTCATGACAGGGACAGACCCGATCTCAATGGTTCAGTCGTCACTCTCCACACTGACATAAGTTGGACACCAGTGATTTTCCACCAACACGCCGACCGACGGATGCACAGTGAAACAAACGGGCATCTCATTCCAAGTTAACGCGCGCAGGTATTATGAAGACGCGGCAAATGCTTCTGTCGGCCTGAAATGTCCCCTCAGGCCAGCATGCTTCGGTGCCATTACTCGCTTGCTATCATCTCTCGAATTCAGGTTCCTCCAAACCACGGATGGTAGGTGGTGAGAAGCACCACTCCTTCGAGGTTGCCAAATATTGCGCAGCTCTTCGCAGCGACCTCGCGACTGTGAACTGTGGGCGCCCCTAAGGAGAGCCACTTGCCTCTATATTTCAGGCACCTTCCACACTCTATTGTAAACTCTGGACGACACTGGACCGTTGACACTTGTAGAGAAGAGACGTCAGAAGCGCTGACATGGCGTATCTTACGCCGCAGACAGAGAAGGGAAGTGCCTCATTCCACCGGTACAGCGCACTTCGTTTCACGCGAAGGCAAGGGTGCACACGCTCCTGCTCAGCAGCCCTTTAAAACCCTCCGTGGCGTGTGCCTGCCGCTGCAGATGGAGGAGGGTGGCTGGAAGAAGGGTCGTTGACTGGCCTCCGAGCGTGGACGGGGCTGGGGGCCTCCGTTGAGGCCAGCGGTGCCTTCACTGTTTCAGCGTGGTCACAGCACCAAGAGACGACCGCGACTTGGTAACCCGAGGCATGCGTGGAAGGCAACGTGCTCGCCTGATCATCAGTGACACATGACCACCATCGCGCGCCAAGCTTGGTACATCAGGGCGAATCTTCTGACCACCTCATTCCACGGCACGCATGCGCGTGCCGAATGCACGATGGCACACGTAACTACGCACAAAAACACACACACATCGAAATCATCAAAATTAGGATGTTTGCAAAGGAAGGTCCGCTAGGGACATCCTTCGACTTCGTACCATTTCTTCCGCGCGTCTTCAAAGTAAAGCGTGCACGTGGCAGACGAACGGTACATCATGCGAGAAACAAAGGCTACGTCCGCGCTTTTCTGCGGAACAAAATCGGCAGGCGGGTTCCCACCCACAAGTCCCATATGCTGTGTACCCCATGACAAGAAAAAAGGGGCAACATACCAAGCTGCTTTGTTTTCGACTGCGGGTTCAAGCACATGGGTTCAGCGCTTGTGTGTTCGATTGGGGTCAGCTCTTCAAAACCGGCACGCACAAAGACAGTCGCCTCGTTCTGGTTGAAGCAGACTGGGACTTACATCACTGAGCGTCAGAATTAGCGTGTGAAGCGCGGGGAAGTTGATCAAAAGCTCGGCATTCGGGGCGCCACCAGCGTACTGCCTGCGAAACCGGGGTGCAGAAGTGTTCGCTGCCATGTTTCCATTCGGTCCCCCATGCATCCCGTTCACAACTCCAAATTAGTCGGCCTGCGTGCAGATGGACCATATGTGTCCCAGCAGGTTGTACGGGGCGCCATGCGGCACGAAGCATAAGGCAGCTGTGAGTGTGAAGGAAACCCGTCGGCAGCAAATGTTGCCACGGGCTGTCCGTTGACAACAAAAAACAACGTTTGTCGTTGCTCACGAGAGAGAGTTACTCTGGGTACTGCAGGAAACTTTGGGATATGGACATCTTACTTCGTACCAACGGCACTGTGCAGCAGCAGCCGCAAGCCACGCTAACGATTTTGTGGGGAGGACCGGTCTTAATAGAGACAGGCGAAAGTGTAGCTGTTTCTACATGACTGCGTGGTCCTCCGTAGGCGGGACACGAAGAAATACCAGTGCCGCTGTCTTGCATCTGCTCGGAATTCGTGTGCTCTACCTCGCTGTATTTTTGTGTTGGATAGTCAAACCAACTTATCAACGACGGGGACTTCCGGCAGCTCGTTTGTTAGTCCAGTAAAACCCCGATAAGACTGCCTGGCGATCGGAGGGTTCTTTCGCTTTCTGGGTGCCTCGAGAAGGATGGTGCAACCTACGGAGAAGCACGTTTCTTAGGAGAGGGAACCAATCTTTCCTGTCGGACGCGCCTTTACCAGCCACCTTACCCCGACGCATACAAACGGACATACACGTACGCAAAAGGACACTCACATAGCTACAAACAAATCTCGTGGGTTAGTCTACCCTTTGATTTGAATTGCATCGCGCCCGCTCCAGCTGTTTGAAGACAGAGTCGGGCCTATTAAGTCGTGTTGGTTGGCCTTGTAATGCTCCGTGTTTACTAAGTTCCTTACTAAGCCCTATAAGAATTGTACTGTTCCAGCCAACCTAAGCCATCTTTTTCCTCCTTGGTAGGCATGGTCGTGTTAGCGCCCACAAGAGCAGACTAAGACGTTGCGGGGCAGCTTCTTTAGGGCCTCCTGTTCTGTACTTGGCAGAAACTGTCTAACCGTCGGCAGTCACCGGCCCATGTGTTTAACAGACAACCGTCGTCTCCGCAGAGGGATTGGCGTGAAGACTAGAACCTGCGGCAAATACTGTGTTTCGGAGACGAACGCAGGTTGAAGCCGGTACCTGATCAGTGCCATCTGGGCAGCTGCATAAAACAATGGCGTAAGAGCGTAACGGCTGCGTACGACGAGAGCCGCCAGTGGTTTAAGGTTTAGGTTGTATATGCAGGATGCAAATCCAGAAGACAAATTCAAATTTTACTCATGAGACTATCTTGTCACCTCTCCGACTACCCTGAACCTCCGCTTCAAGTGCCATTTTGTGTAAGGCATCTTCATGCCTACCTCTATGCACGTGCCGTCGGACGAATATTATGCAAACGGTTGTCGCTAGAAGCGCCTACCGTACCACGAAGTCGCCCTTTCTCCGACAAAGCTCTCCAGAGCTGCTCGACGACTGAAAAAAGTACAGTGCGCCAGCACCTCTCTCCACGCCACGCGGTCGCCCTGCATACCCCGTGCTATGCGATCTACCATATAAAATGAAATATATTGAAAAGAGAAATGTTGCCTCACTCATCAGTACACTTGAGCGTTCATAATCACAGGGACGGAAATCATGCTTGGCAAGACAGACGCGTTGTTCATAAGCCTGCCACACACCTGATTCCCCAAGGTGTTCATCGTCCACCGCCTAAAGCAACTCGCGCTTCGTGTCCGTGCCGCTGCAGACACTCGTTGGCGAAATCCTCGTAGAATTCGACGAGTTCCTGGAGTCTCAGCGACTCTTGGTAGACTGCTTCGCATATTTCTTCCAGTTCCCTGCCGCCCGTGATAATCGCCCATTCATCATCGCTGGTCTCTTTGTCGAGTCTTGAAGTCGTCGCCTCTGAGTCCCGCAACATTTCTATGTGCGGGGAAGGTTCTGCAGCCTCAGAGGTTGACCCCACAGAAAACACTGAAGCTTCGGCCATGTCTCCTTTCGTTGCATCCGTGGCGTCTACTTGCACGGAAAGACCTCCGGACACTGGTGTTTTCCGCTGCCTCGGGGTCTCTTTTCGAATCGCTCGTTTTCCGGCGCCCTGGTCTAAAGCTGACAAATTCCTAATCTCCGCCAAAGAGACGATGGGTACGTGTTCCACGTTCTCGTCGGCACGTGGTGAAGCTTGAGAAACCTCATGAGGGGATGGCTTCTCCCCGTGACCACGGATGCACCCGGGCGGTTCACAAGCATCCACGTGCTCGGGCGCTTGTGTCCGACTGTGTCGGAGAGGGCAAGCGGAAAAGCCTCCTTTTGGCCGCCCGCGCGAAGCAGAGGTAGGAAGGCCGGTCGGCTCACACTCAAGGTTTCCGGCTTCCAAGCTGGGACCAGACGCTTGTGGGCCTCGTGAAGCGGTTCGCCCGTCGTCTGCGTAGTCAGTCACTGGTCCTCGAGGTCGATGGGAGCTGCAAAGGCCCAGAACTGCTGCAGGATCCAGCCCTCTGACCTTGGAAAGAGGCCGCCCCTGCCCATCGTCGGGCAGGTGGCTCACGTCCAATTCGGCTGGCGCCAGTCCGGGTTCCCGGTTCAAGGTGCGCTCTTGTGTGCTCACGTTGAGGAACTGGGGCGTGTGCGTCCCTTCCGCAGGGTGAGCGCGAGTTGCCAGCTGTTGCCGCAACAACCAGGAAAAGCAAGGCGCGAACGTCCAAAAGTTTTTCAGTTGGTGCTCAACTGATGAGAGGTACTGTTGACCGTGCGCAACCAGCTCCTCGAGTTGGCGGAGCGTCAGCTCAGACTGTGGTGTAGCCTCCTCTGCTGGCACTCTTGAATCATTGGACTTGTCCTCCTCAACACTGTGCTGCTCAGCACATCTTCCAGAATCAGTCTCTGCTGCTGACGAGCCACATACTGGGCTGCCATGGCAAATGTAGACGACAGCGTCACCCTCCATTGAATTTTCCAGGGCGATATAAGGTACTGGGAAGGAACAACACCCCCGTTCCCTGGTGTGCCGAGAGAAGAAATTTGTGGAAGTCGGAAGCCCGTTGCCTTCACGGTGCAAGAAAGATAGATCGTTAGCATTTTCTGACAGAAGGCCGTGGAGCACTTCGAGGCCGCTGATGTGCATGACGGCGGCCATGAGTTCAGGATGCTCCAACCGCTTCAGCGCAGTCGCCGCGGTTGCCCCGAGTACCCGTATCAGACACTCTCCGAGAGCTTCGCATTTCTGCCGGAAGCTGTTCTTGCTTTTGATGCGGTCACGCAGAGTACGCTGGAACGCCGCATTTGAGGACGTGCAGACAGCACGAAGTAGGGCGTGGGTGAACAACCGGTATACTTGGGCCCCATGCTTGAGGGGCATCCAGGAGATCGCCTCACGAGATAGGCAGTGGTGATAGGGCACACGAGGCCCGGCATCGCTTCCCGTTGGGTGTTGCGGTGTCATGGCTGTGCCTTTACTCCTCTGAGGCGGCAGTTGACTGCTGCAAAAGGGAGGGCATGCACATATCGGCTTCCTAGTCTGCCTCTGCAGCACAAATAGGGTTCAGGGTTCAAAAAATGCAGAGTGTGGAGCATTAGCAAATCTCAAGCCTCACGGTAAACATCGTGGAAGTCCGAGGTTATTAGGATCTGAAATTGGGCGCAAAGCTCATACCCTAAACTGGGTTTAAAACTCATACCGTACCAGTCCGCTGGGCATTCACCAGACAGCTGTCAAGACACGCTTTTTACGCGTGGCGGACGTTTCGGTGGAGCATCCGCTCTGCGCATAGTCGCCGGCATGCTGGGATACCACCGGGTCGAAGCGTGTCATAGCACAGCCTCTGCTGCGTTGCAGTCAGCGAGCTAATTTATTTTTTTTCCACAACTGCACCCTCTCCCATAAACGAACCAGGGGACCTGCCTCTAGTCCACCAGATGGGTCTGCTTTCTTCTAATATACGACGACCCCACAGCTGGGCGGCGGGTGTTAGTTCGCGATGCGGTCCGGGGAAGCACATGCTCCGCAGAGGGTGCGCCGGAAATGCACCAAGCGAGCGGGACGCCGGACGCAACCGCGTGATTGCCTGCAGGCGGAGCGACCGACGAGGTGAGGTGTGCGTCTCTCACGCTCTCGTGCCAGCGGATCCGTCCGCCGGGGGTCACGCTGGACCGATGTGCACTGGTAGTAGTAATCATTCCATAACCTGGCGACCTTCTCTGCTCTTTCTTTCAACGCTCCGTAACATTCGACAAGATGGTGTGCAAGTTGGGCATCAATGGCTTCGGCCGTATTGGTCGCCTGGTGTTCCGCGCGGCAATGGAGCACAGCGGCGTGGTAAGTATTCCTATCAGTCGCGTTAGTGTTCGTGTGCTGACGAGGTGCACTTCAGTTTGCCAATTTAGAACGAGGAACCGCAGTGGTGCGGAACGGTAGGAAGACTGCGATATATACTCCCATATTCCGGAGTGGATTGTCAATTTCGAAAGGGATAAGGACACACCAGGAGCGCACGTCGCTTGACGGGGACAGAATGTGGTTGTGCGCATTTTGAGTGTGGTCACGCGCACGGGAGCGCTCCTCCCAATCTCGTCTTGGAGCAAGAGCCGCACTCCTTTTGCATCCGCCAGCGGATATCTGTGTGTGCCATGTTTTTTTTTCCAGGAAGTTGTTGCTATCAACGACCCGTTCATGTCTCTTGACTACATGGTCTACCTCCTGAAGTACGACTCCGTTCACGGTCACTACCCCGCGGAAGTGAGCCACAAGGACGGCAAGCTGGTTGTTGGCGGCAAGGCCGTCACCGTCTTCAACGTGAAGGAGCCGACTGCCATCCCTTGGGGACAGGCCGGCGTCCACTACGTCTGCGAATCCACTGGCATTTTCCTGACGAAGGAGAAAGCGCAGGCTCACTTGAATAGCGGAGCCAAGAAGGTCATCATGTCCGCCCCTCCAAAGGACGACACCCCGATGTTCGTCATGGGCGTGAACCAGGACCAGTACAAGTCCACTGACATCATCGTGTCTAACGCTTCCTGCACGACGAACTGCTTGGCTCCTCTTGCCAAGATCGTCCACGACAAGTTCGGCATTGTTGAAGGTCTCATGACCACTATTCATGCCATGACTGCCAACCAGCTCACTGTCGATGGTCCTTCCAAGGGAGGCAAGGACTGGCGTGCAGGCCGCGCTGCGGGCGTCAACATTATCCCTGCTTCCACTGGTGCAGCGAAGGCCGTCGGCAAGGTTATCCCGTCTCTCAACGGAAAGCTCACAGGCATGGCCTTCCGTGTCCCCGTTACCGATGTTTCTGTTGTTGATCTCACTTGCAAGCTGGCAAAGCCCGCCAAGTACGAGGAGATCGTCGCCGCTGTCAAGGAGGCAGCAGACGGTCCCATGAAGGGCATTGTGAGCTACACCGACGAAGAAGTCGTCTCCTCTGACTTCATCCACTGCAAGTACTCGTCTACCTTCGACGTCAACGCCGGCATCATGCTCAACGACACCTTCGTTAAGCTTGTTTCGTGGTACGACAACGAATGGGGCTACTCCAACCGGCTTGTTGAGTTGGCTCACTACATGTCGGAGAAGGACAGTGCTTAAATGCACTTGCAGCTATCCATCGGGAAGTTGGAGCTCGAGAACATCGAGAAGATGACGCTCCTGTGGTTATGTGATATGTCGAGTTATTGTTTTGACCACCCCCGCGATGCAGAGTTTTTCAACGAACCGAACCGTGTGGCACTGTGTCCCGTTTTTGTGCCTAGGGGCCCTGCCCGTGCCGGAGTGCTTGCACTCAACGCGTGATGTGCGCAAGTGGTGCCCATGTGCGCTGGTCATTCAAAACTGCATAGCGAACAAACTCAACCCATGCTGGTGGGAAAAACATTTTGTGCTTGACGAAAGATTCAGACTCACTTGCAGGTGGCAGGCGCAGCATTTGTGGTTTGCCTCATCAACGACGTCTTTGTTAGTCAACTAGTTCCACAGGGTTAGGCGCCAGTGGTGGAAGCATGGGGTACCATTCCAAGTTGTGGTGGTACCTTGGAACCGTAAACTCGTTTGCCCTTAAGAGGCGCGTACCTGGTCCGTTAGTCAGGGTACGCTTGAGCACCCAGCTGATACGGGACACCCGACGTCTTTCCCACGTTTGTAGGAGCCGCACCAGGTAAGCTCCTCAGTGGAGACTGAAGCGAATACGGATGTAATTTTTGGTAACGTTTCACGATTCCATAGGAAGAAGAGGATTTGTTGCAGCATTGGCGAAGCAGGGCTTGAACCTGTTCACGTGCTGCGTCTCGGGCGTGAAGCCAGCGCAAGCTATGAGCCTCATGAGCTGCACCAAGCATGGTGATCACATAGTTCTCATCCTCTTGCTCTTTGACGCTGGACTGCGCACGTCTCGGTGAGAAGGGCGTGCCGCCTTTCTAGTCCACAAATCGCGCAGCTGTTTCGTTCAGATTCTCAGTTGCTGACAGAAATGTGGAAGCAGTGGTCGCTATTTGTAACCTCGCCTCCTCCGTTGGGCTGCCGGTGTAGTACAAGCATGAACCCTTTTTCCGGGCACCGTGCTTCAAGGATAGATAGAAGCACGAGGCGACCTCTTCGTCGGTTAGGTCACAATGCCCTTCATGGTGCCGTCAGCTGCTGTCCATACGTGTCAGAAGAGTTGTTCCGGGTTACACAAGCCGTCCCGTACGCCAGATCCCTTCCAGCGTGTATAGCCGTGCTATCGAATGGCAAGGGCCATGCGATTATTTTCCAACACTATGTTGGAGTGTGCGTGCCGCGTAGACTGAAACACCCAGGTTACACTTCGTTAATTCTCATGTACAGTTCTCCAACCGCTGTTGCAATTTTGCCTTCAGATACGTGGGGGAAACAGGGGTCGTCACCCTTTCGCAGCCTGATCCCCCTGTGTGCCATGATGATACCCACAATGGATGCCCCCGACCGGCGGCGCGGAAAAAGTTTATATCAGGACGAGCTGTTAGTGGGGAATGAAGGGTGCACGTTTGCTGCAGAAGATTGGCCTTTCCCGCGACACGTCATGTCACCTGCCGCCCGAAGTCGAAGGCTCACGCCATGTGAAGAGCTTTGTTGCAGTAGGCTTACCGCACAGAGAGCTCAGCCTCATCGGTGTGCTAGTCAGACTACTTCCCACTCTGTATCGGCAGCATTCCTTTGCTGCCATTCTTATCTCTCTCGTTTTCCATGCTCAGCTGTGTGCGAGGCTCATTGCCCTCGCAGGCCTTTCGTGCGCTGAACCTCCAAACTATTTGCATTAACGGGAAAGTTGCTTAATGCTTTCCCGGTCCATGGTACCGCACCACCGCCATCACGAGGCCAGCGTTCTATGTAGCAGCGGGTTATTTTCTCTTACTTTTGAAAATACTGAAGTGAGCAATGGCACCTATGACATCAAATACCCATAACCTTTTCCCGAGAATGCTATAAATCATTTGTTTGTTGGACTGTGTCAAACCGTCCTCCTCGGGATAGGGAGCCTGCTTTATAAGAGTCGGTGAGGCAATCACAATCGAGTGACTATCCTCGCCACACTTGGCACCTTTCATTTAGAGCGCCCGGGCAGAGGTGTCGACACTTACTAAAGGTAAATGTCGAAGTGTATCGAACAGAGTACACCGACCTCTGTTGCGTGGGCACGCGTTGTCGGCAAAGAGAACAATATAGCCAGCCGTCCGCCCGTCATCAGAAGCGTTACCTCTGTGCGGCGTTCCTAGGTCGTAGTGAAGACCTCAGGGGAAGGCGGCAAGAATAGAGAGAACAATTTTATCTCGTTCCACTAGACCTGCTGTCTACCGGAAAGGGTCACAGAGCTCCCAGATTCGTCGCTTTTGCGGAAAGTGGCGCGCGCAGCGGAATGCGGCCGCATTTTAGGCACGGAAGCTGTAGAATGACAGAACAGACACAGACAACTACAATGTCAACAAACATTATAAGACCATCACGCAGATACCACATACGAGCATGTTTACTGAAATACGTGATCAGGGCTGTGTCGAGTGACGTCCTAGCGAGACACACGACGCTGTTGGCGCGCGCGTGCGGAAGAAGCGCGCGAGAAAAACCTTCTGTTTCTTGAGAATGCGAGGACCGCTTTTGTCAGACTGTTGACAACGCATTGACGTTGTGAGCAGCAAGCGTAAATAATTTTTCGCTGCTGGACAGACTTTCGCCTTTGCTCTTGTTTCTTTTCACCGGCGTTTCCGAGTGGAGTTCCTCAGTGAGCAGGCTCTCTTTTCTTCGGGTGTTCCGGGTTTTTTGACGGCAGTGCTGGCGGGAAGTCTTTCTGTCCTAGCAAATTTCTGTGCAAGCGACACATTTTCTGCGTGTCGGGCACGATTTCGCCAGGAAGACGTCACTACACGAGACGCGCACCATCTGCTTTTTTTTCTATCTCCACCACTCCCCCCTTTTCTCTGTATTTACATGTACTTACGGTCCCCTAAAACACTGTGCCGGAGTTTCTCCCGTCCACTCGTCAAGCGCCGCCCTGGAGAAATCTGCATCTTCAACCCGCAGTTTGCCTGTTGCGTCTTAGTGCCCACCGCTCGAGTTTTCGAAAGGGCTTCCAATCTTATCCGCGTTCATTTTCGGTGTGAAGAAAAGGAATCCGTACCCAGGGCCAGCGGAGGCCCTTCAAAGTTGACATGTGGCCCAACGGACTGGATGGGGGATGCCCGTTTTTTGATTTCACAGTAGTCTTTTTTTCTGCCACTGGCTTCCCAGTTACGGAGAACACCCCGTTTCAAGCTGCTCTTCTTTACTGGATCTCGTATGGGAAATAATAAGACTGCCGCATGCTGGACGCTGTGTGTGTCGGGACAACGATAACGTCAGCAAATCGCTACGAAAGCGAAATTGTTGAATGTGGGTTATGATACTTTCCCGTGGAACTTCACTTTCTTCAGAAGCATATTCCTTTGCGTGAGCCTTCATTCCTCTTGGCATCTGGAGAACACCTTGTCTCGTCTACCTTCAAAGTCTCCCTCGGGCAGTGCACGCGTCGGTCGTCTCCCGCTCAACTTGAAGTGTCTGGAAAATAGGTGTCCCGACCCCTCGTACTTCACCAGACTATACGGTGTGATATTACCAACCCGCTGGAACCTTCGAACGCACAGCTGAGGGAGCACCATCTCTGCGGTTTGCACGGGCCGCGTATGTGGCAGCTTTTACAACATACTCCTGTGAAAAGCTCTTTCTCTCAGCATTTGGCAACATGGCGGCAAAAGATGAATACTACGATTATCTGTATAAAAGTACGTTCTTCGTTGCTTAAGGGCCGAAGGACTTTCTGTTTGGCCCCAAGCACTGTTTGCAGGAAAACACCTGCTCTGTGCTATTCCTGTTTACGCGTAACAGGCTCAAGGAAGCATCGGCTTGACCATGTGCAATGTATTGTCATTCTTATCACTATCATTACATCTGGTGTGTGCAAGCGTTGGTAAAAGCCAGACAGTCATGATCTGGGTGTGAATTACGGGGATTGGCAGTAGTAGGCACCTTGAGGACTGAAGGCCACACAGTGCTTTGACGTGATGAATTTGTATCCCAACAAAACACCAGCTGATGCATTCACAGGTCAACCGGTCGTCCAGCAATATGTTTTCACAGGTCAACCGATCCTCCAGCAATATGCACCTCGTTCTTTCGTCTCCTGGTTGGCCCTATTGACTAAGAACGAAGCATCCTGAGCATGACCTTTTCACGTACTAAGCGTGTTGTAGGATATATGGTTCCAGACGCCCCCCTATTTGAAGGATCCAGTACACGGTGATGCGGTCCGTTCCCACTACACTGATCTCAGGCGGGGAGGAAGGAGGCGATGTCTTCTGCGTGTGAATGATGTGCCTGCATGCGTGCAGTTGTACTGATCGGAGATAGCGGCGTTGGTAAATCCAATATGCTTTCTCGGTAGGCCCCGTTGCAGTTTCTTTCGAGGAGGAGTGACCGGTCAGAGCTATCCAGGCACATAAGCCCCCTCATGTAGTGTCAGTTTTTTAGCTCTGCTCGTTGGCACGGAAAACGGGAATGGCAAAGGCACAGAGCCCTCGGGGAATGCCCAAAGGCAGAACCCTTTTACTGAACGGACGAAGGGATAGATACTTGCACTAAAGCTATAGCTCGGATGCTGAGAAGGGGTAACTCACTAAACAGAGTCTGTGGGGAACTACGATGCCCTACGCATCCGAGCCCTGCTCTGACCAGAGCGACGGGAGAAGGGAGTATCAGCGGTTCATTCTTCTTCGTTTGTATCACGTTTTTGACGTTTGTTGTATGTGCGGTGGCAGATTCACTCGAGATGAATTCAACCTGGAGAGCAAATCAACCATCGGCGTTGAGTTTGCGACAAAAAGTGTGTATTTGGATGAGGGCAAAGTGATCAAGGCTCAGATCTGGGACACAGGTAAGTACCTGTCTACCGTATGGATCATTCTTTCACTTGGGGTTGCGTCAGCTATTGACTGGCGAAGTGCGTTCGGAGGACATGCCCTGGTGCTTGTAGAGCCCCGGACGGAGCTCTCGGGGGTTATGTTGATATTCTCTTAGTTTTTTTTCACGAAACGGGGAAAGAGATGGTAAGGGAGTATGTTATGCACAGTCACGATACAGCCGTTGATCCTGTTGATGCAGCACTCCATTGTTGCCCTTCGGGGACCGGACTCTGTGCCTGGACGTACCTCCGTGTGTATGTACGCTGATCCATGAAGCTGCTGCCAGACCACCACATAGCTGGATAAAACCGCGCATCATGTGAACTACCGGTGCACTTTCGACAGAATTATGGGGGCTCAATACTGCGATGCTCATTGACTCTTTACTTCTCCCTGATGACGTGGAAGGAGGTGTCTGCATTTTCTGTTTTCTATTTTGAATACAGCGGGACAAGAGAGGTATCGAGCCATTACTTCGGCGTACTACAGGGGAGCTGTTGGAGCGTTGCTGGTCTACGACATTACGAAGCGGCAGTCATTCGAGAATGTAAGGCGAGCATCCCGACACCCGTAAAAATATATATCTGGGACCACCGCGGCGCCGGGATCAGTACGAAGCAGTGCGGCGTTAAGCTGTGCCCTCGAGGATGGGGAAGATTCTGTATGATCCCATGTCCTATTGTGCGAACAGGTGGAGCGATGGCTAAAAGAACTCCGCGACCATGCTGATCCGAACATTGTCATCCTCCTCGTGGGAAACAAGAGTGATCTGAAGCATCTCCGCGCGGTTTCCGTCGAAGAAGCGACAAAATTTGCAAACAGAGAGCACCTGGCCTTCATTGAGACCTCCGCGTTGGACGCCACAAACGTCGAGCAAGCGTTCCACCAGATTTTGGCGGGTATGGGGGGCGGATTGAGCTATGCTGACGTACGCCCGTGTAGTTTGAATGCGTCGTTCGTCATACAAGAAACACCATCCTCATTCGGTTCGCACATGTTCCACCCATGAGCACGCAGTGGTGTTTCTGCGAGCCTCCCTAGAGGGAGGGTATCGGAGGCCATGAGATATGAGCAAAAACGATACGGCACGCAGTGATGCATTTTAAAAGTAGCAAACTTGACCGAGAGCACTCTGTGGAGCAGAGGAGGTCTAACGGTCAGCGGTGCCAATTTTATTCCGTGTGATGATGCTTGTCACCTCTCCTGCTGTCCAGAGATTTACCTTCTGCGGCAGAAAAAACAAATCGAGGACAACCCTCAGGCTGCCGCCCAACCAGGGCGCGGACAGAAAATCCACGTAAGATGAAGCATAGGAAGCTCATTTTATAGGACGACCAAGATCCGCTGTTCAGTAGTGTCCGTCAGCGCGCTTGGTACAGTTTCCGAGAGAGAGTCGTGTGATGCTCGTTTCGTGTATGCGGGAACTACGTCTGACCTGAGCCATACCAGTGTTGGCGAGATTATTTATTAGTATTGCCGAATGGTCTTGCTGGGAGTGCACGCATCGCTTCGGGCACAGTCGCAGATTCGCCCATCCGTTTGTCCCGCCGGCCTTGCGCTACCCTATTTCCGCGTGAGATTGCACTTAAGACGCGCAGCCGCCAGAATGTTCACATCCCATGTAGCATAGCCTCTGACCCCGTCGGTGTGGCATTTGCGTGTTACGCATTTATAAACTAGCTATGCGAAATGCGTTGTTGGCTGCAGCTGGATGAGGAGAGAACCGAAAGTCAAATACGACAGAGCAGGCGCGGCTGCTGCTCGTCATAGAACCTGCGGCGGCGTCATTGAATTTCTGTACCGGAGTCGCGGATTACCACCGTTCTCGCCTTCTATGATAGGATCGTGCCAGCCACACTCCCGTCCTGCTCCACTTTCTGTCCCGTTCGTGCCGTAGTATGCCAACCGTGAGACTGCGCGAAAATCCGCGGGAATTGAAAATGGGTGTTTGACCCACATAAAAACAGAACTTGCTGATAGAGCCTAGCGTCATGCTTGTGCTCGATACCAGCTCGGCATCACTCAATTTAGTTATTTTCTCTGTGTCCCATCTGCATCTGGCGCACATTTTCTCAACATCGAAAGTTTCTTTGCAAGACGAAACACACAATGTAACAAACATTTATGTAGCAGGAAAAATGTTTTCAGAAGATGGGATGCGCTTGCAACTTAACACACACCGCAGCTGTACAAAAGCGAAGCACATCACCCAGTAAGCTTCAGGCGGCTGGAAACAGCGAAGCAGTTGCCTGTACAGAAGGCATAATCAATCCGACAGTTCGATAACCTGTGGTTGACTTTTGCCAGAGGGCGTTTTTTTGTTACGGTTTGTCACGGTCAGCGGATCGGCTTGTGAGACGTTTCCCGTCGAACGTATGGAGACGGCGGTCGCAAAGAAGCTGGTAATTTTCATCTGGCTCTTGTCACCTGATACTCGTTTACGGAGTTTCCTTGTCTGACGCGTTCGAGAAGCGCGAGCTTCCATCGAAGACTCTCCCGCCAACTGCAAAACCACAACGCACCGCTCCAGCACTGGATGCTGTGTACTGTGTTTGTCGGCCGGATAGACGGCGTTGGGGAGAGGCGCAGTGGTGTGCCTTCTCCAACGTAGTTACATCAGAAAAAACGTGGTATCTTCGCAAACAACCGTTTACTAAACAGGTACCTGGACGAAGAATACCTATGGTAGCGGAGAAAGGAGATACGTAGCTTAAAACAGCTACAGGTGTCGGATTTCAATATCCTGCTACATAATTGCTACGTGACTTAGCGGTGTGTGCCGACGACTGAGGCACTGTCGAAATGAACCTACCAACACGGGCTGCATATCATGCAGCAGTGCGTCGAACTCCTTTTGGTCTGCATACACCGTCGGAATCTGCGGCTCTCACAGAAAACACAGAAGTGAACGCATACAGAACCTTCCTGGCTCTGCGGTTCGGCAAGCAGCCGCATCGCCGCCAGAGGCAATCAACGAACCGCTAGATTACCTCCCTGGGGCTCAAACGGTGGGGGGCGGGGGGGGGGAGATTAAGATTCATAGCTCCAGACCAACATCAGAGCACCGTTGGCCGTGCTCGTCAGTCGCTAGTCTCGACTGGCGTAGGTGTTCCCAGACCTACCACTTGTCGAGGTCTTATTAGGCTTATAAATTCCCTGAGTTCGGTGTAACTCGAATGCTCGCTGTACTCAAGAAGATGGACAGTGGTAGATCCCGAATTCCTAAAGCCAAAAGGAAACATATAAACGAAAAACATAGATCAAGGGTTCATGTACAGTTTTTCGGTTGCAAGATCAAAGGCGGTGGATCTTTCGTATGTGACTTACATGCTGGACCGCTCTCTGTTCCATTTCCTCGTGAAACACCACCCTGTGGGGAGAAGGCCTGGAAGAATCCGCAGTTGACACAAGTACGATCACTGTTCTGCGGTGAACCACGTCGGCGGCTGAAGCACAAGTGAACAAGAGCCTTCACGCCTCGGCAGCACTTACCCACGACGGATGTGAATGCATTACTGAGACCGGTCTCCTCAACGTACTTGTGAATCCGCGAAAAGTTTGGACAGAAGTAAGGCATGACAGAGCCTGGAAACAGGAAGACCAACCAGAGTCACCTCCGACGTGCTGTGCAACGATCACGCCCGATGAAAAGAAAGAGCCAGGACGGTTCGTATGCGCACTCACTTACCTATGGTGTTCATCGGAACAATGTGTATTAGCGCATCCGCGGGATCGTCGGTGAGATTCCCACTGTTCTGAGAGCATCGCACAATTGATACAGGAAGTCTTTGTGGCTTCTTACTCAGGATAGCGCCACAGCGCTTCTGAGACCATACAACAATGGCTGTAGAGTTTACTAAAGTGTCGGACACATAATATGTACTGGCAATAGGTAACTCACTAGCTGTTCTAACTGCAGGCAGTCAAGGATGCAGCGTCGCCGACCACTCGCGTACACTCTCCATCCGAATGCCTTCGAGAGGGCGGCCACCACCTTCTCCTTTCCTACCAGCCGTACAAGGAAAGCATGGAACAGGCAGGACTGAATACAGAAATCATCAAGCATCCCGTTCCTGGATGGTATCTAATCCTGTCGCGTACAGCAGCTGCTCCTCGATCCGTGAGGCTTTACAGAGAAACTGCACGCAATCAGCATGCCTACTTCTCGCGGCAACTGTCACTTTCTTACCGATGGTATATGAACCCACAAGGAATAGAACTCTTCCGTGTTCGCCACTCTCTTTACAGGCCTGAAAGAAGATGGCACCGGCACGACACGATGTAGCGGCCTTGATTTTTGTCTTGATGAACGCAAACGAAATGGACAGCTTCCAAACAAGAAAGCCGCTTACCTCCTGGGCAATCACCACAGCGTTCTGGATCGCTTCTGCTTGTGGCCGGAATACGCACTCTGGCTTGTAGTAAGTAGTGTCGAGAAACAATACGTCAATGAGGCCATTGCGGAGAACCGGGTGATCGCTCATGCTCCGGTCGTAACGGAAATCTCCTGTGTGCAAATACGTTTTCCCCCCCTTCGTCTTAACAAGGAACATTGCAGCGCCTGCGGGCAGAACACCGCGGATAACCACACAAGCGAAAGATTTGCTTCCGCTCGGACTGAAGGCAGAATACGCTACCCCGTATACGGAAGAACGCTTCAGGCCTCACGACCCTTTGAGGAACCAGGCGTACTGCCTGCGTGCAGGCTCCATCGGAATGACAGCAAGAAGCGCGGGAAGGCGTACCCGGGCAGTGATTGGCATCCAGGAGCGTGACGCGCGCACTGGCAATCTCGTACTCGGTGTCGAAATCCAGGCCGCGAACTAGGGCACTATTTACACGGAGAATCGCAATGAGAAGCCTTGCTACATCCACACGGAAGATAACACAGAAGGGAGAGGCAGGTGAACACCCATTTTCGGTGCTCCAGAGTGTTTTGAACGTCTGCTCCTACAGGCCACCTAGAAGCTCCATCGCCCACTCGCCAAGCGCGATTTTCTCGATGCTGAGCCTTACCGGTCACAACGGAGCAATACACGGTACCTCTCGACCATGATTTCGAAAGTCCACTGTAATGATCGGCATGGAAGTGCGAAAGGAAGAAAACGAAGGAGCCAGCCGGAACTCTCTTGAACGTGTCAACCAAAATTAGTGGTTCTGTCTCAGGCACAATATGAGAAATGCGCCGTGGTGAGGCTGCAAGGGCGTCAGCCATGGGCTTTTAACAGATGCATGGAGTTCCCGATTTACGGCAGTCAAAAACTCAAGCGACACTACACTTTCTACCAAAATGTAGACGTGACAGACGCAAGGCTGTTCCAGGTACTTCCGTGCATACGGAGCGCTAGACGGGACGCATGGCACTATTCTCCTGCGCGTCTACAGGATGACAAAGTTGTGTCGAAATTCGAATGGAAGCGAACCAAGGGAGTTTAATAGGAAATAGTTTATTTTTTAGAGACTCGTTAGGCGTTTCTATAGCGTAAGACGGGACGCATGGCACTATTCTCCTGCGCGTCTACAGGATGACAAAGTTGTGTCGAAATTCGAATGGAAGCGAACCAAGGGAGTTTAATAGGAAATAGTTTATTTTTTAGAGACTCGTTAGGCGTTTCTATAGCGTCCGAGGTGCTGCGACTAGCTGCATGCCGAGCCTCGACGGGGGGTCATGCATGCCACATAGTAACAGCGGTGAGCTGTCCCTACACCACAAGACATATAAACAAGTCCTCGCCGGACAACTTTCCCTAGAACAGGCAACGGGGCAGTCCTGGAACGCATTGTGTAAGGAGACTATCTAAGTTAAAATGAAGGCCGTTACGCTTGGCACCATAATTCTTTCTGTTGGAGCTGCCACCCGCCCGACAGCTCACGCACGTACCGGTTTGCCATGGCATCCGCCATCTAATCTGGCGTCGGACGGTTCTCTGGCGAGAGAGAGCATTGAGGGGCTATCTTCTTTTAGCTTCCTTGAGCTCGGCTCGACTGTTATGGTAAGCAATATGAACTCGGCACCTCTAGCTGGGCACAGTAAGAGATGTCTCAGGCTCCCATGAACGACAGGATTTGCGCGTGCAGATTGATCGGTAGGTTCTTCCCTAAGGAACGTACGTTAGGTCGACTCGAACTGCAATACATATGCGTAATGCCGCTACAGAGGAAAGCCCAATGAATCTTCCTTCTGCGACAAGCGTCCCAACATCCGTCACGTTTGCGCCGCGTGCCGCCACAGTGTCAGCCACTCCGACGTTTCGTCAAGTGAGAGAAGCCATTTTTATAATGGTGCTTATTGAAAGAAACCTGTGCCATATAGCAGATCTCGACGATGCCCTCGTTCACCCCCGCGTAGGGTGCCTTTTCTACCCGTCTGCGGGGGTACACAGGTAAGGATGAAATAAGTTGGGCACCAACAACGGCTCCATGACATTTCCACGCGGGGCGTTTTCTTCCCGATGATCCAGCACGGAAGCAGCTAGGGACTAATCCAGCCCGCCATACTCGTGACGTGACTGCCAGAGAATACAAGATCTACGTCGTCTTATCAAATGCTGCCCTTCTACCGCTTTTATCATAGCTCGATTTTTTGGACATTGCGCTTGCAGGCAGACACAAATCTTGTGCTTTCCCCTGTGGCCGGCCAGACACCCTGTTGGTGATCCATCAAGTCATGTAGCCTGCGTGCCACAAAATATGTGGAAAATTCAATGATCCAACTAGAGCGACAGTGTCAATGCCACAAAAGTTGCCAGACGAACATTCCATAGTCCGGAACGCTGGCGCTCACGAAATGTACGAGAAAGCGTTATCCCCCCCCCCCCCCCTCCCCCAATGGAGAGTTTACACACGATAGTCACAGCAAAAACCAGGGCTGCGCCTGATCCCCTTACAAATGGGACTTCGAATACTGCGGAAACTGGACGAGATTGTGAGTTGTCTGGAGCCGCAGTGGTACATCTTCGCGTACTTGAGAATATCGTGTAACAGCCACTCAACCTCAAGAAACACTCGCGCACATGTATCAGCACACTCCTCTCTCTCGGACACCTGGCAGTGAACCAACAGTCCAAAGGTCCTGATCCTCAAAGAGAAGCGACGCACCAGTTCGCTCTCAAACAGATACATCGCTTTCCTCTAAGAGACACAATCACGGATTCCGGAGATGTACTGCCACGGAATCGGAGGCGCCAGTTCATGGAAGCAAGGCGACATGCATCGTACACCAACCAGGGGGGCTGTACCCGTTTATCCTTGTGACTGAAATTGGAAACGAATACACGCACGAATAACCGCTCAGAAAGTCTACAGAATAGGACCAGCAGCAACAACCTCCGGAGTCGCACGATCAGTGTAATTACTAAAGTTCTCGATGAATAGAGACGCCAGTTTCTGAACCTGTTTATCCAGCTTGGTCGCGTCCGTCCAGCATGATTGAGGCGACAAAAGGTCACTTGGGACACCTTTAATCGAAGTCGGCACGGCCAGGTTGAACACAGGCATCGTCTGCAACATAGGCGACAAAACATAAGCGACACATATGGCGCGTCCCACCCACGCATTGAGCAGTTTGACGCAGATCCATGGATGAATCGACCTTACCGGTGCTACTGGCTACTGCCGCCCTCTACGATATGAACTCGAAACTTACTTTATATTCAGTCTGCAGCGCGGTGCCATCATGAATTGCATCGACCATGAGGCGGGTGTATTTGAGAGGAATGCGCCGTCCTTCGCTCATGCCATAGCCACCGCAAATCCAACCAGTGTTCAGCAGCCACGCGTTCGCGTTATGCTCTTTCAACTTCTTGGCCTAAACACACACCAGCATCGCACGTTATACAGGGCCTGTACTGCCGCCACATTCGCTGCGGCCCCTTTATCTAATTAAAAAACACTAATCTGCTTAATACTGTCACCTCATTCTCGAAAACTTACCAACATTTCAGCGTAGACCATAGGATGCATTGCCAAGAAAGGCGCCCCGTAGCACGCAGAAAAGGTAGCTGTTGGCTCGAGGATGCCGATTTCCGTTCCCGCCATCTTGCTGGTGTAACCACTAATAAAATGGTACATGACTTGCTCCGGGGTCAGTTTTGACAGCGGCGGGAGAACTCCGAAAGCGTCGCAGGTCTGCAATGAATCATAATCCACAATGCCGGAACAATGGTATACAGTCCGAATGACCCAACTCACTAAGAAAATACGGGCCAGAGCGGAGCTTACCAGCAAAATAATGTTGGACGGATGCGTGTCGACTTTAGCAGGAATGAGAGCATTTGGAATATAGGAGAGGGGATACGCACATCGAGTGTTCTCAGTGACTGCAACGTCACGGAAGTCAACTACGCGCGTCGTTCCATCAATGATGACGTTCTCGAGTACGCTGCCAAACCGGATCGCATCCCAAATTTCAGGCTCTTGCTCCTTCGACAAGTCCTTGCATTTTGCATAGCAACCACCCTCGATATTAAAAACGCCTTTGTCCGTCCACACGTGCTCGTCGTCGCCGATTAATTGCCTCGCCGGGTCTGCAGACTGTGCAAACACCGCCGTCCGTACGATGAATGATCACCCTTGCTTTTGTAGAGTATCGACTTCGCAGAGCTGCGCTTAGGCACCAGTTCGAACAGCTTCCTTACCAGTGTGGTTTTTCCAGTGCCAGAGAGACCGAAGAAAAGTGTGACGTCGCCTTTGGGCCCAACGTTGCAGGACGAATGAAGGGGCAACTGACCCCGCTTTGGCATAAGGTACATCATCAAAGTCAGAATGCCTTTTTTCATCTCCCCGGCGTACTGCGTTCCAAGAATCACCATCTCTCCAGCGCCTAGATTCATAGCGACAGAGGTCTGACTTGTAACACCTGGCACGCCCGAGAACACACTTCACCATTATTTGAGTAACGGCTCATCGGACGAGATCTTCATCGGCAACGGCCGGTCGGACTCCCTATTGCCTCCCTCACCTTCTGTGTATCGATTGGCTGGGAAACAACCAGCGTTATAGATAGTGAAGTCCGGCTTGAAGTTCTCCAACTCCGCAGACGTCGGCATCACAAGCATGTTTTGCATAAATAGTGCGTGATATGCTCGCGTGGTTATCACGCGGACTTTAATCCGGTACTCAGGGTCCCACCCCGCGAACGCGTCCACAACGTATAATTGATCCTGAACATACACATCGAAGAGCCTTTCTTGCATTGGTGGTTTCCGCAAAGGAGCTCCTCGTCGCGCGCAAGCGTCAACGCGATTGAGACATGCAGGCGGCTACAGATCAGGCATTACGACTCACCTGCAGATTAAGATAGTCCACCGCGCGTTCACGGTTCACGAGATAAGACTTCTCGCAAAAGGGGATGTTAACCTTCCCCCACCAGACATCGTCCTTCGACGACGGCTCCTCCACTATCCTCTTATCCGCAGGAGACCGCCCGGTCTTCAGACCTGAGAGAACGGGCCGATAACACCATTTCGTGGGACGAATTAGTAAGCTACCACACATGAACAATAAAACATGAACTTGTTTCTATTCGCTCACCTGATGAGACGCACAATGCTCCAGTGCTCGCTATCAAGGAACCTGCCTCTTTCTTCAACGCTTCCTCATACAAGATTGCTGGCGCTGTGTTGTGAAAGAGCTGGGCACACGTGATCCCAACCTGAGATCCAAAGCAGGAACCAAAACGCTCACAAGCGATGCGGACGCCTGATGTCCCACTCCCTGCGGACAGTTGCTTCAGCGACATCGAGGTGTTGCCCTCCCTCCAAAACAGATACACACTCCATTTCCGCACTGGGTAAGTTTGTTGCACGGCAGGGGGCGAGAGGCGGAAGGCAGACGGGGAAGAGGTGCAGGGCGGGGGAATGGTACGGCAGATCAGGTCACGCGATCAACAATGTTGCCAAAGCAGTCGTTTAATCGGGGAGCGAAGACACACGGCGTATCTGGACCGCCTGCGTTCACCGCAACGCGAGTACGATAGAACGAAAAAACTCCGGCTATTCTGAGCCGTTGCTTGACCTACCGACTGTACGTGCTCTTGAAAATCAATTTCTTTCTGCAGTTGGCCAAGATCAAGAATGTCCTTCTTTGTCAGAGGGCAGTCGCCCGGTTTGTGATGCTGCAAATTCGCGTCGATTTGCTTCTTGAGGATCTCCAAGAAGCTGATAGAGTCCTTCAGACTCCCCGACGACTGTCCGCGATTCATTTTGCTGACACGATTCAATACTGAAGAAAAGAAAGGGATAGCTCCTGCAGCAAAGAACTGCCGATTAGATTCCCTAATATTCCCCTGGTTGCGTCGGTATCTTCTCGGCACTGCGAAAGTGGATAATAAGAGAACTTTTGGCGTGGAAACAGTCGAGGGATCCTCCTGCCTCCGGAAGAGCGCAAACAAGACCGTCGTCGTGTTTTCTGTGCACGGGGAACCCCTGCTCCGCTACATATACACATACCGTGAAAACTTTCTGGAGTCCATGTGTCGAACTGTTGCCTCGCAACTGCGGCAGCCGCCCCGTCAAGTGCACCGTGCGCACTGCGTGCGTCTCCCTTTTGTGCTCAACTCCGACCACCCCCCCTTCCCCCACTGACTGGATCGGCGAACAGAAGCTACCGGACGCAAAAGCGACATGGCGACGGCGACTAGCCTGTGAGACTCACGTGAAAGCTACCAGCATATGCAGAGACGGACTAAGACTGACTGTGCCTTCGCAAACCGACGAAGACAGTGGGCACACGGAAAGTACAAAACGCGAGCGATATAGCCCTAGCGTCACAAGCACAAGCTCTGGAGACACACTTGGTAGTGTCGCCTCTATTGCGCCCCTCGTGCATGCATGCACCTACGTGGGAGTCACTTGATCATACGTTTAATGTCTTCTCTTCTACTGGCTCGATTGTGCCGTAGCACGGCTAAGGTTTGAGAAAGAGCGACCAGCATGTGTACGGCTCGGCAAATCGCTGCTGACGCCACTTAGTCTTCCTTAGGAGCTTGTCAACAAACGGCATGCCCGCGAGCGATCGTGGTGCTCCACAGGACTACACGCTTTTTCCAGCATAGTATCTGGTATTAATTCTTCGTCTGTGACCTCTCACTTCGACCGACTCTATGCTTTTTTCAGAACTGGGGAGAGGAGCGGTACCCGTGATGTCGAAGTAGCCTGATGAGAGTGCATGCTAACAAGTTCAAAGGTATCATGCGCGGAGGACCATCACAAAACGCCGGTAGTATGAATGGACCAATGGTGTTTACGTCCCGTCCCCCCCAAATTTCGGTTCGACTCTTTCGTCTAAAACCACCATGAAATAGGCCGCCTAGGCCGCAACAGTATTTCGGTAGAGCCAGCCAACAAGGAGGCCCCAGCGACTGACTCTACCGTGCCACGGACGGACGTCTTGTGTTACCCTGCCGGATGGATGGCTCCATATCTATTTGCTCGCTTCCACTGAGAAACAGCTACTCTGCAGTAATACGAATATTATGTCCGGAATATCTTAATGGTTCTGGAGCCCTGCGGTGATGTTCTTGGACGTTTCGTCTCACCATTGAATGCTGGCAGCTTCTCGCGGGCGTGGACACACCTTTGTGTGGTTCAAGGTGTGGTAGCTACAGTGTCGTATACCCACGTTTCAGCATGCCTCCACGCATCCAAAGTGTCTTCGGACTTCTGCCGAATCAGATTCTCCTTCCTCGCCCCCCTGAACTGGGGAATACCATCCGACGCGCGTGGAATTATGCGTCCTCTCATGGGATCCAGCAGAAATGCATGCACCATTCAGCGCAACTCCAACGGTTCTACACAAATCGATTCCACAAGAAAGAATGCCCAAGGTGCTCAAGGCCTAACATAGTCCCCGCCCGTAGATGTGGGTACTGCGACTTGCCGCTGACGGATTTAGACATCCGCCTTGTGGGACGAGACGTGTTCCGAGATCTTGTGGCGGCACGCATCCCGAACCACACTCAGGGATGCAGTTCATACTGCGTCTCAAGCGATCAGGCGGTCAAGCGCGACGAGCGAGCGGCCGCTCTCGGCTCTGACCGGAGTTTGGGTTCCACGACAGGGCCTGGGCAGCGTGCTGCTTGCGCGGCGGCCGCTCGTGAAATCCCCGTTTCTAGGCTTGAGGAAGAAGTCTATAGATGCTTCGATTTTTTGGTCATAAAGCATCCATACCCGGTTGGCGCCCTGCATCTATCTGCCATCCCAAAGGGAACTATGTATGACATCAAACAACTTCGCCGCGCACACCTCCCCCTGCTTAAACGGATGCAGCAGTCTGTCATGCATTTTGTTCCGAAACTCATTGATAAAGTAGTCGACGAAGACGGGTGGAGCAACTGGATGTCGCCTGCAAACCGGAAAGATTGCGGTGCCTCTCCCGTTCAAAGCCAAGGCGAATTGACTCCCCTACACGACCTCGGGGAACAAGAACGAACACCACCGGTGTACGATTCTATTCGTCTCTCTGACGATCCGCACAGCTCAAAGCGACACAAAATGGCAGCCCGGCGCTTGATGGAAAACTCAGTCATTTTTGGTTTCAGCTATCCTTGTGGTTTTCTTCAACTCAATATGCATGCAGTTGTGCCCCCAATACGGAATTTCAACATGTTCGAGGCACCCTACTTCTTTCCTCTGAAAAAGGTGATACAGGATCTGCAGAGTTACGGTGCAGTCCACCCGTACGAGCAACATCGTGCACCAAGCAGGTGAGCAAGCCCGCACCGTAATAAATATGACTTTTGCCGTGTTCCGGATACCAGAAGACATGGTAGTACAGAATCAAGCTCATGGAGGAGAGGGTCAAGTAATGTCTATGCGTCTGGCACCGTTAACAGCTCCCTGGAAGGCAGACTGTGTTCGTTTCCGTAGGTTTGGATGCGACGGCATATTGAAGGAGATCCGACAGGTTGACGACGCCGTAAGACGTGCGCTCCTGGACGTAGCTTGCTTTCCACTCGATCGGCCGCAACACCCATGAAGACGTACTGCCTCGAAAATGCAACCGGAGAAGACGTGGTGAGGACGACTGTGTCGGCCACGGTCCACCCGTTCTGCTGCAGTTTTGCAGTCTGTTTTCGAAGCACACTGCTCTGGCCCGAGCAATGCCACCGTGACGGCGCCGCGTTTCTGGGAGATGAACACGTCCCCTGCCGTAGTGTGGACTCTCGGTTGCTGTGCTGCTCCCCCTCCCTCGCTCCCCCTCTTCGGAAGATTTATCAGCCACTTGGCCAGTCCTCCCCCGAGGTAAAAGCAAGGAACTCTCTGCTGCGAGGCAACTCGTGCGAACGCAAGGCCCTCGACACGCGGAAAACTGACAGACTTTCGGAGGGCCTGGAAATCGCCCAGCCACACGAGCGTGAGCCACTCCAGCAAAGGCCCGCTGCAGCCGCTACATGTGGGCCGGCCGTGGTTGTTCAGTGGGGACGGCCCGCGAGCACTTATATCCGACGAAGCCCAAAAGAGCCACAGCAAGTACCCCTATGCCACCGCCAAGTGCAACCGTGGACGTAGAAGAACTGCTATCTGCAGGACATACAAACAGCAGGGCAACAGTATGGCTCATTAGCGCGCAAACAGGTGGTGAACGGTATTACTACTGGTTGCGTCCTGCACCCAGATGCCAGTGCACTTCTGCAGCGCTGACACTTTTCTGAAGACATCAGACCAAGAACAGGACTATTGCCGATATACTGCAGCGAAACCCGCTGCCTCGCAGGGTGACAGGCATTTCCCGGAACGCGGCGCAAGCATACCGACGCAAATATCAGGTAAAAAACTTGCCTTCGCAGACTTTCTCGCATAACTTGTCTTCCTCGAGATCCGTGCAAGTTAACTGGCTCCCTCCAAGGAGTTCGCGTGCACGGACCTGCCGACCTGCTGACCCTTCGAAGCAACGGCACTCACTCCAAGCCGTCCATTTTGTGTACGTGCACCCAGTTTCTGTACGAACAAAACACGCAAAGCACAGCTTTGACACCGACCAGAATTTTGAACACGGAATAAGCTGTATATGTATGTATATATATATATGATGTAAACGACGGAGTACACACATACGCTACTTCGCGATGGGTAAATGGACTGACGCGTCATGTTCTGTAAGCGTACATAAATATGTATGCATCTCAACACAGCCTCACGGTAAAATTCGGCCGCTCAACTCGGGCTCTTTGATAAATGAACGTCTTACCACATGTCACTGAGCCGGGGCACTCCTTCGTCTGTTGACGCGCCTGTAGCGAAACCTCCGTGGAAGCACACGATTCTAATATGCTACCATCTGGTTGCTTCACAGGAGTTTGCCGAACTCGTCTGGTCCTTGTCTTCTTGCGGTTTTCTCCACACTCAGGTTCGCAGGATACTGTTGACCAGTCTGCGAAGTCACTATACACCCAGCACATCGCTGAAAAAACCAGGAACACGCCCCACAGGATTGTTACGACATATTGCCCTTTTTTTTTCCGTAAACTGCTTTTCTCACGCGGCGATCCTCCGGCGATCTCTGTGTAATACGACAACTGTCCTGTCTGCCTTTTCAAAGAGATAGCGTAGCCACACATGAAAGCGCGTGAATATCAAGCCGCCACAGGAGAAGCATGTAACGGGGACACATTGTTCGTTAGAAAGGCGTATGACATTTCTATGCCCTCTATGCCGTCGGGCGTGAGGTTTCTTACTCTCGGGATTCATTGCCAATTCCAGGTCACTCTTCATTAATTTAGCACCCTCCACACACGGAGCAACAGATATCCAGTGCGACGGAGAGAGAGAGGAGTCTGGACGGTATCCCCACGTCTTGGCCTGAGATAATGAATACCACGCACTGAGGCGCGCTGGACTATGAATCACTATACAGTCTCCTACCGAATAACGTAGCCACGGGTCCTGGTACTCGCCTAAGGTGTTATGTTGGGCTTCGGCGCGCCGCTGCTACCTGTTGCTGAATCGTGCCTCACTTGCACACGTACACATATATCCAAAAAACCCGCGAATCGCCCACCCCTATACAGCAGACATGCGAAAGTAGTGATTCGCGTACATCCGGCATGCAAAATTCTGTCGGGCAAGCGGTACAGCCTCTGCAAAACGTACCCCTCGCGTCCTCTTCTTCCAGCCTACTGCCGGGTCGACATCGTGGCAGCTGCTCCACTCTTGCCAATCGTGCCACGTGACGGTCGTGAAATCGGCTGACGGCATGCTCAAGATGTCTCCGGAAATCCACTGGGGATCACTGATCGATGAAGAGTCAGGACAACTGTGAAGATGATCGAAAATGCAAGAGGATGTCGCATTGTTGAACGAGTATCTGAAGCATTTCGCTTCGAAAAAACTAGCGGGGTCGCCCCTGCGTAATCCAACAGCACAAATACGAAAGAGCAAGCAATGCAGCCATATACGGTAAACGCACCTGGAAGCAATCCCGAGCTATGAAGATGTCACATTTCTGTTCGTTTCTGTGAGAGGATGCAGATATACGTCTCCGCTGGGCACCTGCACAGAATCTCATTCTCACTCGCAGCTGTTGAACCCGCCTCAATGCTCGCCTACGAGGTTGTGCCCCTGGGCGAGAGAAGGCGGTACCACATAATGGCACGTGGGCGAGCCGCGGCAATGCAGAGGTAAACAAACTGCCTTACGTGTCTCCACCTGTTTGTTCAAATGTTCTCAAGCATCGTTCAGCGCAGTCACGCCAATCATCTGCTGTATCCTCTTTGCCTGCTCCTTCGGGGCAAAAACGGACTCCTGGTTTGATTCCGGTGGCTGTACACAGTAAGTACCCACAAGGGACAGACTGCGGCAGACCATCGGGCGCGTGCAGAGAAAGTAAAAGGACATCAAATGTAGCACCGTTCAGAGGTAAAGTTCGTTCCAAGCCATGCGCACGCTCTGTTTGTTGCCATACCCCCTACAACTCCCGCGGGAATGAATCAAGACGCTTCGGAGCACCAGGCGTGTCACCTTCGGCAAGTGGCACAAGACCCACGCCTGAGATTGTGAGCCTCTGCGTGAACCCTGCGGCGTTCGCCCGGGCACCATCGCAGATATATGCGCGCACCGCAGTTTGTGCCAGCATTGCACTGTCGAACTTCCCACAGATTGGGGCAGAAGTCGCAGTAGGAGTCCGCTGCCACACTGCAGTGTCCAGAGTTCGTGTGCTGAGCCACGTCCCGAAATCGTCCTTGTAGTCCGTCACCGCACCAGCTATCGCACGCAGTCTCAGACCACTCAGCCACTTGACAGGAGGTGCAGCCACTGTGTTCTCCGACGACTCCAGCAACGGCAACTTCTTTATGTGATTTCACTGCGGGGACGCGCACACTCACACAAGAACACTTAATTGGAGAAGAACGGATCTCCAGTTATGCAACACCCTAGACAGAGGATAGTTGCCCGGGTGACTTTGAGGGGCACTTACCGTCAACCAGGCAATCTTCCATGTCGTTTCTGGTAACGCCGCTTCGTACACTCGTGACCAACACGCACGCGCCGTCGGGTTTGTCATGGTGCCTCACCCAGGAAAAATACTGATGTGATCCGACTCCGGTGCGAGCGCACTCTCGCCAAGTTTTCGTCCGCGCCCACTCTGTGTAACTGAACCAGCTCTCGTGACATTCCAACCGCAGCAAACTGGTGAACGTCCCCGTGATCCGGCTGACGAGCTCTTTCTTTCCCCAGTAGAGACCCGCACACGCTGCGGTTGAACAACAACACATAAGCACGAACACATGACTTCGCAGCCAGCCTTTGACTGTGATCTTGCTGCAGGTAACACACGCAAATCTCTTCAGAATAACCTTACCGCCATCCTGGAGTGATAGTAGGCCCTTTGCTTGTGCCTCATCCACTTGAGCGGGGAACCGATAGAGCCTGTCAAAATCAGGGGACGCATTCCTGAAAGCCTGGAGCCTTTCATGTGGGATTGATTCCTCACGAATCGTGTCGGAAGTCTCTGCGTGAGATATCCCTGAATACAGTGCAGAAAACGAAGGCATATAAATGCCGTCGTCTACAACAGGCCATCTTACCGGCTCACGGCAACGTAGCAGAACAAGTGTACGACGTGGACAACTAAACTCACCGGAGAAAACTCCTTCTACGACTGCATGTGGAACTAAATTCTTCTCTGCAAGTCTCTTGGGATGATGGCCGCGTGAGATTGCCTCGACTCCAAAAAAAGTCAAACACAGCAGGAGGCCCCCGTGCATCCCTAAAAGTCTGCGGGGAGGCCGCCTCGAAAGAGGCCGAAGGCAACTGAGGCAAAACAATGCGCTACTGTTTATTGTGGAGGGCGGTTGGGGCCGGCCGGTTTCGGAATGCATTATCCGCTGATGCACCGCTGTAGGACCCATGGAAGGCGACACTGCTTTCATAAACGGGAGAAAAAAACGAGCCGAGCGCCATTCCTCGAAAATGATGGACCCGTTATTGAGTGCCGGTTGATTTGAGGACATGACCTATCGAGAAAGGCCAAACATCTATGCTGTGGGAACGAGGATACCTGCCTTTGCAACGGAAGAAAACACTTCACTTGTGCGCTGATGCGACGAGCATCAAGCCGCCGTTGCCTACGGCAGCATATGGATGGTGTCTGCCCCCCTTCCCCCCTCCAAACAATGCGGAGTGAGCCAGAACGGCGAATAAATCTGCAGCAAGTCTCACGTCTGCTAGTTTATTTTAATACAAGTCGAGTATCTAAGCAATGGGAATGCCATCCGCGCTGCGAACGCTCCGGCTACATGAGTAAGCTTCACTCGCTCTACTAGGTGCTGGGTGTGCCTCGAAGAATTGCGATAGATCGACCCCGATCTTGGCGATCGCTGCTCAACCTGAGAGAAGATGCCAAGTGTAGGCGGCAGCCACAAAACTCGGGCAAAACAGCAACGGCAGCGCTGCCAAAAGGTGGGAGTCGAAAGGGAAATCTTGACGCATGAAGTAGTGCTCAGCCATTCAGGAGCCGAGGTGACTGTACCGGACGGCGCTTCAGCGTCTCTGTCGTTGTATTTGAGGGTTCCCGCGTAGGAGTCGAAGCCGTCGATTCGCGGACGGCCGCGCAAGCCGTGGCACCACCCCGGGTCGCAAAAGGGGGCGTTTTTGCAAGCGGGTTCTACAACGGCCTCTGTTTGCACTTACAGCCTTCCTTTTTTCCTGTGTTAGAAGAGAAACGATTTTAGCAGTTGTCATGCACGTTGTGTCCACCCTCCATACGTATTACTTCCTGTAACAAACAGAGGTCCATTCTCGCGGGTCATTAGCGGAGTACACGATGGGCCGACCGGCGTCCCCGGCCGCATGTCGTATTTAACTCGAGCCGGAGCACGCGATGGGCTCCTGCAGACTTTGTTTCCAACGAAATGAGCGAACGCCCGAGGCGTATTCACGCTTCACCGACCGTCTGCGGTAGTATCCATATGTCCCCAATTTCCCCTCCCGCTGGACAGCATCGATTCGAGCGCTGACGTCCCATCAGCTAGCGCGTTGGGCCATCCGTCTCTTTCGGTGCTTCTTTTTCCTCTCAGCATCGATCTGGTCTTCATTTTCCATCTGATTTCAGTCTTCTAAGGCGCGTATTTGGGGGACTGGGGGGCTGCATCAATGGAGGGCGCACGGTGGTTTCGTAGGAGGTGCGCGACTCTCCTGGTCGCTGGTTCCCTGGTATGCCTTGGGTGGCAGGCCGCGCGGGCGGATCTTCCCATTCACTCGACAGTCTCCGATATAAAAGGGGATTGGTAAGCCTTATAAGAGCGAGCGCTCAACTGAGGGCTTCTTTTCTGCGTTTTTAGTAGTCGCGGGCGGCGTAATGCACCGACCCAGGTGTCTGCGCCGTAACGCTGTACTTGAATTGCATTGCCCTGCTTATCCCTCGGTGGCGTGCTAACATGTTACGTGCAGACGGGCTTCGTGTTCGTTACAGTGGTGCAGCATTCCTGAGTTGCTACACCCCCGCTCCGCAGTGGCTGCAGAAGCGAGAGAAGACTGGGGCAAACAGCCGGCCCTGGCGCAGCCGGCCCCTCTCACCGCTATGGGATGCATGCATTGTGAGGCGAGTGCTCCAGGTTCTGCACCTGGGGAGCGGCGGTTGCTAAGAGAAAAACGGAGGAAGTCGTGCCAGATGCTGTAGCAGCCATGAGGAACTTGGGGGTGGAGGCAGCTCCTTTTGACAGCGGCCCGAGTCTGCATGACAGGCGCACGGTGGCTACGCAGGAGGTGGGCGGCTCTTCTGCCTGCGAACAGGTTGTCGTCTGGTCTGGCTGCACTGTGGTTGTTTGCGAGCACTCCAGGTACACAGCAGGAAGGTTACTTCTGATCTGTTGTGCATGCCGCCCTGCAGGACCTTCTTCTTGTCACCCCCTGTGACGGGAGCCGTCAACAGTTGCGGGTCGCCGGCTCCCAACAGGAATCTCGCAAATTTGCGCGATGAACTGAAGGACTATAAACTGTTTCTAGAAAACTACGGAGGTATACCGGCTGCGGGATCAGCCCGTCTTTATTGCGGTGTTCAAACGTGACGCGTTTTGAGGTGGTCTTGGAACTTGCGCTAACGTTTTAACTTCAAGCCTTTTACGGGCGCCGCCTGAGTCGCCCCTGGTTAAAAGGCTGTGGTTCTAGGGAGGGCTGCAATCCGATTCACACCAAATATTGATTCCTTCGGCGGTCCGCGTGGCTACTACGACCGACAATGCACACAGAGCTGCGTGGGAAACTCTATGGAAACGTGGACGCTCCGCAATCAGGTGGATAGTTTACTTTGCTTCTCGAAAGAAGACCCGCAGTAAATGTCGAAGAACCGATTCTAAGTGTGCCACGGTCCTCTTCTGTGAACCTGCGTCTTCAATCGTTTTGGCTGAACTTCTGGCCTGATATGAGTGCCTTTTCTTGTGAGGCATTTCCTGCTTTGTCGCCCTTAAGTAGTCTGGTTCTAGTGGTCTTTCGTGCTGACTGCACACTCGGCTCTAGGATATCGTCCGGGGCACTGCCGAGTGACATATTCCCTGAAGGAGACATCAACATTCCGCCTCAAGTTTAGTCTCAGTTCCAGGTGCAGACTCGCCTTTGTGCGCGTTTCTCTCTTGCAGGTATTCAGACGCAACTGCATCTGTCGCTAGATGACACTCCTGTCAGTTTTGCGGCGGTCCGCGCGGCTACTACGACCGACAATGCACACAGAGCTGGGTGGAAAACTCTAGGAGTGTTTGATAGCAAGGATAAAAAGAAGCTTGTCGGCGGCTGGTCAACAGTGTACGACGAAGGTAAGAAATTCGGGGCTTCGTGTTTTTTTCCCCAGTGCGTTGGCAAACCAGGTACCGCGCGATTCTTCGACCAGCATGTGACGCACTTTGACCTGATTCATAATGCCGATGAGAAGCGCGGGCGCGAGTTTTCCCTTGATGGTGAGGACCTTGGTTTATGTGGTGGCATCCGATTGGCGCGTGCTAGACTCGCCGTACGGGAGTGGTTTGTGTCGGTGTCGGTGTAGCCCTCAGTTATGGTAATCAGCAATATTAACTCGTTTTGTGTGAGATTTGGCATGTGCTTCGCTTTATTTGTGGAATGCCTTTCATAGGTTTTGAGGCACACGTCGGTGACGATTTGAGACTCATGGGGTTCTTAAAGTATTATCCCAAGGACAACTGCTCGCCCCACGATGGCGACTTGGAGAATTCTCAAGGAGACACCTCGTGCTACGCGACAGACTCGTCAAGAACTCATATCGGTAAGTACGAGCTCGTGCTCACCGCTGATTTTTTTTTGAATCGCAAGTTGTATTATTACTCGTGCCACTGGTACGCGGGAGTTAGACGTAGTCTCGCGCAGGGTGTCGAGTTTACAGAATGTGTTCTCTCGTGAGGTGATGAAGTCGCATTCGACGCGCGAGATCGTACAGCTTGTCACCCACTCTTCGATTTAAGAAACCCTCCTGTTCTTCTTTGTGAGAGAGCGATCATGCGAACGTGGGGGTACATTTGTATTGCGTTCGAACGCGGTAGAATGCGGATTATGACAACGACTTCGAGTTTTGCCGAGTAGAGACTACTGTCTCATTGGGGAGCTGTACATGGTCATTTCATGCCTTTCATGAACAGAGGAGTTGTGCCCTGCGATTGAATCGGCCGGGTTGCTCCATCACGTGCTATGTCTTTCGTTTCAGGCTGGTATATTCGTCACCCAACGCAAGGCGATGTGTCATCGGGATGCTTTTATGCGGAGAAGACTAACACAAAAGACGCGGACCCTGTCTCTTTTGTTTTTGTCGAGACCACGTCGAGGGCGGGCCGCAATTCTAGCAGTGCCAGAGACAAAATGTCTAGCAACGCGGCATCGTATATTTCCAGAGAGTTCGTTGATAAGCACAACGCCTCAGCCGCCTCAAGCTGGCGAGCCGGAGTTAACTCTGTGTTCGAAAATATGGGTCAACACGATCTGCTACGGTTTGTGAAGAATTTCGGCTTCAAGAAAATGCGGCGCAGAGGTATGATGCGGCAGAGTGTCGCATATGTGGGGGCGGTGTGGCAAAAATAGTGGGAAGTGGAATCGTGTGCAAAGACGTGCCGAACGTCGAGTACACTGAAGCAGGCAGCATGAGCTCATGCTTTCATCCTCTAGATTGTACTCAGGTGACTGCTCGGGGCTGTACTGCTTCTTCACGAGATGACGTTTCGTTTGCCTACGCGTGCTATCTTGCGGTGATGTGCCCGTGTCCAGGCGGAACTAGCAGCTGAAATCGAATGCTGGAACGCGTAGGTTACGTGGACGTCACCGATTACATCGCTCCTGTCGGCGAGGTTGCGGTTTGTTGTGTTCGTCCTGTCAGGTGGCGTCGATGCTAACCCATCCTTCATGCAATCCAGTTCCGGCGCGTCAAGTGCGGAAATGGATACCGCTGCTACGCAGGTGTATGCTTGCCCGTGCAAGAACGGTAAGCCAGCAAATGAGCAGTTGGCTCTGCAGTTTTCGTGATGCGCAGCATAGAGGGGATATGTTTTGGCGATGAAGAAATCGGCCGGGAGCCGCAAGGACTGTGAAGGCGAGGTACCAGCAAGAACCATGATCTTGTAGTCTCATTGTGAGACCTGCATTAGAGTGAAGGCCAGTGGTACGGCCTCATTTCGGTCTGGTACTTCCACATACTACTTCTATGCTGCATGATACGGACTAGTATCGATTCTACTCGAAGTACATATTTTCTGTTTGTCGCTCCGGTTGGCGGGGGGGGGGGGGGGGGGGGAGATCGAAGGCAGAGCGTTTCGTGCGTGGAATGGGATCTTGCGTTTTTCGGAAAGAGGGGAAGGGGGGAGGCTCAGCTAGTAGTACATATGTGTGAGCTTCGTCTGTCAGCGGAAATGTGCTGTGTGGTCACTCCGCTGTACTGACGTCAGAAACGGTCTTTGATTTGCTGCTGGTCCCGTTACTGTGACTGCTGAATCTGTGCTGCCATGATACCCTCCAATGCGAGAGAAGTGCCTCCTCATATGGTTCTCTCTTTTCGACTGCTGGTTGTGTTCAGGTGAAAAACCCTTGGACACAAGAGATAGAAATGAGTCTGATGATACACTGGCGGTTCTCTCGCCAGTGAGCGCGTTGGAAACTGGAAGCTCAAGTTTCCTGGCTGCAGTCAATCGTCATGAGTCGCTGTCAGAACGCGGCATCGGCGCTGAGATGGATGCTCACGCTCAGAGCCCGTCACAAGGTTCCGATATCCTCCCAGTTTGGGAGCCCGAACGCGCCATTCACCAGACTGACGGAAAGGGACACTTGATCCTCCCGAAGGCATTTTCTTGGTCAAATCCGTTCTCAGGCAGCGCTTTTGACGAGCACGTTATCAATCAAGGGGGATGTGGTAGCTGCTATGCGGTGGCAGCTACATACGCTCTGCAGAAACGGTTTGAGATTGCCGCATCTCGTATGCTTGGACGGAAAGTGAGGCTCTTTGGTTCCACTTCGGAATCAGAGACTGCGGGCAGCGGCAAGTCGATATCCTTCTTAAACATCGGCAGCACAACCCAGCTTGGCGAGTTATCACCACAGTCGGTCCTCTCCTGCTCGTTTTACAATCAAGGATGTGACGGAGGTTTCCCGTATCTTGTGGGAAAGCACGCCAGGGATATTGGTAAGGATGCGCTCAAGATAACTATCGCTCAGCCCGTACGGCGTTGCCAACAAAACGTGATGGATTCGGGGCATCTTCATCTTCGTGGGCCCACCAAGAGTGAATACATCAAGCGGCCACGTCCTCTTCGGGGTATTTTGTGAGTAGATGTTACGACTGTAAATCTCGAGCGACAAGGGGATCGGCACTGGAATGTCACACGATTACTGATGCATGTATGTTGGCTGCTTAGTCGTCGACCGTTGCGTTGTCAATTGCTGTGTCCCAGGCATTCCCCAGTCCGGCTGCATGAAGTATCATGCCAATGACATGGAGGCCTGCCCGTTCCAGAGGACAGCGGCACTCGGCCACGCAGAGAAGCCTTCGATGCTGCAGGACAGTGCGACTGCGGAGGCATGCGCGGAGCATTCCAGATGGTACGAAGGACGATGAGTATCAGGGCGTTCATCGGAATCGCACACACATCGTGTGTGCTTTTGTACTGTTTAGGTTTCGTCTGGAGGAGAACGCTACGGCATTTGTGTATTTCACATTTGCGTACTTGTCTGTGAATCAAAATAAACATTGCGCGCGTTCGGCGCCTTTGTCACTGCAGCCACCCCGCCGCCATCTCTCTGCAACGTATCGAAGCCGTGGCAACGCAAAGCAAGATATTTTATTTTTTTTGGAGATGCTCCAAAGAACGACGATCCGTTTGTGGCGCGTGAGCGGTAGTAGAGGAACTAGATACGTGCTTGTGACCTGAACCAAACGATGTATGAGCGACGGTTAGTATATCTTTGTGCCAAAGTACACTAGTTATTCTCACAGCTTGCTTTTTTGTTGCGACTGTTTTTCACTGCTGGTTGCGTGCATGCGCTGCACTCTGCTCGCATTCTGTTGTCTGTATTTAACAGGTATGCAAAGGACTACGGTTATGTCGGCGGGTGCTACGAATGCAACCAATGCTCAGGAGAACGGCAGATAATGGAAGAGATCTACAAGAATGGTCCTGTCCCGGTCGCGTTTGACGCGCCTCCTTCCCTCTTTGCCTACAGTTCAGGAATCTTTGACACAGTTTCGGACCACGCGCGCGTGTGTGATACTGACGCTCCACAGTGCAAAGGTGTCCTAACCGGGTGGGAGTACACCAACCATGCTGTTACGCTAGTTGGCTGGGGCGAGACAAAAGCGACTGATACAGAAGGAGCAAAGAAGTACTGGATTGTGAGGAACACATGGGGTCCGTCTTGGGGCAATCAAGGTCACTTGATGATTGCTCGTGGCAAGAACTTGGGCGGCATTGAAAGCCAAGCAACTTTCATAGATCCTGATTTCACGAGAGGACAAGGGCTGAAGGTGGCCGAAGCGATTGCTAATCTCAAGCGGAATAACCCTGCCGAATGAAGTGCCACAGGTTTTCTCTCTGCGTTCACCCATGGTCGAGATAAATGCAGCAGTACGGCACCCCATGACTGTGCCGTGCCGAGAATGAATTATTTTCCTCTTGTGACGTCAGCATGAAGTGGACTAAAGCCAGTCCAGCTTTAAGTCTTCAGTACGTGTTTCCACCCGAGAAGAGGGGCTTAGGCACCGCTTCTCAGAACAATACGTGCACACGATGCACATGTATGTGACACGCCGATTGACGAAGTGACGCCTGGTTTGGTGGTGAGTCTGACCACATTGTTTCAACCAGAACCAGACGCGTTGATTGTTCCGCGTCCCCCGAACACGGTGTTTGGGCGAATTCATAGGTCACCACATGAAGGGGAAGCGAAACGTTCAGAGAATGACTTCCGCACGGCTTTCGGTCGTGAGAAACAGGAAGGCAACGCTCAGGCCAACAGGATGAAGAGCTTATAGATTACATTAGCTTTCCGCCTCGGGATGTTGGATGCACATGCGCTATTCGAGAGGTCTTCCGCTGGTAATGTCATTTCCCTGAATTTCTTAGCAGTTACATCCAATCTATGGCGCACTGCCGAGAGTAGTACCCATGTCTACGGAAGAGGGAGTACCCAGATTTCACAATTGCGTTGGCTGCTAATGCATTCAGAACGCTAGCGGCAAGAAATATTCGCATGAGGTATCCGTTGCTGGATACCTCCGCGGTAAAACACTATTTCCAGTGGTGGTACTGCTCACGGGCGAGGCTCAGACACTTCGCCTCCTCTTGACGCTCTGTAGTTGACGCATGCAAGGAGTCTTCGACAATAACCGGAAGAGCACCTCGCCAAAAAGTGGGCTTTCCCACAGTGAGTCCCGTCCCAAAATGCCTGGAAAAGGAAGCGATGAAAGGAGTATCGGGCGGAAAGCGACGCGTTGTCATTCGCGTACAGAAAGCAGGCAATCTTTCTACATGGAACGGCCATCCACTACGTAGAGGTTTTAAAACACGGAGCCTCCACATGGAAAATAATATCTGGGTTGAGATAAGCGCGCACGGCGCCTTGCGTTTTCAGCAGTAGCTATACTGTGCAGGCGTCTTATTCTGACTTCTATGCTGGAGGGCCTGGAATCTGCTACACTTGATTCTGCTTCTGACTTCAGTTGCCACAATCGAGGTGTCCCCACTCCTGTCTTCCACCAACACCACGTCGATATCGACAATTGCACTATTACGCAATGCTGATGTGGAATTCTCGTTCTTCCCATCACGAGCGCATCACAAAAATTGGTTCGAGACCGGTCAAAACGGACGAAATCTCAAATGTCGGAAAATGAGTTCATCGAAACGGAATTTCCGAACGTGGCCATCCTAGGCGAGGATACGGTCCAGGACTCATCTGACGATCTAGCAACGCACGAAAGGAAACTAGACACCAGCACAAAAAAAGTCCACTTGGCGTGACTCTCGCCCCGCGTTGCCGGATTCAAGATGTATCCTTGGCTCAGCACGACGGACGCAGACGACGCATGCCAGCTCCGATCATTCGGAGGCCCATGAGAAAGCACTTGAGGGAATTCGAAGGCCGACCTCCTCCCAGTACATATACACGAAACCCCCCCGGCAAGCGAAATGAATACCACCTCAACCTGCACTGCATGCGCACATACAGCCAACACGGGGCCTACCCTTGAGTATTTATTACATATTCTTCTCTCGCATCCCTCTTTCAGTCTTGGTACACCATCCATCGATAGTGTAGTCGACAACCTTGAGCCACAGCGGAAAGCGGGCGACCTCTGGTTACCCAGACAGCTTTTGGTAGCGTGCCACCGACCTCAGGCATTCCTGGCAGATACCCCTCCCAGCCGCATACAGCCAGATGCCGTCGCGTGTTTTATGGGCGCTCCGCGAGGCTCCGGCTCCAATAACCAAGTTACAGAGTCCACTGCAGGCTCGGCATTTGCTTTGAGCGTCACGACGCCCTTTTTCGCGCATCGAGCCCACGACCGCACCGATGACAGGCACTGAAAGATCATTCCGGCGCACACGGGTCAGGACTGCTTTCACCATCCAAGCTTCGTACCGACTGGAGAGCGCTCAGTGGGCTGAATAAATGATCACAATTCACATAAAAAAAGAGTCTAATGACTGCTACGGCAACTGAAGTTACGTGGTCACAACTGACAAGTGCTGCCAGCCACGCGGCGGTTGCAATGACATCAACAAAAATATCCCTACAAAAAGTTGCTTGCTGACTCATGCATGACATGGTGCTGTATCTATAGCAAAAAAACGCTCGGCGACACTCCGCACAAAATCTAGGAACATGCAGAGTGGTCTCAAATCCGGCATATACGCAGGCCGAAATCCTTCTCAGACAAGAATCGAAGCACATCAGCCATACTCCCGAAAAAACATCATGTCGACTGTGTTCACTCAGGTGTGTACCGGCACAAGGCACGGGCGAACGGTTGCGCTGTAGCAGACGTTTGTCCTTGAAAACACTGTTTTAACCTTCCGTCGCTTACCCGCGAGACTCGACGTATTTTTCTAGAATCTCATCGACTCGCGTATGCCTTTCATCGGGACTAAAGACGTCGAACCGCTGCATAGCCTCGCTAACCTCCTGCGGGTTGATCGGCACGAGCGCCTCTGTGCCATCTGCTCCGCGGAGGGTCGTCGCGCGAGAGTAAGTCTCTCCGCGCCTCAGTTTGGCTTCTTCATTCAATATGAACGACATATGCGTAAAGGCAACAGCCGGTTCCATCGCAACACGAGCTTTCGTCTTCGACCCTCCATCACGGGGCAACACAGACACATAGTCGGCGCTAGTGGTTAGGCGCACAGAAAATACGCAGACCATCCGAGGGTGCACCAGGGATCCGAAGCTGTCACAAATTTGCGCGGAAAAGGTAGCTTGGTCACCTATGCAGCGCAGTTAGTGTAATCGCAAGCCACGAGGAAGAAAAAACTATTGCAAGTTACTGCAAACCAGATCATCAAACGCAAGCGCGCTCGCCTGGAACAAAGCACCACGGACAGGAAAGAAGATGTGCGCGTCCCTGACGTGTCGGCATCTGACTACGGTTCTCCCCGATGCAAGCGACCTGCGCAGCGACGAACAGAGGGGAGGGAAAGCCTGAGGTCCCTGTGAACCATACCTCGGGAGCAGCATCCTTGGATGGCTCACGCCTATTCTGTACAAGAGAGCTACAAACCGCAGGCTAAATGGCGACAACACACCGCCGGCACGCCATTCTGGGAGCAAGCGCCCACACGGCCTGAAAGGCCAACTGCGCTACAGTAATAATACGGCGTCCTTACCTCTGCTGTTCACACAGGTTGCGCTCATAAAATGACCGTAATTGGTCTTCAGCTTGCGGTGCTAAGGTGCGACTAGATCGCCAAGACGCCCTGCTATTCCGTTTGGATGCCTCCGATTCACGAATGCCTCCTTCGGCGTCATTCGAAACAACGGAGACTGTACGCAATGCGCAAGAGAGGAAAACAGCGGTCAATAGAACGACACACAGAGCTCATCTGACGCGCAGCCGGCAAATACCTGTCATCAGGTCTGCTTCTGTCGGTGGTCTCTCCCTGCCGCGCACTCCTCCTGTGGTTCATTTGCCAGCCTTAGACTACGCCGGATCCTTCATACGCTTCCATGTTGCGTCGCTAGACACCGAACAAGGTCTGAGTGCCGGCTGATAAATGCATTTGACATAATACCCCACGTCTCACACAAAGACTGAGTGCTGAATTCCCCAACTTGCAATCCCGCAAGGCTGCGATGAGAAGCTCGAGTGTGTGTGGCGTGACGACAACCAATGGCGCCGCGGCACACGACGAACCTACAGCACAGGCAACGCAGATCGTTTCTCGATGGCTGGCCGGTGCCTGCATACAACAAGCGACGGTACACGTACTTGTTCCTACACGTCGGAAGCTTCTGTTGTTGTCGGCCTCGTTTGTGCATTCCTTGCTGTGACTGGATTTTGGGCGACGTAAACCGGGGTCGCGGCTGCCCCAGTTCCGCAGAGCGTCACAGTCTTTCCCCTTTTCGGATGCACAAATGTCCTTCCCTTCTTGAGCTTTGCGTCCTCGTTGACGGAAGTGGCATGCATTCCCCATCAGGAGGCAGAACCACGAATACGAATTCACAACCAATATCAACTTCCGACGAGGCGCTACGGCATTCAGGCGTTCAGGCCGCGCAAAGGAGCGAAATTTGGCGGCTTTGCAGCAGGTGGGCTTGTACAGTTGTATCAAAGAACTCTATGACCACGAGAAGTGTAAGCTCCACTCCACTGAGCATTCTATTCCTCTACGGTGTTAATGGACAAAGAACACGTCGATGTGGGTGCATGCACGAGGCAGATGGGCCGCTCAGCGAAAAAGGAAACAGCGCTACCGGCGCCGCACTCCGCTCAAGTGGTAGGAAGCTGTGCAAGTTAGCTCCAGAGAGCACAAACAACGGCACGCCAAAAGCTTTCCCTACTACGGAGTGACCGTTTGAAGTCCGCACGTGCTACTAGCACACTTTCACGGCCACTGAAAAATGCTTGGGGGCCCTATAACATGGCCAGGCTGTATGAATTATAAGGAACATTTTGGCCCTGCCCGAGCAAGGCCTTCGCAAGACCGCCCCAAATGGAGCTTTGACACCGTACAAGACTCACAAAAACAGTGATCAGTGTTCGGCGGCGAACGCGCCGGTCCATGCATCGGCACGAGACGCTTTTTCGAAGCGGCCACGCGCCAACGCGCAAGACGCTGTCAAAAAGTGGGAACGCTGTCACGGACGATTAAGTCACAATGCACTCTTTGCGACGGGTATGAACCGTCGCACAGCACTACACAAACGTGATGTATAGCGAAGATCATATGTTTGAGTGAGCCTTCTGACGGAAGGCAGAAAAGGCGCAAATGCGTCCACCCGTTTGTCTGGTCGGTGACAATTGCAGAGGACACCGGCATTCATCGATTTACTACTGGTTAGGAGCGAGCTAGCCAATCCTGTCAGCGCATTTCGTACATATATGCATTTATTTCATAGTGGCGACGTGCCCGCCTTCCACCTGGAAACCCACATCTCTCTGGGATGCCTTGTAATGATGACTCCCCCGAATCTGTTTCCGTGCGGTGCGCTGGCGCGCAGAATTACGCGCGGGCGTCGTTCGCATAAGTTTGGGCCGTCACGCGCGTAGGGAGGGAAGGGGGGGGAGGGGGGGGGGGGGGCGGAGAGGGCCGGATTCGTACGAAGACATTTAGGGCGGCAAGCTTGCGGAGGGGCGTGGCAGGCAGAAGCTGTCGAGCGGCATGAGTTTAACGTGCAAACTTCGGTTCTAAAGCTATCTTTTCGTAGTCCTGGGTTAACGTCATATTGGCGGCTGGGTCATTGGGAACCAACGAGCAGCGTTCGATGTGCCTTCGGTACACCCGATCGATGGTTGCTACACGTCCGCAGTAGGGTACTGCCTCCTCGTCCTTAGCCGCTGGAAGACCTGCCTCGTCACTGTGATAACTGGTTGCAGGGAATGGCACCATCAACACCGTATCCCCGGATGTACGACATCTTCCGCGCGGAAAAAGGACCGCACAGTGATGACCGGCTGTTAAGGGCCGGTGGGGTCATTTAAGGAGGCGGGTTTCAGTTCACCGAGAAGTTCCCGCACACGGCGATCTCCTTGCGCCATGTGCGTCTGCGCCATTATTTTCATGGCCATTGTTTGAGTCTGAAGGGGCGGTTCCTTTGGCAAGCGACCCGACATCCGCGCTCTCAGTGGTCTCACCTTTTTGAGGTCGCAGGCCGCTGCAGAACTAACGGTGTATTTTCTCCACACGTGTCCGGGGATTCCGATGGATAGCACAGGCGAACAACTGCCCACACCTTCGCCCGATCAGGGAAGTGTAAAGGCAGGAGTCGTTTCACAAGACTGCATGAAGAGATTCACTCAAGATGGAACTACAGTGCCGCAAAACCAAGCAGAGGGTACAGTGTGTCACACCTGAGAGAAAGGAGTACTGCGTCTTTTGAGAAAAATTGTCAAATGAGCGAGACCAGAGAGAACGCCCGGTTAGCTACATGATACCTCACGGCATTTACAATCCTCTATAATATTCGAAGGAGGAGTCACAGAGCCTGCTGGTTACAGACACTCCCCTGCAGCCTCTTGCAGTGCGTCGCGCCACCGCCGTCACCCAGGTGACCCCTCTATTATGCGTGCGGATTCGAAAAATCATTTTCATCTTACGTAGGAAGCGCGCATGCGACCTTCCGAGAGTCGCGTCTAGCTAAAATGACCGGCCCTGCAGGCGCGTACGATGCTAGGCCTCTCGTGCCGCAGCAGGCTTGCTGGGTAGCTGTCATGGATATTGAGTGGCAGATTCTGCGTCTGGTATGACAAAGCAGTGTATACATTATTCATGCTGCCGATTATACCCAGCAGAAACCCAGACCCTCGTGGGGCACGCCACGAGGAATTCTAGTCTGTGGTAAGGGCGTGTGTGAGTTCAGCTCCAGAAAACGGTATGCTATGGACCCAAGACGGTGCAACCACCTCAATGGCATGCCCAGAATGACAGGGGACACCCACCTATCACACGGGTTGCCTAGCGCATATGCAATACAGCAAAGTGAGCGTCCGGTGTAACCAAGACAACACGCTGGGTCCGCCATTCATTCGCTTTGCAAAGTGATACGGAACAGAACTGTATGGACACAACAGTCACATATGGTTTACAGGTGGCGGTGGCTGTGAACTGATCGGAACTGATGGACTCGTCAAAAAAATATCCTACCTCCTCGCAGAAATGAGGGCACCCTCGTCGAAGCAATAACTCTCGACACACCTATGCTTGCATACTGTTAGATCTGCCTTTGGAAGATGCGTCGTGAACGACGAATCTTTCGTGCCAGCCCATCCTCAAGCATACAAACACAACCGCTTCTTCTTTCGCAGAAACAGCTTCACGTACCAACGGCACCCAGGGCGCATGCCAGGGGAGGAAGCCGGACAGGCGCCGCCAGAGTGGAGCTTCGTTTGAACAAGATCACGCTGCTAACATCTATCCGTACGCACGACCACAATTATGTCGTGAAGCCACGAATGCAGATACCGATGTATGAAAGTCATTCAATCGACGCGAGTTGCCTCAATTGTAAAAACGCGCCAGGTGTAACCTCTGAAGCAAGAGATGCAGGTGCGATTCAACGAGAAAGCGTATGCAGAAAAAAAAAATGGCCGTAAACGCACAGAGAATTGCTGTTGACAGGAATGTGTAATCCCTCGGGCATATGGCTCTGTGATACCAACACGCTCCTAGAATGAGGACACTTGTGAACCTCAGCACCATCCCAGACCAGTCAGAGCTGTCTGAAAAGAAGGAGCTACCTGCAGGATACCACCGGAGACACAAACCAGAGTATCACCATTTTCATCGGATCGAGAGTTACAAGACGAGCTAGGTTACCTGCCTTCATACCGAAAAAGCACATTTTCTCCGTTGCTTTCTCCTGTTTCTGTTACCTCCTGAGCTCGCCAGTGCCTTCGTGCTGGAAAGCGACTCAGGATGAATAGGTCTTATGTAGCACCCAAAAAAATTCCATCTAACTTTTGCTAAGGCATATAGAGAAATGTCTTGAGCAAAAGGAAGACTGCATGCGAAGCGCGACTGCCTGCAACATTCTCACGCCGAAGGCGCTCTGCCGGGAGGGTACGGCGACTGAATGAAAACCCGATATCCCGCCGTTATGGCTCATGCATATAATCGAACTAACTTATGCACATAGGATGCAATGGAACGGACATAATCTGCTTCTTCGTAGTCCAATGCAGTTGCACGAGACAAGAAGTTACCGCAGCTGCCTGCTCTTGCCAAATGTATGTCGTAACGCAAGCAAAACCTGCATGAGGCGCTGCGCTCAAAAAGGTCTACGAGGCTCTGTTAGGATTCCCCAACAGGCAGCATATCCCGTTTCAGCAATCACTTTAGACAGAAGAAAAAACCTGTCACGGGGACATACTTACCGTGCACGGGATCGCCGCTGACTGATGCAGCACTACGTCGCACGTTTGTCGAGATGTGGGCGTGGACCGTACATGGCCCATTGGGCGCAGATGATGCGTATGCTTCATTGTCTCTCGCGGCTGTCCCTACTTGCGGGTTACCGGACAGATATGAGCTCAACGTTGCACTTCCGTCGAGCACGTGACCCATAAAAATGAGCCGCACACGTTCGCCTGAGTGGAAAGGGATCCCCTCATTAGTACACACAACTACTTGATTCACTGACGCAAAAGCGGAATGGAATGATACATATACCATTTAAACCTGGAATCCTGGTGGCTTCTTCTGACGAAGAACAGTCGGGGCTTGAATAGGGTGAGGACCCGCCGCCACCAGTGCTCCTAAGCATCTACGGCGAGGTGCGCCTCAGGGTTCGCCTGTCCCTGGTTCAGCACAGTAGGGCCAGTCAGTAAGATAGAGAGAAAGCTAGCATCAGCAAACATCGAAGAAACATGACACATACTGTAATCATTCGGATTTGAACTGCTGTTTTCTACGGGTCTTCTCAGCTCTTAATTGTCAATGACATGCTGCTCGTAGTGCGCATGTCAATGAGATGGTCCATTTAAGGATGCACATTTCGTGTCACTAAACACGCGTGCTATTTCCTTTATACGGAAACAGGCTTTACCTTCAGCGATATCTGACGCGAAGAATTCTCGGGTGATGCGATCAATGGTCCAGGTGGGATCAACTTGCACCGCTGAACGACGTGATGACAATGAAGTCTCAAGGACGAACCACATTACCCTGAGGAATCCTCCGAAGAAACCAACAAGCGATTGTAAATAAAAGGCGACGAACATCTATGGTAGCTACAACGAAGCTATCTGCTCATCAGTGCGCAGCTGTCTACCGTGCCGCCTTACATTCTTGCGCCGAAACGCCCGACACACGCTCACCTCTTACGACGGGCTGGTCGCCAGTTCGGTTCACGATAAATCGAATGGCCTGAGATGGCGGGATTGCCATCCTTCTCCGCGGTATTCACCGGATCGCACTCCGCATGGCGGAATGTTCCGCTGAGCAATGGCTGCGCCCTATGCAGTATCGTCGCCTGCGAATCAAAAACAGAGGTGACTCACTAGGTAACAGAAGAAACACAGAACCGTCGCAGCACATAACCAATCTCACCATTTGCTCGCTATACGATGGCATGAAAACCGGTTGATGCGTTTCTCCCAGACAACGCGTATCGCCGCTCCATGCATGCTGCCACAGTAGGAAGCCGTCGTTTCTTGCGACACCACCCTCAACAAAACCTGTTATACTTTTAGCCAGCAAGATTCTTAAATGCTGAATCAACAGGGAAAACTCGGGACACACTGGCTTGCCAACATGACATGTGTCCAGCCGCGTATTCTGTTCGCCACCGCTACGCACCACAGATGCGGGGGCCGGACACCGACAAACGCATCCAGAAGGGTACTCTGTACACCACGCGTAACTTGTGCATTTCAGTGTCTCACCGTCTGGATGTGACGTCTAGGTCATCAAAGCGTGCCGTCGAGTACCCGCTGTCAAGTGTCTCACATCTCTTGTTAGAGCGGATCCAGGCGTTTAGCAGGACTCTTGCTTGGCCCGCTGCCCAATCGCGTGAAACGTGCACACCACAAATAGCGGGGCATTAACCGAATTTCAAAGAGCTACGTTTTTGTTACAGGGCATGCCAATATACGTGAAGTTGTCGCCGCAGAAAAATTTCTCAAAGCTGGCTTGAGTTCCGTCAACCCTTGCGTTCTACCTTCGCATGCCACCTCGCTTGCATGGTAATGTTTCGCAAATAAGAAAGCCGCCCCTTGTCTGAGTTAACGGCTGTGAAAACAGCCGCTCGACTACGAGAGCGCAATCTTCAGTACCATCTCCGCGATCATTTAATAATGTTTTCAAGCTCTGACATCATACGTTCGGACCAGTCTTGCGCGTCAAAAATGCTGGATCTCGTACTAACCGTCGCTGGTGGATCTGGTACACATGGCGCAGCGCATGTGGCTGGGGACAGCTACAGCGCCATCGCAGGTGTGCATCAGCTATCCGATTAGCAGGATGTGCCTGCAACAGAGGGCGTTCCAGTTTTCCACTCGAACCCCCCTACTGCTTCACCACTTCGATTAAGTATTCTACTACTGGACATTCATCTGGACCGACGTGTCGAACTGTGTTTTTCTTCATCTGGCATCTATACCCTCTCGTTGTAAACCACACTGCTCACGTCTCACGCGACCCACCATGTCAGACCCCAGCGAAGCGGGTGCGACGCCGCATATCACACAACGGGTAACGACAATTCCTGGAGGAACTACGACAACGACGCGAACGACAACATACACTGTTCGTAGTGTTCCTGTAAAGACGACGACAAGCTCCTACGCCGTCCGCTCGTCCGCGGTGGCGGCAGGCCCCACTACAAGAAAGGACAGCTTTACTTTCGATGATCTCAAACGCTATTTCGAAGATCAGGGCAAGCTGATCATGGAAGATCCGCGGACGAAACACCTCATTGAGTCTGGCCAGGTTTGTCATTGCATGGGTTGAAAACAGAGAGTACATCAAAGACACTGCCCATTTCTTTCAAATATCAATATCATGACTTTGCAGCAAAACGCCTTTTTTTGCTGTGGACAGGCGACTTGGGAAGACGTCAAGAAGTATCTGGATACGCGCGCGCCACGAGCATGCCCTGTAGAAGGAAGCAACGTGGTCTACAGTGCAACAGTAAGCGGCACGAGCGATGTTGTCCAGCTCAAACTCATTTCAGTCTGCGTCTACGTTCATGGCGCTGCGTGCCTCTGGCATTCCATGACGCTCTCTCCACTCTTTCCTTTGCTCGTTGACGACAGGGTGGATACTGGTACCCCGTCGTAACGGGCACAGCCATGGTCGCTGCTCCCAACTCTATTTTCGAGGTGGGGCCAGATTCGGCGGAGATCTGTAATAAGATATCCTTCCGCCCCCGCCTTGATGCGTACTACGACGCCAATGGCAAGAGACTTGTTTTGTTTTTCGACCTTCCTGGGTTCGAGAAGAAGGATGTCGAGATAGAGTTGGACAAGGGCGCACTTGCAGTCTCTGGTGAGCAACGTAGATCGTCAGGGGACGCTTACTATAGAATCGAATGTGTGGTAGCACCCCGTTGCAAGTCAAGGTGACCATGACATTACCGTCGCCGTGTGCCGTTATACATACTTTCAGAGCGATATAACAATAAGACCACTGCCGCGTGAGAATGAGGCCTTCAGCTGCAAGCCCGGTCAATTGTTTTTCTGGTGGTTGGCACAAGAGGTAGAAAAGGCCGTTCCCTCTAGCTGCGCTGGTTGCTGTGTCGCAGGTGAACGACCGAAGTCGGACGACAGCACGACCACGCCAGACGGCAAGGATCTCATAAAAGAACGGCTCTTCGGGTTCTTCTATAGGAAGTTCCAGCTGCCCGCAAACGCGGTGGAAGATAGCATCAAGGCTTCCATGGAGCAGGGCGTACTGGAAGTGGCGATCGGCCTCAAGGACGAAAGCACACCGACCAAAAAGAAAATTGACGTGCAGTAGTTCCTCGACTGATGTGTTTTGTGTCACATGCCTTCGACAGCAGCAATGTGGACAACCTGCGTGGGCGCGATCCCCAGATGTTCACGCTCGAGCTCTTAAGTTCCACGGCGTTTTCATGCTATGTGCACCGTCTCCATGGGCCACAAAGTGAAAGTCAGGTTGTCTACGGCTTCGTGATATTGCTTCGTTGTTGCCATCTGACGGTTCCCGTTCACTTTTCAACTTACGAGACCCTGCCTTCCATGTACCGCTTTTGACGGTTCCTCTATACCTTCACACGTGCGAAGGCTACCCATATATTATTACGCCACACGAAGGCCTGTTCAGCGTGTTGAGAAAGCGATACTATGAGAGTAACTGAGCAGCAACCAGGCTGATCTTGAGAGCGCTCGTCTATGTGAACCTACCTCATCAACGGTGACATGTTTCCCACTTAATCGCTGCATTCCGCCCGCAGATTAAGATGAACAACACCGCCAACTGGACGTACAGCTGCATAAGGCACAACAGCGGGCTGGGTATCAACCGTGTCTACTGTTCCACACCCCTCCCTGAATGCGACCGCTGACCCCGTTGTGCACCCGTTCAAGCTATGGAGCCTTTAAGAAATCTAGACAAATTTATCGAGAAATGTGACACATCAGAGATGCGTGCATTTCTCCAGCATGTCCAAGAAAGGCAAGACATTTCCGCGGGGCAGTTTTGACGTTTCACACACAGACGACTAACGCAGGTTTCTCGAAGCACAGAAGCATAAAGAAGCGCGCTTGTTGAAGACTTTGGAAGGATTCCATGCAGAAACACTTGCGCTCGCAAAAGACAAAAGACGGCAGCTGAGGAGACATGCAATCGAGGCAATGCAAAAGCTGAGACAACGACAAGAAGCGTCAAGGGATGCGTTAGCCAACCACCTCGACCATATTCGCTCTAAAAAAGCAGTCCTGCTGAGGTTTTTCCGTGAAGAAGATGAACGTATCACTGTAAGTTGCCTTAAAGCGTTTCCCATTCTGCGCAGTACGTTCAAAAACGAATCAGGAGCTGGAACAGCGTGCTGCAAACACTGTTGCCGCGTTCCACACCAAACGCGAAGAGCTAGGTTAGTTAGTGTGAGGGTGCACGCATATATTTGGCTGAAGCCTAAGGAGTTCGCTTCAGCAAGGTTACACGCGAAACAACTAGAGAGCTTCAGACGTAGTGCGTTGCGCCGCTTGGATCAGGTGAGAAACTGTTGCGAGTCATATGTAAAAACTCGTGCCAGTGAGGTATACCTTTGTCAGGCAAGGGCTGCTAGCTACTGCGCAGTGTCAGAGTCTTGTGCCTGGGATGAAAGAATGGACGAAGTGTTTTGCCGTCTCATGCTGCTGCGACAAACTCTACACAAGAGAGATCCGGCAGACGAGGACCCCGGGAAAGGGGTCTGAGCTCGGCGGGACAGGACAAGAGGGCTTTCGGTTATAGTCGGGATTGAGCTTTGGGATCCATATTCGTGGTACAACACTGCTAGTGCTCGTTTTGCCGCCTTGGCGGCGGCATAGTTGAGCGCTTCATTCCGCTTCACAAAGACCCATTCATACTTGGCTTTGTTTCCCAGAGGTTCTTGAGGCCTTAATTGTGACGTATGACCATCGACATTGCGTGAGACCCTGTTTACGATACGTAGTCAAACGCCCATCAGCGAAACGTGCAGCGTAGTAGGATCAGCCAAAGGCACTGAACCCGTGTCGCTAGCGATCACCGTCCATCTCTTGGTCTCTTCAGTACCAGATGAGAGTAGTGCCCGCTCGAGTCTGCTCTGTTCGGACGATGCCTGCGCGCACACACAGCAGACGCGAAGGTTGACATGAAGAGGACGGGAAGTGCCTGTCCCCCATCGTGTATGATGCATCTCGATAGCAGCGCAGCGATGGTGAAAGTGCAAGTTGTTACCCTCATCATAAATGATGGCGCAATGTCTCGTCTCTTGTAGTTGTAGACGGTGTGTGCGCGAAGTCACCAGGCGGGGCGGGCCCCGCCTGGTGACTTCTCCAGTGCGTAGATTAACGCTGGCAGGCTCAGAAAAATGGCGCTCGCATCCGCACCGAGCGCTGGAGACACAACTACCGTGCAATCATCTCGTGCCCCGCAATATGAATAAGCCATGGATTTTCTAAATTTAGAACTGAACAGCTCTGTAACTGAATGACATGCTATACGGGGACTTAGTCCAGCAGAGGGATTGCTTCATTTCTCGGCCGGTGGACAGCGTCTCGTTACGCACACGCCACCGCGCCACTCACGCCAAGGGACGGGCCTGGGTTGTCTTGGCCACTTAACATTTGAGACCTTGCTCATTACGCGAAAGCTTGTATCTGTGAGACGACGTCGTATTGCCTATCTCCAAACTATGAACTGCTCACTTGCAACTTCCCAGAAGGTCGCAAAGCAACGCTGCCGCAATGAAGTTCGTGACGATCGTGCTTCCCGTCACCATCGCCCTGGCGCTGGATACGCTATTCTACGCCGGTTCGGGCAGAAAGCGTATTTTCGATTCTATCTTTCAAAAGATTGACGACTCACGGCAAGAGGCGGAGTGGCTTGCTCTCCGCAGATCGCTTAAGCCAGGCGACGTGACAATCCTCGAGTACGGAGGCTCTGTTCAGGTAAGATCTGATCCTTCAGCGACATTTACGAACTGTTCCTCAGCTGTGAACTTCTGCCTCGTTGGCACAATTGCTCATTCTTCGATACAAGAGATCGTGCTGAGCATGCTGAAGACGAGTACGAGTTCCGGTTGCTTGGTTTACTGCGGTAGAATGTTGCCGCTCCTGGTCCAGGGGAGTAGAACCACGGAACTACCGGTTGCATCGCACTGTTGCTCTGAAGCTCGGGAGACAACCTGTCCCCAGGACAGCTGCTCGTATGCCTCATCATCATGTGCCCTGGCTGCTCCTTCATCTCTATTCTGATATGCCCTCCTTTCTAAAGGCTGGCATAAAAGGCAGATGCAGGACTAACCTCGTCGCGCAGGCTGACGTGCTTCGTCGGCGCTCCTGGATGTTTGATAGTCAGCACAGACTCCAGCGGTACCAGGAGCGTCGACCACTGCATGTCATTACTTCATTTGCAGATGGCAGGGTTTCTGGAGTCGCTCCGGTTCCATTTATTCGCGTCCTCTGCGCGGCGTGTGGGTCCTTCTCTTTCCAGGGCGCTGAATCGTTTCTTCAGGATCCTGCGGGCGGCGTCTACACAGGGCTGATCGACGGTAAGGGTGCATCCGCCACAGGTCCTCGGGGATGCGTGATCGCCGAAAGGGTCTTTCGCAAAAAAAAATGCAGCTACGTTGAAGGACAATTTCTGTCTGTTTTGTCCGCCCGTCAATGCACTGTATGGACTTTACCGGAAATGGAGTCTCGTTTTGCCGGCTACGCCGACTCGCCCACGCGCAGTTGGCCGTGTGGGCGTTTGACGACAACAGTAGCGGTTTGCCCCCCCCCCCCCCCCTCCACCCCCGGGTTCTGCTCTCAGCCATATGCTTTCCTAGTATGATGCCCGGAACTCACTCACTCCTGAGCAACAGGGTTTCGCTCGTTTATAGTGTGTTTGAACGTATAGGTGAGGTTGGACATAGGCGGCGTGGTTGATCTGGGCGAGCCCGCTGGGAGCTCCGATTCCCCTCTTGACTGGTTTGAGGAACGCGTTAATGTGCCGGCGCCGTCGGTTTATGTATCGGTGCTGCAATCCAGAAGCGCTCCCTGGATCTAGGAAAGCTCTCTCGCAAGTACAAGTTATGATTTGCCCCCCGCTGCATCTTGCTGTCTTTCCCCGCCACAGGACGTATTGTGAAACTGCTGAATGATGATGAATACGTCGACATCGCATGTCTGGGTGAGCGCCATAACTCCGCAGTTAACAGCCTGATGCAGCGGCCGCTGAGACTGCATCGCTGTCGCTTTCTGTCTAGGCAAAACGCTTGGGCTTCCTCCTCCTGGCACGGTGGCAGCCTCTCCGCTACCCGCGTCAGATGTGGAAAGCTCACGAGTCGCCGACTCTCTCGCTCATCCTCCGTTTGCAACGTTCCATCGGTTGGTGTTTCGGAGTTGTTGAGTACACCAGGATTCCTCGAGTGTTCGCCTAAAATTTCTTCAGTTGTCCCGAGTCTGCTGCAGCGTGTTGAATGCATCCAATCCGCTACTACCCTCTCAGGCGGAAAAGGGCAGGTAACTGCAGTGTAGCATCACAGGTCCGATCTCTGAACCCGGAAGAGGGATGCAGCTCACCTTCCGACCCCCCTGCAGTCTCCGCGTCTTCTCCAACCCCCTTAATGCTTTTGTGCCTCTTCGGTGCCGTCGTCGACTTCGTCCTGAACCCGTGCCTTCGCGCTGGCTGTTTGCGTCGCTGCGACCTCTGTGTTTCACAGGTTCCAACTGCGGCGGGAGCTGCCGATGGGGAAGGCGAAAAAGAAGCAGAAGGCAGGGCACTCTCTGTCGCGCCACTCCTGCTCTCGCCCGCTAGGCCTTCAGTTTCTTGACCCTGTTGCCGCAGCCGCGGGCCCCGACAAGACGCTCCTGGTGGTCGATGTTTTCCGCGGCTTGTTGAAAGTGCCTGTGCCTCTTGCGCCTGACGGCAGGCCTCTCCGCGACCCTTCCCACTTTGATGTGCTTCTCAGTGAGGCCGACGGACAGCGGTTCTACTTCGCCAATGCGCTGCTCAAGCACGACGACTGCGTCTACTTCACAGATTCCTCGCGCACCAACAACTTCGGCACGGTACGTCGCCGGCTCGCGTGGTGCAGAGACAGCAAAGGGACGGGCGCCTCGCCTCTCAGCGACGAGGCAATATCGCACAATTTGCTGCATTCTTGACTGCGAAGCGATTCACTGGCAAGGCACTGTGGCTGACGGTTTTGTCATGTCGAGCGCTGAATCACATTGTTCGAATCCCGGCAGACACAAAGTCATGCGAATATGCCAGCCTGCTGGCTCGCCTGCATGCAAGGGCACTGAGTGGACTGCAGGGTTGACGGGAGCGTACCCCTGCCAATCACGCGCACGTACCTACGAGCGTTCGTTTACCGTGGAGCAGCGCGACTCCCCTCAGGGCCCAGTAACCCAGGTCCAGCGTCAGTTCAGACGCAGCCGCGCGGCCTCCTCCACACCAGACTGTCGCCCAAGGCGAGGCGGGTGAAGTGCTTAGTATTTCAAAAACGGTCTTGTGTGCCTGTGTTGGCTGCGGAACCTTTCAACGCTCGTCGCAGAAAGGCCGAATCATCCTTGAGCCGGAGTCCACGGGCCGCCTGATTGAATTCAATCTTCGGTGAGAGATCTTACCCCAAAACACAGTCCCGTTTAAACAGGGAAATGCCTGTCGCTGCGCAGAGAAGGCATTCGCTTTTCCAGATGCGTGCCGCAATTCAGAAACGGCTCGTGGAGCCTGCGTACACTGTGTACCTTGTGTGCGCCCTCTCCACATTTTGTTCTCTTTTTGCCCGCACAATCAACTCATTCACATGACACACTGCCGTATACTGGCACGCCGAGAAGCAGCTGGAGAGCTGTTTGGCCCGCAGCCCTGTTTGTAGCTCTGAATATATGCGCCGTTATTCCGGTGATGCGTCAACCGACTGTTTTGTGTATGGATCTCACACTCCGCCTTTGTCGTCCAGCAGCTGCATTCTGTGGCGCTCGGCAAGTTGCGGCTCCTTTAGACTACGCATTTGAAGCTGATGTCGCTGGTGGTCGATTTTGGTGTCTCCAGAACGAAGCGCGCCAATGTTCTGCTGGAAGGCTTGGACTTTCCCAACGGGCTCGCGTTCTCCCCCAATCGACAGGCAATTCTCATGGCTGAGACGAAGCTGCGCAGCATCAAGAAAGTCCACATCGCGGGCCCCAGGAAAGGTATCGACGAGTGCGCATCGATGAGGACGGCCCATCTCTCAGGAGTTCAGCGTCCTCTGGCTGCGAACTCAAAAACGGCCGGGGTGCCGCGAAAAAGCGCTGAGATCCGCTCAAGTCACGACTGGATGACGAAGCAGATGGGGAGGGGGCACGGCAGCCAGTCAGTGTTACAACAGTTGAGGACAGTCGGCAGATTCGCTTTTCTGTCTCCCCCCGCGTACAGAAGAGACCGCACACGAGAACCGCTCAGTTCCGCCTAGTTAGATTCGCTCTCTCGGTGCCGCGCTCATCTGCCGCGGGCTGTTGATCGGCAAAGGCTTGCGGCGTCGGTCATGTCCGCGAAACTGTGGGCCTGTAACGCCTTGCTCCCACGCATGCATCGGGTGTTTTGCTTCAGCTCGCGTGCCAACTCGCCTGAATTCACCCTCCACTCAGCTTGCCCACGTAGTCTGACGAGGGCGGTCGGTGCGCCTCTGCGATTGGAGCTGTGCCCGTTCAGACACTCTTGGCGCCCACCTGCGTGCATATTACCTAGGTGCACGCGTACCGAAATGCATGCGTGTGTGAGCATGCCCACTCGATTCTTGATACTGTGTAGCATCTTGAGCGCCCCGGTCAGGCGCATGTGTCTCACAGAGTGGAGATCTCCCTGTGAATAGAGGTCGCCAGGCAACGAAGCAGGACTCGATCTGCACTCGGTGGACGCGGCAGCGCGGTGACGGGTTGCCGTTTCTCAGAGCTTCGGCTGTGTCGTTTGACCTTCGCATGTGACCAGGAGAAGTGGAGGAGTGGGCGCGAGACCTGCCCTTCACTCCAGACAACATCACAGAGCTTCCGAACGGCCTGGGCTACATCGTCGGCTCGGCGTTCATGAGGAAGCTGCCCTCCGCGCGGGAGGCCAGCAACTCCACGGCCCTGCGGATCTTGAGGGCGCTGCACCGCCGCGTGTCCAACTACATCGTCTTCAACCACCGAAAGACCGTCGGCAGGATTCTTTATCCGGTAAAGATCAGGCACAACGCGGCGAGGCAGACACACGAAACGATCAGGCAACGCGAGGGAGAAGCCGCACGCGTCTCCCGAATCTGTGCCAGACTAGCGAGGGACGTGGGAGCGGACACAAACGGAGGTGCACCCTTGGCTTTCGCGCGTGGTCGTCTGTCGTCCGCACGTCGCATTGGCGCGCTGAGGTGATGTGAGTCTGTCTTCTGCGTCCCTGAGATGCATGCTCGCACGCGACCGGCCTGTGTCGCCTGTGAAGTTTCGGCCGGAGCGGAGCAGCGCTGTGGAGTTTCTGTTGAACATGCGGCAGTCGCTTGAGGTCGCTGAAGTGGGCTTGGGAGGGCGCGGTGTATCAGCCCTGACTCTGTGCCGCCTTCCGAGCCTTCGCTTCGGCCGAAGCCCCGCGCGGTGCTTCAGCGACAATCTGCGGCCGCCGCGGCGGCCTACGCTGCAAATCGCGGGAGAAAAACGCATTGCTGTCCCGAGCTTCTCTGGACTGCTCCAGCTGACAGAGGTTGAGCTCCTGAGCCACATCGTCGACTGGCTTTTGACACGAATGGGCGCAGCGGGACATCTCTTCCTTCTAGATGAAACAGGCAAAGTTCGACGCTGGATTGCACGTAAGCTCTCAACCGGGGAACGAGGAAGCCACGCAGACCCGAGGCGCGTTTCCCGCCGAGGGGGGCACAGCTCTCTAACTCAAATTGCCATTCCTGTGCCTTTTTTTCTTGGATTTTCGGGCGATTCGACTGTTCTGTCTGTTCGTCTTCTGTGGCCTTCGGGACTCCCGTTGCCTTTCGTTTTCCCCCCTTTCCGTTCCCTTTGCGTTTCTCTCGTCGTCGCCGCTGCTCTTCGGTTTAGGGTCAGTTAGGCGTCTTTCTTCTACACGCTTTGGTGCAGCAGTGTGGCTGCGCGGTCTTTGTCTGTCCGTGTCTTCCAGCCCCTCTCTGCTTTGGTATGTGCAGCGCTCATTCTGCCCCCCTATTCGCCCTTCTCCGCAACTGTGGCGGCCTGTCTACCTGCCTCGCTCGCCTACGCCGCCTAGTCTTGTCATTTTATGGTTTCTGTGGTGTCACGTGTTTGGGCGGCGTCGCAGTGCCTTCGAAATGCTCGGCGGTATCCGAGGGGTTCCTGGCGAGCTGGGACAAGGTGGTGCCGGAAGGCCACACGCCGCTGTCGAAGGATACCCACTTCCTCCTCGTTGGGTCGTTCACGAAAAGTGCAATATGCAAGGTTCCTCTAGGCGCGCTTCTCGACCCGAAGTAGTTCTTTAGAGCGCCCGACGCCGCTGTGGAGATCGGGGCCAGTTTTGGGGAAAACTCGTTGCCAACATCCGTCTCTCATCTGTGGGATGCTACCGAAACAGTGCGCTGTTTTCGGATACGGAGCGCGGTCCTCTGGGCGAGGCTGACGCGAGCTGCGTTTGACGCGTTTGCATTCATCCTTTAGTGGCGACGTTTCGTTTTTCAAAACAAACTGCCCGCCATGCGTCGTGGGCTTCGACACGTGAGCCACCTTCAGGTGTACGCGCCTCAGCGAGCCCTGGACAATGGCATTCGCCGGAGGAATGCAGAGGGCAAGTCCGGCAATGGCGTCTAAAACATAACAGCTAGTCTCAACTTACATGCACAGATGGGCATCATCAATCATTGTACGGTACGCTCCTACTTGACTCCTCCGGTAACGCCGCACGTAGCGCGTCAGTCTGCCGGCCTCACCCTCAACCGCTCTCTCGCGTTCAATCGAAGCAAGGTAGCAGATCTCGTAAATTACGCAGCACATAGAGAGGCAGGAGACTCCGGTTCTTGCTGCGACCGTGGCGCCGAGAACAACTCTGGGCGGGTTCGAAGGCAGTTCCCGCGGACTGGAACTCCTACGCAAGTCGAGTGGTGTAAAAAGAAATCCTATCCAAAACCGGTGGCATGTTTGTATTTATATCAGCATCTCAGTGGCGCCACCCGCAGCCAGTACCTAACAATGTGGTTCCAAGCACCAATTCCGTTAAACACTCCCAAATCTTCAAGGAAACGTCGCTGATGCGTGGAGGCCTAACGCCTGAGAGTCCGCAGCCGGGATACGACGATGAACACTGTCGAGGTGCTGCATCGCGGTGCGACGCATGCGGGTGGTATTGGCTCAGAGAACCGGAGCTTTTCTCTTCCATCCCTTCTAGTTAGCTGACGGAGAAGAAGACCCAAGGCACGACTGCCGAATTGCGTACTGAACGACGCATGCGTTTGAACAGGAGACAAGCTTGACTCAGTTTTTTCAGGAGGGTGGGCGCAAAGGGCTATAGTTGCCGATTTCAAGCTCTGAGTGGCAGAACGCAAATCAGCGAAAACAGGAGGCGCATCGGGGGTATTCCGATTGCCACAAAGCACGTCCGCGAAACCGAGAGTCCTGAGTCTCCTGCCCGCCGGGTACTCCCGGTCGAGGCTGAGTGTGACGCACACCATTCGAGATATACGTAGCGCCGTGCCTGGCAGACCTTGTCTAGAGACAGCGAGATAGCGATATTCAGTCCTTTGTTTCTCGTTTCAAGCCTGAAGGTCGGTGCGTCGAAGCCCAAAGCTTCTTCCTCGCCCTCTGTTTTCCACGCATCTGCTCCGAACGACCAGAAGCGAAAGCGGCAGTTCTCTGATGCGCATTCGCAAAGGCAGCCTACAGCCGGAGGTTTTTCACCCACATTGAATTAAATAACGCGCACCAGCGAGCGTACAGCTCGAGCACGGCGGCAGCTTTTCTGTGAAAGTTCTTAGACGAACTCAGCTGGAAGGACAATGAGGCCTACCAGAGGCGAGTCCCAATGTGTTAACCAGAACCGCAGGGAAACGCCTGAGACACGTCCGCGGCGCCTGCGTGGACTCGTAAAATAAATCACGTTCTCGAAAGTGTCTAGGAACGGGCCTCAAAAACGGTGAAAACTTCCGCAGGTCTGCAAGTGCACAACGCGCTTTCCTCTGCGGCGCTCGACAGCCAGACTCCATCCTTCATTCAGCTGCCTCTCCCATGAACGACTTTGCACGCAAAGACGACGGCAGGCTTTAGCGCTGGCAGACTCGCAGAGAGCGAGAAGGAAACTACGCGAAAGCAAAGCCTCGACGAGCAAGAGACGCAGAGGCGCTGGACAGCTGACTCACACCGCGCGCCGAGAAAGAAAACCCTACATGGAAGGCTGTGACGAGAGAGAGAAACGAGCGGGACGATAAAGGAGAGCAGCGTCCTTCAAGCGAATCGGCACAGCGGATGACCTCAGGACCGTCAGTCGCGGCGCATCTATCGAGGCATTAGCAATTCAAAAAGCCCCTGCAATACACGTAGAGGTCCCGCGAGTCAAACGAGAATGCGGAAACACTCCGTGGAAGAGCAAACTTCTGTCTGTCAAAATGCACTCGAAAGATGGCCCAAACCTGCTCAGCACAGCACCACAGTGAGGAGAAAAAAAAGGAGACGACGAATTTACGGGCGGCAACGACAGAGAAAAGCAGACTAGGCGGAGGCGACGAGGCCTGCAGTTTGCCGAAGCGCCAACGCGTTCGCGCGCACAGCTCTGCAAAAGACAAAAAGGGCGCACGCGACTTTCAGTATGCACAACTCGACAAAGCTCCTCTACTCACGAAGAATGCGGATCTGCCAGCGCGCTCGAATAAGCGGAGTCGCACAATCAAGAAGAGAATGAGAAGAAGAAAAGACAAAACTACACATGACATCAGTCGCCAAAAAGAGAAGAAGCGAAACGACCGACGGCGGCTAAGCGGCTCGCGGACGACGCCCCCGCCCCTGCAGATGCGTAGCGCGTTCAGGTCTCCACGCCTCCCAGCCCACGCATGCACGACGCCGATGAAACAGCGTATCACGTCTGTGCCCATTCGCGCAGATTGCGACTACTCAGATGCCTTCGTTGGATGCCGCGCACTTCCTCACATACAAGCATCTCCCCCTTTTGTATCTCCCTGCGCAGAGACGGGTCGTTCCTCCACCCTCTTAACGGCAGATGTGCAGAGGCAGACACACCCTCAGACTGGGCCTGAAGGGGACTCTACGCTTTTTTTAAAACACGACGTCTACGTCCTCTCCACTCACAAATAAGGTACGGCGATTGCCTTGCACAGAACGTCGCCATTTTTGACAAGCCATGCGTCTCAAGACCGAGCAGAAAGAGCGCACCGAAGCCTAGATTAATATTCATATGAACTGGAACTATTTATACATATTTGTTTGAAACATTCAAAATAAAATCTCGTATTTCTAGTAAATGATTTAAGTAAGCGTGGAATTTCGTATCTACTCAAATTATCGTATTCTAAAATAAAGACGAAACACTTGCCTGTCTCGCCGTTGAACAGCCTCGAGCTCGAGCTTCCACTCTTGCGCTTGCTGCACGCGCCCTTCGCGGAGGCAAAGAACGTCCGGCCGAAATCTGAACAAAAAAAAAAGCCCGCTGCGCACAGCCTCGGAAAACGAAGGGACGCATGCGCTCTTCAAAGAAAAACCTCAAGGAACAGCCAGGAAGTCTCTCCCTGCCAGCGAGGGGGTTGCGAGGGAGGCAGGAGGAGAAAGGAGATGACAGACAACCCGACAAGAAAACGCCTTCCGCGCATTCGCCGAGGTTATCGAACTACAAGAGAGCCCGCTACAACGGAAAACAAATCAAAGACGAAAGCGACGAAGAAGAACAACTGCGAAAACACAAGCGTCAGAAAACACAGGCAACCTACCGGCTGTCTGTAGGAAGAGCCTGAGAGTCTGGACAGTCCTCTAACGGCGCCGGCGCCGTGTAGCCGTTCCAGTAGCTGAGAAAAAAATCCTCGCAAATTTTGGTAAAAGTGACTCGCCTGCAAGCTGCCGAAAAAGTACCAAACTATAGAGGCTGCAAGTAGGGACTCACGCCACACCAGCGAAGAACAGGTAAAAGGATCTACCCTGGAAGAGAGACAACAGAAATGAAGACGCATACCCCGCCGCACTGGTGAAAAAAGAAAAACCGTGCGCAGAGCGAGAGGAGCGCCGCAGACCAGATCACGAGAGTGCGCCACAAGTCTTCGAAAAACTCGAAAAGACGGCCGCGAAAAAAAGCACCGCAGCAGCCGCGGGAGGAAGGAAGACAGACGCCCAGATGGGACTAAACCTGAAACAGGCACGAAGGCGCCGACGACCCAGCCAGAGTGCGGAAAAAGTCAACCTCCACTGCCTCAGAAAAGACACACCTTTTGCCGTCGAACAGAATCTTGTCTATCCACGAGCCCGTCATCGTGCTGCAGGTCTTCCCAGTCGCGATGTCTTTTATTTCTCCAAAGATCAGGTCGCTGGCGACGCAAGGCCACGTAGACTGCGCCGCCTTCTCCCCAGACACGCCAAACTGCGAACGCCCACGCGACAGAGGGCAGAAGACAGCCTCAGAATTCGAAGCGCCGCAGCGAAGGAGCGACACACAACAGAGCGAACGCCGTAGATGCGACAGCGAGAGCTACTGAGAGAGGAAACCTGTTGAGTTAGCGAGTTGAAAGAGCCACGAAAAAGGGCTTCCTTCTACGGAACTCTGCCCCCCCCTCCCCCGCCTTCACGGCCACATAAAGCTACAGTCTTTCTTCGTTTTCATGATATTGGAAGGCCCTTCGCGATGCGTCTTCACTCTCCCACGATGCCAATCAATCGGTAACTAATACTGCATGCACCTCGTCGCACCCTACATATATACATCTGCATATTTTCAATTGATCGAGAAGTAGAACTACATGAATGCGTATATTTAATTACTGTCACTGTGTAGGCGAGTCATCGCCTTCTTTTCTCCGTCGGCTGACCGTCTGCCTGGGCACTGGCTCACCTGGACGCGACACGCGAGTCGGTTTTCTTCATCGCGGAACTCCATTTTGCCGCCCCATTCGAACACGCGGTGTCCCCAGAGGAGACCGCTGACCTTTGCTGCCGGCTGACAGTAGCGGATTTCTGTCTTCGTTTCTGGAAACACAACGACCGTCTCGCCCTCTTGCGTCAAGACGCCGTAGTTGCCCTGGAAACAGATGCGCCGCGCCGCACTCAGTCGAAAACCAATACCGTTACGGCCCCGTGACGGTGCTTGCCTCGGTCTTACGCTAACACGCGCACACAGCCACAGTCTACCTTCCTGCGTATCTATAATCTACGTATCTACCTGTTTATCCATTTATCTATCTATCTCTCTTTCCATCTATATGCCTAGGTCCACGTATCTATATCAGTCTCTCTATCTATGCATATATCCATCTACCTTTAACCATCTATCTATCTTATGTATCCTGTCTATCTACCTATCTTTCTCTATCTATCTATTGATTTCTATGTAGGTAGATAGTCGTTGCCGCGGGCAGGAGGGATTGTCTTAGCTGTCATCGTCTGTAAACGAAAGGACCTGTGCTTCTTCGTCCCGCCTAGGCATGAAGAGACGGGCTGCGCAGCTACAGCTGCGGAGGACGCGCGCGTCGCCGGCGTCACGCATAATGTACCTTGAGCTGCGCCTTAAAGGCGTAGCACCCCCAGAAGGAGAAGAGGCGCTTTGGACCGCGGACGATGAACGAAGTCGTCGGCGGATCGCAGGCGGTCTGCTCCAGGAAGACTTTGCTCCCGTCTCGCCAGCCGCCTTGGTAAGACTCTCCCAGGAGCGGATTGAACGGCTTCTGGCGACAGCAGCCTGAACACCAGGCGACGCATTTTCGAAGAGACAGCTCAAATCCACAGAAAGGAACGGAAGAAAGATAAGAGACGCCGGAAGAAACCGACGACGCGGGCAAACTCATCTCACACGATCACACGCCTCCCTATGGAAGAAGTCCTTTTCAGGCACAGATCCCGAGCTCGATACTCGGCCGACACCCGATACAAGACGCAGGGAACGGCGAAACGCTCCAGAGAACAAAAGAAGAGTGAGGTCTCCACGTTTTCGATATAAGGCATCTGCAAGCGAAGAAGGAAACAAGACTGGAGAATTCGCGTCTTCAAAGCCTCATCCGTACGCACATCCGTCTTTTCCCGATTCTTCTGCGTTCGTTCAATTTACACAGCCTCCCCTACCCACTGCCCTCGCTCACGAGGACGTAGAGCGCTCCGGCTCTCTGCGCCGGGTGCCGTCGCCGGTTCAGGCTCCGCCGCCTCAACTCTGAGCCACTGCTGCCCGCCGGCGACAGCTTTCTCACCAAAATGGAGCGAGGCGATGGCGAAAGTCATTGTCCATTTGAAGCGCTCGAGTGCGTCCGTCGCACTCGCCGCCCGCGCGAGAAAGAGCGGCGCGTGGCCCCAGCAGCTGGCGAGGTGAGGGAGCAGCGAAGTCGGCTCGAGGACGCGCACAGGCAGAGAGACGCTTGCGAGGCTCCGGCCTGCAAGTCGAAAAGGTGGAAAAAACGCGAGGCACGGACACGCAGAGATGCCTGCCGAAGGGGATACTGTGCACGCGTCAGCAAGACAAGAACGCCGCGACACCAGCTGCACACGAAAATCGAAAAAAAAGCATATATATATATATATATAGATATATTCCGGTTTAGGGTTGAAGGTGCAGGTTACCTGACGACGCCAGGTGGAGGCGCTTTTCCTTCCTACCTTCAAGCACCGCTTCGCCGTCACATCGGACAAGGTCAAGGAAGACGCTCTTCTGCTGGTCAATTAGCGCTTGATTCGAAACCATCAAACCTCCCTCTGGCGCCCGCCTGAAGCCTCGAAGCAGGGCCAGGGGCACTCTGAAAGCAAAGGTGAAGAAAAACCACGAAAAACTGAAGTCGCACGCGAACGCAGGCGCTTCCTTCCGCTAAAAGCCGCTGTCACAGCGCCTCAGCGTGTCACCACCAAGTCAAACATTGGTTTTCCGTCGACGTACCGCTGCGCCCGGGCTTACTGAAATCTAACAACGAGAAGAAAGCCGGAAAAGCTGTGGGCCAACGAAAACTATGGACTCCATCCACGGTTTGTTGTTCCGCCGCGTACATACACCTGAGTGACTCGGGGCGAACCGAGAACCTGGTTTGCCGAGATTGTCGGTATGCTCGTTCACCAAACCAGCAAGAAAGCTGTGGCGCACCGGTTCGGAGCTCTTCCTGGTTTCCGTGCCGCACCGCCTTGCTCTTCGCTCTCTGCTTCGTCTTCTTCACTTCCGTGAGGCGCTGGAAGCGCCTCGCGTTCGCGAGCGGAGCCCGAAATGTTGCCTTCTTCCGCGTCGGCGTCGCTTCCCGCCTCGCTGGAAGTCTCCATGGAGTCTGTGGCGACGAACTGGTGACAAGGAGACGGCGAGCACAAGGGTGAGAAACAATATGAGACGAGCAGCTCGAAAGGAAGCAAGCGTGAAGCAACGAGACAAACACGTCTGCTTGAAAAAAGCCTTTATTTAGACAGCCACAGCGAAGAATGCCCAGACAAGAAAGCCGCGTAGACAAAAGCACATCTATGCAACTGTTTATGGGCCGACGGTGTAGCTAGCCTACGCAAATATATACATATATATATATATGTATGTATCTGTGAGTTCGGGTCGATGCGCAGAAAAACGCACAGAGGAACTCGCTTCACTCACATCCTCGCTTGCGGAGCGGCCTGTGCCAGCGCGCCGGAGTTCGCCTTCCATTTTCGCACCTCTGAGGATGCGGTCAGCTCTCAGGAGCGAAATGCGTTCGCGCAGCCACCTGGGCATCTCGCCGCCCCAGTCGACGGCTGAGACAAAAGTCAGGAGACACGGCGCCGTGCCGACCGCGGCCTCTGGACTTTGGAGCCCAACCGGCGGCGCGCCGCCGTCAGAGGGGGCGCCGCGGGCGTCGGCCGCGTCCGCCTGAGTTGTTCGCTGGTTCAGCGAGGGCGACAGCGGCGTGATGATGAACGCCTCGAACCCCGAGACGCGCACCACGTCCTCTCTGGCGTCTCCACTCCCGCAGCCGCCAGCGAGTTCGACTGCTTCGCAGACGCGTGACGTCTGCGCAGACGGCCGAGCGACTACGGAGAAGGGATGCAGCGCAACGGGGAAGGCCATGCGCAAAAGCCGCAGCAGCGTCTGCAGCAGCGAAACGAGGAGCCTGCTGCCCTCCCGTCGCGGCTCGGCAGGCGAGAGCCCACCTCCCGCGGAGGCCAGCCTCCCTGCGAAGGTTCTGCCCCAGAGCAGGAGCTTTCGCAGCGCCTGCTTGAGAGCGCCTTCCGGTCGTTCGCTCGCGCTCGCCACGCCTCGCACTGGTCCTTCTCCAGCCTCGCGCACGCGTCTCCGCCCTCCGTGGCGGTCGCTGCCTCCGCGCGGCGGCTCACCGCTAGCCCTGCAGCAGTGAAGGAAGGCGTCTTGCTCGAGATTCGCGCGGCGGGCTGCGGCGCGTGCGCCTGAGCCTGCTGCCTCCAGCTGCCGGTCGGAGTGCAAGACGATGACGAAGCTGCCGTCGCGCGTCTGGCCCCAGAATCTGCGCCAGGTCATGCGGCGCTCTCGCAGAAGCGGAGGGAGCAGCGGACCGGCGAGCGCCGCGGCGGAGGCAGCGAGGAAGGTCGCGACGTCTGCGCCCTGGAGAAACTCAAAGGGCGACAGCGTGCCTGCGCGCGCCGCGGACATCGCCAGCGACGGGCGCTCGGCGAGGCCGCCGCGGCGCGCCCCGCGGGGACTCCAACTCGCAGTCGGCCTCATGTAGGGCGAACAGGCCGCGAGAAACGCCTCCGCCGTCGCCGCCGGCGAGGACGCGAGAAGCAGAGAGGGAGAGAACGACAGCGAGAGAACATCCGAGTGGATGGACTCAGACCAGACGCGCGGAGACGCCCGATGACCCAGCATCCACGCCCCTGCGGGAGGAACACGTCGCACACGCCGCCGTCGCCGCATTCAGTGTGCGCGAAGGACGAAAAGGACGCAGATGCGTGAAAACATGGAGTCACGGGGCGATTCAGGGGTGACACACCGCCCCCGGATGGAAGGCACACCACTCATAGGCGAGCGCGAGAAACAAAGTAGCAACGCCGCGTGCGGCTCCCAAACTGAATCAAAACGAGAAAGGACAACGCGGCGAAGACGAAAGCGACCAGCGCCACTTATCCCCCCAAGAGGCGAACGCGGGCGATGCAGATGCAGAAAGCCTTCTTCCCAGTACACAGAACACAGAACAGCAGACGCGCGAAATTTTTTCTTTAGGTCTTTGTGCGCGCGTCGCTGTTGAACTTCATTCATAGATGGGAAGCGATCCTCCGTCGCGGAGGCCAGACGAAATCTTCTGTATTTTTTTGAATCTTTCCGCGCAACCTACCCATCAACTCGACGTCCATAAGAAGAAGGAAAAGTTCCTCCGCCGTGGCGTTCACCACGCAGTTGGCCTTCACGACGAGGTCGCGGCCGGCAGCGCTTGAGAGAGGAGCCTCAACCCCGCCGCGGCCTCCCTCTTGGTTCGCTGGCGCCGAAGAGGAAGATTGTCTCGCGGAGGGAGACAGAGACACCGCGCTCGCCGCCTGCGACTGCGGCGAAGGCCGCCGAGGCGCCTGCGGCGCTGCAGACAGAAAGCGAGAAAAGGAGGAGGCGCCGCGAGAAGAATTCGCAAACGAGAAGCAAAGCCCCTGCAGCCGCCAACGCGAGACACCCAGGGCAGATGGTGCCCTGAACGAAATCTCCGCCGCGCACGAGAGAAGAGCGAGCCGGAAAATCGAAAACGTAAAAAGCGTGAAAAAAACTAAAAAGCGACACGATCAAGATGTCACCGTAAAAATGAGACGCGCACGAAATCCAGCGAAAGACGAGAAGAAAGGCAAAGCGCCCACAGTTCGCTTGCGTCAATCGGTGGTACGTAGCAACACGAGAAGAGTTGACTCTTCCTTTCTTCTGCCAGAAAACACCTACGCGCTGGATTGAAGAGGCGCGAGTAGCTGAGGAGCTTGCGGCCGAGGAACAGAGGAAGAAGGATCCACAGCAGCACGCGGAGAGCGAAGAGAAGAACACCGAGCAACGCATTTTTGACGAGGCGCAAACCGAGCGAGGGGATCGCCAAGAAGAGAGAAAATCCTTCCAAAGCCTCCGCGTCGCCGCCCGGGAAGACGGAGGACGCGAGCGAAGAGAGAACGACCGACGACAGAGAGGAGGAGAGCGGAGAGAGGGAGGATAGCCGAGAGAGGAAAAAGATGAAGCCAGAAGACAGAGACGACAGGAAGGCAATCCCCTGGAGAAGCAGAACGACGAACTGATAGATCGCGAACAACGGAAGGAAGATCGGCAAGACGAGGCAGAGCACCTCCCACGCTGCAATTAACGCACACAAAGCACACGCAAAAAGAAACATGGGAAGAAAAGAGACGAAATACAGACGTCTCAACGTTCTGAGGCGCCCGCGCACGGTAAAGGAAGAAGAGCTCAACACATGAGACGCACATGTCATCACGAGGCGTCTGCGGAAGCAACAACGACAAACCTGAAGATAAGGAGGAGACAGGGGGCCATTCCGTCCCACGACAACAGTGAGAGAGAAAGAGCGTGACCGCGAGCGCGGAAGAGTCTCCACGCGCAACGAGTCAAGCAGAAAACCGGCACGTCCTCAGTCCTGCCAACCCCTTTCTCGTCTTCTGCTTCTGCTTTTCTCTCCTCGCAGGCGGCGTTTCTCGGCTCTTCCTTCCTGCTTTCTTGGTGCCGCCGCGGCTCACCTCGGTCTAAGCGTCTCCTCTTCTCTGCGCGCCGCCCGGGCTCTCTCTCTCCGTCCGCGAGAGGCGACGAGGGCGGCGGCGCCTCTGCGGCGCCTGCTGTCGCTGCTGCAGGAGCCTCCCTCGCGGACGACGCCTGCCGCGAGAGACGCGCGTCTTGGATGTGGACGGCCTTGGGCGGCGGAATCGAGATCCACTGAGAGGAGTCTTTTACGCAGACGCGGATGTCGTCTTCGTGCCGAGACAGCGTGAACCGCGGACGCATGCGACTCGACAGAAGGAATCGTAGACGGCGGACGCAGTACTGCGACACGCCACAGACAGAAACAGAACGAGGCATCTGCTGGAGCGCCTGAGACAACAAGGGGTTCTTGGGGTTCAGGGTGGGCGGGCGCTGCGTCGAGACGCGGCAAGGCGAAAACCCGCAGCCCGAAACGGGGGCGCGGAACTAACACCGAAAGTTCCACGCTGGCAGCCTAGAGCCCTACACCCTGTCACAAGAGCCTCGGCAACAGCCACGAGGCGAACAAAAGGTGGGTCGTCCCTCGCGGGTGGCGGGTGTCAAGCTGGCTTGGACCAGGGCGAGCTTGGAGACGACAAGGAGGAACTCGACTCAAAAAATCAAGCTTTTTTTCTTCCACAATAGCAAAGAGCGAACAGAAACCGACCTCCAGCTCTGGCGTCGCCTGGGGAGAGAAGAGTAACTCTGAGTAGACTTCGCCGTCGCCGCCCGCGCCCGCGCCCGCGCGACTGCCAGAAGCGGCGCCCCTCGATATGGAGCCCTGTTGAAGAGCACAAAGCGAAGCAGGCAAAAAGCCATCCGCGACGGTGGGGGGAGGGGGAGAGGGGCGCAGGCGAAGGACGAGCTGGGCTCGGTTCTGCCTCTGCCTCACACTCCAGAAGCGAACGTGCGAAGAGGCAACGGCGCATCCGATTGCGAGGACGAGCGCGTTGGTGAGAGAGAAGAGAGCGTGAGGACAGAGGAGGTGCCTCGATTGCGGTGCGGAGTTTCCAGTCAGTCGTTTGCGGATTTTTGAGGGCACGCGTCACTGTTTAGAGTTTCTCATCTTCTCTCTGTCTCCGCCTGCAGCGAAGCGGGCAAGACTGCCAAACACCGGCGCCCTCCGCTGCACACCTGCCTGCTTACCCGGGGCGTTCTTGACTCAGCACTTGCCCGCGCCTCATCGCCTCTCGTTTCGCCCGTCTGCCCTCTAGACACAGGCCGCGGGTCCCCGCTGAGCCGCGACTCCTCGCCTTCGTGCGCAGGCTTGCCGGGAGGCTCCGCTGCCTCGCCGTCTCCGCCGCCGGTCCGCTCTGCAGCGGCGGCGCACGCTTCCGCAAAAGGCGTGGCGGGTGAGTAGAGAGGCCGTGAAAGCACAGTCGGCGCGTGGCGAGGCGACGTGCCTCCCGACGGGCGTGACGGAGACGCGGAGAGGGACTTTGGATGAAAGTGGTGCGAACACGACAGCGACGAAAAGCGACGCCGGTCTGCCTCGTGGAGGCCCGCGCTCTGCGCCGCCGTCCGCAGCCACACCAGCCACTGCCGCGAGGCTTCCAGCGTCTCTCCGCTGAACGAGGGAAACAGGCAGAGGGAGCCAACCTGAGAGAGAGCCGTGACGCCCGCATAGCAAGACAGACAGAGAAGAAAACGCCCAGGGACCGGGAAGGAGGGCGCGCGAAACACGCCGACGGGGGGGGGGGGGGGGGGGGGGGGGAAGGGGGGGGGAGATGCGCAGCGACGCCGAGAGAGAGAACATTCCATTTTGGTAGGTGTAGTAGGGAGTCTAGCATCAGATACTGACTGATTGATTTTGCATGCCTGGCGACTTATACCGTAATTCCAGCGCAGCGACAAAAGAGAACAAGCGAGCGCGAACAGCGTTGACACCCCCAATGACGCAGAGCGATGGAGGCAACTGACGGGCGCAGGCGCTTGAGAAAAGCCGAGTTTTTTCCGCGCTTTCTGACCAGAGGGCGAAGCGACCCACGAAGGGGACTATTACTCACCTAAAGTGCATAGCCCTTCTCCCGACAGGGTGAACAAGGAAGGAGTGCGTGCGCTGTCGGAGTTCGCCAGTCCAGGAGATCTGAAGAAGAAAAAACTCGACTGAAACCCGTTTCTGAACGTCCTCTCGTGACTTGACGCCGCGTGGTGCTAAGGCACACACGGCGCCGCCTTGACAGCGCCGTTCTCCTCCGCTGTCTCCTTCCCGCAGAACCCTCAACCCGTGCCTATTAGACCTGCTTGCCGCCTGCCTTCTACGGCAGCGGCTGCCTGGTCTTGCTGCCTTCTTCTATCTTTCGTTTCGACAACCGCTTCCTCGCTGTTCAGTCTTTGTCTTTTTTGGCGCACGCTCGTCGCCTGTTCTGCTGCTCACCCTCGACTCAGTTCGAGCCCTAGTCTCTGTCTCCCTGTGCGCCTCCCATCTCTTTGCTAGGCCGCGCTTTGTCTCGTTTTCTTCTCGTTTGCTCACCTGAGCACCTTCCAAGTCGACCAGGTGTTTGGCGCGCGCGTCGCGCGGGTCGTTGAAGTACTGCAGTTTGCTGCCGCGGAGCACGACGTAGCGCAGATTCCAAGTAGTGTTCCACAAGCCGTCGCCTGAGAGAACGCACAGTCGAGTCCCAGGGCGAGCACGCTTCGCAACCCGAAATCCCCGCGAAAAAGGCAAAACATATGCTCGTTCCGCGCCCCTTCGGCCTCCATAGAGAGACAGGGACAGACAGACATACAGAGAGAGGAAGACGTACAGATAGACAGACGGATAGACAAGCACAAAGATAAATAAACAGATAGACATGCAGAGATAAAACACACAGATCGATACATGTACATAGTCTAGTGTGCACGATTGCGCGTAAGTCCACAAACAGCAGATTAGGCGGGGGGGAGGGAGCCAACTTCGATTCCCGCGGCACGAAAGAGACATATCCACGTCTGCGGAGGAGCTTGTTACGGTGCAAACAAGGCGCGTAGCTTCCTCTCCTTTGTCTCATTCCGCATGTAGCTCCACGATTCCCCGATCTCGGACTACGTTCACGGAGACGGCGATGAAACCGTGACGAGAGGACAGTCTCTGGCGCGTAGTCCCTGCCTCGGAGCCTAAAACGCAACCGGGGTCTCACCAAGTTTGAACAGAAATCCCGAATGCAGCGCGAGGTCTTTTGGCGCCTCCGGAGCGCCAGCGAGGGCGCTGGCGACTCCAGCCGCCGTCGTGCCCGCTGCAGGTCGCCCGGAGGTTGGGGGGCACGACGGCAAGTTCTGGTCTCCCTCTGCGCCGCGCGAAGCCTTAGCCACGGCAGAGAGAGAGTAGACGTCTGGCGCATCGAGGCTCCACGGCGCCAGCGCGTCGACTGAGACGGAGAAGGGAAGAGACGCCGACAGACTGCCGCTGTGCTCCCCTTCGGCGCGGTCGTCCTCGATCTCCTCTTGGTCGCTAGTTGGGCTCCACGCCTCGCCGGCCTCGGAGGCTCCCGCGCCGCGGCCGTCCTGCAGGCCTGCGTCTTCCTTCTCGGGAGGCGAAGGAGCCGAGGGCGGCAGCGCGGGCGCAGCCTCGCCGCGGATCGCGTCGAGTTTTTCCTTCACTTCGTCTTCCATGCGCCGGATACCCTCCATAGAGAGGTCATACCTGCGCAGGCGGAACGCGGGGGAGACGCAGACAGCGAGCGAAAGCAGCTAGAGGAACGAGCACAGCGCGGCGGCGACCGCGGGCGTCACGCGGACGACAGACGCCACACAGAGCGAGCAGCGCAAGCTAACCCTGAGCCGGGGAGGCGGGAAGGCGCACAATGAAGCGACCGAGACAAAGAGACGAAGCCAGCGGCTTCTTAGGGCGAACGCTGAACCGGGTTTCGCGAAGGGCTCGCGTGCAGCGGAGGCCGGCGTCGGTTTCCGCGGTGTCTCCCTCCCCGTCTCTCTCTCTCTCGCTTCCGCGTGCGCGGCTCGCCTTGCGGCATACCATTCGTCCATCCAGCAGACAGCCTTGCGGTGATAGCTGAGCAGCACGTCGCGCATCGCGCCAGTGATCCAGTTCTCGACTTTACTGGCCATGAAGCCAAAGTAGGGAAAATCCAGGACGAACAGTTTGTAGCAGGTCATGATCGGGTACTGCCGACGCATCCGCGGCTGCTCGCCGCCCTCGCCGCCGTTCGCCTGAGCCTCGGCCACGGCAGACGAATAATACGCCGCGCCGTTCGTCTCAGGCGCCGGCGGGGGCGACTCGTCCGGCACGAGCGGAATATGCGTCATCCAGTCCTTCGTCAGCGGTCCGATGCCCGCCTTCGTTGAGTGGAAGCGCGCGGGGTCCTCCGCGGCGACGTAAGCCTGCACCGCCGCAGCCAAAGATGCGGAGAGCGTGTAAAAGCGAAAGGCGACACGAGCGACCACAGCACCGAGTATCGCGGTCGCAGCCTGCCAGACTGAGCCCGAGGCGACGCACAGTGTGGACCTAGGCCCTCCGCCTCACCTTGGGCGCGACGGGGTCGTTGACAATGTCGATCAAAACCACTTTCCTCTGCGCCAGCATCGCCGCGTCAAGATCCAGGGCCTGCAAAGACGAGGAGACTCACCCGAGGCAAGATGCACGCGCCACGCGCCGGGGAACTCTGCCTGGACGACAGACGAACCCGCCCCGAACTCGCATCGGCCGCACACATACAGACATGCAAACAAACATCTGGACGCACGTGTTCCGCCGCGGCAACGCGTGAGCCACAGAGAGCCCGATAGGCCTGCGTGGAATCCGCGCGGGCATGCCGTGCTGGCAAGGCCGCAGGCGAGTCTGATGCTAACGAGTCATCTAGTCGCGACTAAACGCCGGCGCCACGCCCCGCCTGTCCAGTGTCGCTCCGGCGTCCGCCCCCCGGACTGCTGCTAAGCGAGGGGCGCCTTCGCTTGAAGGAACTCTTTCTCGGGCGCCGAGATCCCCAGCCTCGCGTACATTGTCGTCTGTTTGCACGCCGTCGAGGTGGTGACTGATCATCGAGACTTTGGCCTTGGAGAAGAGCTCGCACTGCAAAGCAACCCGCAAAAGGGAAACGCGCAAGCATTCACGAGCACCAGGTAGCAGAGGAAGCACGCGAGGACAACGAGCCCGGATGAAAGCAGACGACAGCAGCAAGGCGCAGGCGCGAGGAGGCCAACAGACCGTCAGACCGTCACACGCTCCCCCCCCCAGCGAGAAGGGGGAGGGAAGAGAGACGCGGAGGTCGTTAGGTTCTGTGTTCGCTACTCAGTGTGCTTGTTCTGAATTTGGCAGTCGCCTTCGAATCCACACGTGGCGCCCTGCGCTGCGACAGAAGGCGTCGCCCGCGATCGGCCTCGACTGGAAAGCCAAGAGCCGGCGGCTGAGGCGCGGTGGACGCACGAAGGAGCCGCAGCAGTGGCGCCGCGCGAGAAGATGCCGAGGGCGTGAGGCACAGAGACGTGACCCCGCGAGCGAGACACGAGGCGCCGCCTCGTGTGATGGCGTTTAGATGCGAAAACACGGAGACAGGGCGCCGGTGCATCCGGTCGAGAGGAACTTACGTCGTAGGTGGTCTTGAGACGCGGGAAGGCATTCCACCTGCAGAGACAGCGGCGAGTAACCGAACGACGAGGCCCCTTTCATTCCGACGAGAAGCAGCCCCGCTGGACGCCCGCTCGTAGCAAGCGAGAAGAAGGAATAGGCACGATGGCTGTCCAGAGAGCAGAGAAGAGACGAAACAGAGAGACGCCACCGGCGCGCGGACACGTCACCAGAGGGAAGTGGCGGCATCGACACCAGACACGGTCAAACATCCGCAGAGATCGCGACGGGGACGAAAGCGGCCGCAGGCATGGAACCTCCCTGCGAGGCTCAGAGCGCCGCGCCCCTCTCTGTGTGTCTGAAGTTGTATGGTTTCGAATGGATTTTGTGAGCGAAAGGCGAGGCAACTGAGAGAGCAAATACACACTCAGGCGGGCCTTCCCGTGCCCGGTGTTCCCTCTTCATGCCTGTTTGCCCCCCCCCCCCCCCCCTCCCCGGCTCGTCTCGCATTTGCGTACGATTTCTCATCGAAGACGGTGAGGCGCGTGTCCACCCAACTGACAAGCCACCCTGGGAGTTTGTTGGCGATGTTGATTCGCTTGTGTGTATATTGTCCGGTAGATCCGTCTTCGCCAAGGTATTCCTCGTTTTTCAGAATCTGCATGCAGTCGTTGGCGGCTCCCTCGGCAGTGGCCTTCGCGGCGTCTTCCAAGCTCGCCTTCGCGACCATGTAGAGCTGACAACGCCGGTACTGCTCCGGCGTCATCGGCAGCACGAGTCGATACTCATACACCTTCATGGTGACTCGAGGAGAGCAACGGGGAGAAGAAAACAACGAGAAAAGAGACGCGCGCGGTCGGGCGCACACGCAAAACGCCGAGAACAAAAAAATAGGCAGCGGAGGCGCAGAATGGCACACCAGAGGGAGGAGCGTGGGGAAGAGAGGACAAATGGAGACGTCGGAAGGAAGCAGAGAAGACGAAGAGAGGGACTCAGGAGACGAGTCAGGAGTCAGCTGGATTTCGAGCCGCGACCAATGAAACGCAGTATCACAGGGAGAAGGGACGCGACGGATAAGAGGCGGCAACGCCTTGAATCAGAAGAGCAGAATTTCAGGAGCGAGCGAACAATGGCAAGCAGGGAAGTCCGCCGGCGAGATGAGACTACGACCAGCGGACGAGCAAAGGAGCTGCTGAGGAGCAGCATGCGAAAGGAGCTCTGAAGGGACGAATGCAGACAACGCAGGACGGGCGGACGGTCGTCGGAGAAAGCACACGCAGAGAGAGAGAGTGCATAGAGGAGTCAACAGAACGAGCGACCTGCCAACGAAAAAAAGCGAGAAAAACAGAGGCCGAATGGGGCGTGCGTGGAGAGGACAGGAACACAACCGCCCTTTTGTCAGCCATCACCGCGCAGCGTCTAAAAAAGTGCGCAGGGAGCAAGCAGATGACTCGCGAGCGATTCGCCACGACGCGAGCCAAGAGTCAGGAAGGGAAGCATCCTCGCGCCTAGGAGTCGGCGCATCCGGTCGTCTCTCTCGGAATGCAAGAGCGGAGGAAGAGGCCAGACGAAAAAATCGCCGCAAAGCAGGCAGAAAGAAAGGACCCAAGAGTTTCCAAACCATGTTCGAATCGCGAGTATCATTGGTTACTGAGAACTCGTCGGGGAAAGGCCGTGCAAGCGCCGACGTTCTGCGTAGGAGTCAGACGTCAGAAGACAAACGCCCCTGTCCCGCTGCAACAGGCCGGCGAAGAGGCGACACATCGAAATGCACGCGCCGCCTCGACACTTGCAGCGAGGAAGTGCAGTCCCTTGTGTCGTCCGCGGACAGTGAACGCAGAGGAAAAAGCTGGCGTCGTTCGCAACAAACGGAGGCCGGGCAGATTCTGGACCCGGTGCCCAGCCTCTAACGAAGAAAGGCTGCAGTTCACAGTCCCGATAACTGTTCCTGCAGCTGCAATTGCCTAGAAACCAACCCGATGCGACAGCGAGAGGCAACAGGATTCGGAAGAGCGCATGTCTCGCGCGCTCCTTTTCTCTTCTGCTTGCCGTGCCGCCCTCGAATCGCCGCGGACGGTGTCTGAATCACAGCGTCTAGCGCGAGGCAAAGGCGTCGATTCGACAGGACAGCGAGATCCCAGCGAGGAGGCACATCCCCTGAAGACGTGAAGAAAACCTGTTGCACGGCCTTCCCAGTCTTGGAAAACGTGTAGAAGGGGCTTGGCTGGGAACGCGGTCCTGCCGGCGACCCCGGATGATTCTTTTGGCCTTCGCTTTTCCGCAAAACCGACCCCATGCACATGCGCATGTACGCACGCCAAGGCGTCTCCCAAGTCCGACAAAAAGGTGGAAACGCAGCACGCCTGGAGCGATTTTGGACTTCCTTTGGATTCCACATGCATCGCTCTCTCGGCACAATGCCGGCACCTGCGGCGCCGTCGGGTTCTAGTACCCTTACTTACTTGCCTGGCTGACTGACGCACTGACCAGTGACCTCAGTGCCAGCGTTGTTCGCGCAAAGACGCAAAGACAGGCCGCAGAACGAGGAAAAACGAACTCGTTTTCAGGCCATTGCTGCGCGAGAATTTGCTTGCCTGTGTCGCGCGTTTGAGAAAGGTTTGGAGCGGGGAGCTAGGAATCACTCGTTAGTTAAAATTGCCGTGCAAAGATCAGTGCATAAAATGTAGTGCACACGGGTTTGAACTGTCCTGAACAGTGCACCTAAGACGCCAGCTGCCTCAGTTCACAGCTCGTACACAGGGAATGTGATGTCAGGAAACCGAAACACCCCCATTCCAGAAAGCACTGATCCACACAACCACGACACGCCTGGCCTCACAGGTGCGAGCCCCCCCACTCTGAAACGGATGTATTTCCACGACACTCCGCTGAACCGGAGAGAAGTCTGCGGGGTTCCCAGCCTTCTTCCGCACGTGGCGATGCATCCCGCGCAACGGGGGTGAATTCAGCTCATCTCACCGCTTTGATTCAGACAGTCGTGGAACGATAGGGCACGCGATCAACGTTGAGAAATGCCGATCCGCGAGCACAGACAAAACCAGAACCTGTCAAAAATATGCTGCCTACCGTGTGAGCTGTAATGCACCGCCTTGAACTGAGCTCTACCGGTGAGCCTCTTCCTAGACACGAGCAGAGACCGGTTTTTCACTGTAGAGGTTCCGCCTGCTGCTCTACCTCGCCGTTGCCTGAAGCTGCAAGAGACTCGCAGCAGACTGAGGAGAGCTGCAGCGCGGCATCGCAAGGAATGCGAACTCCCATACAGTCCTTCTAAGAGTTCCAGACACGCGGCTATGCCGGTTCAGCTCGGAATCGCTGTTTCAGCGGCCAATAACGGTACTTGCTCATCGTCTCGTCACACAAGAGCCCCGGTTCCCGCGGCGCTCTCCTCTCGTAATCGATGCCCTCTCCGTGTGAAGACGCACGTCGATGTGGGGTCCGTACGTGTGGGCTACTGTGCTTCGCAGGATCGACGGGGTCCGGCGTTGCTGTTTTTTGTCGCGTGTGAGCATGCCAGTGACTCTCTCCGCAGGCTCTTATCCTCTGCAAAAGATACGCGAAAGCCTCCACGTGCCGCACAGTTCATGTCACAAGCCGTCTGCCCTGAAGCTGCGCACGTCTGTGCCCGCACCATATCTCTTCTTTCTGCATGACGTCTCGCTCTAACGTAGATCGAGTGACAGCGCTTTGCCGCAAGGCCAGTAATCCCACGCGCGAACTCACTGCCACCTGAGGATTACGCCCGCCTACGCGAGAAGCGCATCTGCGCAGTCCTCTGGACACGCCTACTAACGACAGGAGGCGCTGACCCGTGTAAGACACTCTAGATCAGCAAAAGGTACTGTGTCGAGGTGGGAAAGGTCTCATCGCGCTCTTTGCTTTGTTTTTTCAAATAGTTTCGAGGCGAAGGTGGAGAGGCGTGCCCAGCGGAGGCATACAGCGCAGGCACGTCGCCGAACTCGCGCCTGCGGCCTAAAGTTGCCTCGCCGTTGCATCCGTTTCTTGCTCACTACAGAGATGCACGGGCGACAAAAGCGGGGGAAGCAGCAGCGGAAAAACGGAGGAAAGGCGCAGCGCCGAGCACTAGCCGCCAAAGAAAGTCGGGGGACAGGGCGGCAGAAGACCTCACATCTGCAGCAAATATCGGCCTCGCCGTCACATAGGAGACAGCTTCTAGCCACATGCACCCAACGCCGCAGATGAAAAGACAGAGTATTTCCGTAGGAAGAGACAGAACCAAGGTCGGTTTCGTTTCCAAGCGATAACTGCCACCTGTGGCCGCGTTTGAAACACGCTGGGCATCTCAAAGCGCACACAGACGACGCTCACGAAGCCAGGGACTCCACGGCAAGCGCCGACCAAGTCCACGCGTCTCGAGAAATTGTACGCATTTACTTTATCTTCCCCCTCGTTGCGCGGTGGCTCGTTCACTGACCCAACACACGACGGATTTGCAGCAGGAAAATGACAGATTTATGGATCTTTGTCACACCCCCCCCCCCCCCCGCTTTCTCGCGCAGCTTCGTCGCCGGCGGGCGCCCCTCGCCGCTGCTTAGAAGAGTCCTCCCGCCTCCCGCAGAGGATTTTAGGCCCGGATTTACCGTCTGCGGCCGCCCGCTCCTTTCCTGCCACCTCTGAAGAACGAAGTGCCGGCGCCGGCGAACGGGTTCTGACCGCCCCTCGCCGCCGCCGCCGCAGGCGCGCCGCCTGCGTTCTGTGCATTCCCCACGAGCTGCAGATATCCGCCGAAGCCCGTGGAGGCAGCAAGAGGCGGCGGCGCGCCCACCGCGACGGCGCCGAAGGCAGAAGGGAGCGCAGGATCCGTCGAGAGGACGCCCGGTGGCGGAGGCGGAACGACCGCCATCGTCTTGGCACGCACGTTTCGCCCGTCTGTCGCCACGACGCCCGCGCCCGCGACGAATGCAGGCTGTGCAGGAAAACCCGCCGCCGCGGCGTAGAACAAGCCCGGCGGCGCAGGCACGAAGGCGAACTCTTCTCGCGCGCGCTTCCGCCCTTCGCCGCCGCGCCCTTGGTCGTAGTCCTCGCGGTATTCATCGCGCCACTGCCGCCCCGTGAAACCTGAAAATTCACACGCAGACGCATCGCACCGGGGAACAGCAGACGGAGCTCCAGCCAGCCGCCAGCGCTCGGCGAATCAGGCACACCAACCGCGATACGGACTCCACGCGAGCCGGTCGGGAGGAACGCTAGAGACAACGACAGCACCGATGGCAGACATATGAGAAGACAGAAAAATCACACCAGCACCGCGTAAGCGAGCCAGGCAGTTTGACTCTGCCGATAATAGCATCGATGTCTTTGAGATTCAGTAACGTGTTCTGATATGTTCTAAATGGTTCCAGTTGCCCTCAGAAAATGCAGAGTGCCTCTTTTTACTCGTGTCTGCGTCGAGGTCTCACCTCTACCGTATTTTCTGTCACCGTCGATGTCTTCGCCACTGTCTGCATCGACGCGAATCACGCGGCCGTCGCACGAGCATCCATTCAGAACAGAGATCGCGATTTTGGCGCCGAGCGGCCTGAAATACTCGACGAATGCGAAGCCGCAAGGCGCTCGCGTCTGGCGATTAAGGCCCATGACGACGCGGCGAATCAGCCCTGCATAGCTGAAAATCTGAGAACGAGAAGGACAAACGAGGAACTAGAATGTGGGCGACGAGGCGCAGCACAGGCGCGCGCGGCAGAGAGGCTCAACGTCTTAACAGAAAAGAGAGAACGAAGAGAAACGGCTTTGTAAACCCTGAAATCCAAGGTCCGCCGCAGTTGCTCGAGGGCACGCGAGTTTCTACTGCGTGCGTCGGCTGCGCGGGAAACCCGAGAAGCACGTCCCACCGGCGAGAGAGGCAGATGCGAGTCCAAGTGCCACGACTCCAAAAACGAGGAGTAACGCATAAAAAAGACGAAGAAGAGACAATCGGCTAGCTACAGCGGAAGGACGAAAAGAGAGCGAGACAAACGCCGCACCACGGATGCGAGATGTGCACTCAGAAAACTGGCTCGAAACCTAACGCAAGCAAAGCGCGAGAAAAGGCAGGACGAGAGAGACAGCAAACGAGTTGCTCAGGCAACCGGCGACGGCAGAAGGCAGAGCGAAGACAGGGGCAACGACGAGGAAACGACACCGTGAAACGAGAAAACAGAACCTGTCCCCCTCCCCACGTGTCCCTCTCCCACGCTGCCACCCTCCCCCCGCTTCCCAGTGAAACTAAATGATCGCGACAGCAAGTACTGTTGCCCAAGCGGCGCGTCGCCATTTGTAAGCTGCAGAAGAAGGCGGTTCTCCACGTGTGTTATGCGTGAGAGGCCGCCTTAACGGGGTGTACTTTAGGGTTGTCTCGCTTCGTCGTACCTCGTAGAGCTCATCTTCAGTGGTTGAGAAGTTCAAGTTGCCGACGTAGACAGTGCAGGACCGCGAAACTTTTTCCTTCCACTCTGCCTGACTGCGGGCGGTGCGACGGTCGTAGTACGTGTCGCGGCCCTTCAAGCCCACGTAGAGCCGAGACATCGTGGCAAGAAAGTTGCAGACGAAGAAGAAAAAAAACACACACGCGGATCAGGGGCGGGCACCGTGCGGGTGGAAGAAAGCGCCGAAGGGCGATGGAGACACGAGAGCCGAGACAGCAGACTGCTGCGACGCAGGAAGGTAGAGAACGCGCGGGGGAAGACAGAGACGGCAGGAAGAAAGGAGACAACCAGGAACACAGAACTCGGCAAAGAGACGATCCAGAGATAGACAGCAAGCGTAGGCGGGCTGCGACAAAGGACGCGGCGTGGACGGCGCGAAAGACAACGACAGTGGGAAGGAAAGGAAGCAAGCCTGGCTGGTGCTTCGACTTCGTGTGGTCGAACTGAGAAAAAAGAGACAGCCCGACAAGAGGCAACGCTGGAGCCCAAGGCGCGAAGAAAGTGCAAGAGTATACTGGAGGAGACAAAGAAGTAGCAAAGGCTGCAGAAGACAAGCAGAGGCCGCCTCAGGAGCACAAAATGCAGACGAAGCAGAAACGCACTCGAATACGCGTGACAACAGGAGCGGAGACACTGACGCGGCGGGGAGAGGAAACGGTGGGAAACATTCTCGGAAGAACGAAGAAAACAGCTGGAGATATGTGGATGGAGGGCAGAAGAATCCTTAGAAGAGAGAAAGAAGAGAAAGTGAGCAGCAACCAGCGATCGCCCACGGACGCGCTGTGAGCCACGTTCAACGTGCACGCAGAGTGGAGGGCAGGGACGTTACAGACGAATGGGCACCTCACGGAAATCCCGCTGGCGCGGCGACGAGAGACTCCCATAAAAACGCCTTTTGTACATACTGGTCGCGGGAAAGGCAGAAACGACGGAGAAGAAGCGAACAGAAAGAGAGCGAGAAGCGCCGACGGACATTGCTCCCGTCGCGAGCAACGAAACACTCCCCTACGTAGAAGGCAAAAGTCGCAGAAAAAGCGGAACGACGAGGCCAAGCGGCAAAAGTACCAACTCCTTCTCTCCCTGTTTGTCGATGCTTGGCAGAAGACACACATAACAGAAAACGCTACTCAGCGATGCCGAGAAAACGGGTGAAAGAACGCGATGAATTTGGCGCTCCGCATGCAGCCGATCGCAGTATTCATGCTTCCTTGCCACAGAAAAAGAGAAACGCTGTCGCTTCGTTGTGGCCCTTTGCGTTGCCCTTTCGTTCTTCTGCTCTCTTACTTCCCTTCTCCCGGCCTTTTTCTCGTCTTTGCAGTTTTTTCAATTTTTTCCTGATTTTTATTCTTCTAGGGGGGCGATTGCTGGCTTCTCGAGTGCATGTGCACTCGCCCTCTCGAGTCTTAGCTCTCGCATGTCAAGTTGAGCTGGAGATCTGGTTTTTCTTTCTCCTTTCTCTGCCTTGTGTCTCTTCTTCCCTTTCTCCCGGATCCTGTGGCGTTGCTTCCAGGCTTCCTGGGCTCTGGCAAGGTAAAGAAGAAGCGTAGCGTTGGAGTGAAATTTTAAGAAAACCAACTCGGTGTGGGGTCGACGCCCGGTCTGTGGAGTCTCTCGGTTTTTTGCGCGTCTTTGTCCCTTTTCTGCAGAAGCGAGAGAGGCAGGCACCGCGAGCCTCTCTCTTCCCGTTCCTTCTTCGTCGTCTCCCTGCGTTGCCGCCCTTTCATTAGCGTGTCCGCTCCTCTCCAGGCGATCTCCTTCTTGTCCTCTCGGCCGTCCGCGGCTCGGTGTTGCGCGATCGAGTGACCGATTCTGTCTTGTCTGCCCCATTTTTTTCATCTTTTTCGATTTTTCCGCCATGGCAACCGAGTCTCGCAGCACGATCAGCGCCGTCTGCTGGGTGCCTCGCGGTAAGGCCGCGCTGAATCCGACCTCCTACGTGCTCGCTTCGCAGGAGCTCTGTGAGCTGCGCAAGACAAAGTCGAGTCTTATCAAGGCGCACAAAAAAAAAACGCGAGCGCAGGCCGAGGGCGGAGACCCCGCGCGCCGCGAAGAGGAGGGAGTAGAGGCTGACTGGGAAGATGCTGACGACAGCTCGGAGGAAGAGGAAGAGATGGAAGACAAAGACGACCAGGACGTAAATATGGACGACGAAGAAGACGATGAAGATGACGAAGGTGAGATCCATTTCTCGTCATCCCGGCTTTTACCCAGCCGGCGCCTGCCGCTGAGGTGAGACAGGGCCGCGTTGAGCGCGCGCCTTCGTGCCGAGGCAGCGAGGGGGGCGTTACCTCGTCTTGCGGTTTCGCCTCCTCCTCTTCTCCGGCGAATCCGCTGTCTGTCGCCGCGTCCTTCGTTTTTGATTTGACTGGCATCACGGCTGCATACCGATTCGCCGGCCGCGCATCTGCCGCTTCCCGCGGTTCGTGTGTCACTTCCCTGTCTCTGCGCGCTTTGCTGCCTCTTTCCTTTTTTCTCTCTCGTGTGCAGGTGCATCTCGGGTGGCACGGCTTTCGCTTCGGTTTTCTAGTGTCTCATTCCCCTCGTTTTTTCGATGCTGAGACGTCTACGTCGCGTGGGTTTGCTCTCTCAGGCTCCCAATTCTTCGGCGTGGTGAAGGAGGACGGCGCTGCGACGCTGGACGATCCGTACCTGAAGATGGGCGAAGAGGAAGACAGCGAAGAAGAGGAAGCGAATATCATCCTCCCTACAGATCTCATTCTCGTGGCCGCGACCGCCGAGCACGACTTCAGCTCGCTGGAGGTCTACGTATACGATGAAGATCGAGGGAGCTTCTACGTCCATCACGATATTCTGGTGCGTCTTCAACGGTTCTCAGAGTTCCCCACACCGAAGTTAGCAGGCACATTTTAAGCGAGGATGTCGCGTCGTCTTGCCGCCTCCGGCGAGGCACTTCATAGCCGCGTCTCATCCGTTGAGTCTAGAGGGGCCGTGGTATCTCTGAAGTAATCCGTGTACTGAAACGTTTTGTTTGCGAGGCTCACTCGCGCCACGCGTGGAAGCTGTAGGCATTATGACTGTCGATTTCGCACAGCCGTAGAAGCAGCCGGGCAGGAAGACGTCCGAGCTCGCGAATCGCCAGGCTCATGAGACACGCCGTCGTCTCAGGCGCGCAGCCTGAAGCCGTGTGTCAGGTCTTTCTCTCCTGCGTGTTTCTGCAGACGGGAGGGTTTCCTCTCTGCCTGGAGTGGCTGAACACGTGCCCGTCGACTTCTGGTCCGGCGAACCTCGTCGCGAGCGGCTCGTTCGACCCCGAAATCAGCATCTGGAATCTCGACGTCTTGGACCGCGTGGACGCGGTCTGCACACTGGGCAAGAAGCCCGAGAGCGGGCTGAAGAAGGGTCGCAGCAGAGACGGCGGAAAGAAGAAAAACAAGCGGCACGGAAAGGCGGGCGACGCCGCGTCGGGGACCGCACCGTACGGCGCCGACGCACAGGGCCACGAAGGCCCTGTCATGTGCCTGCATGCGTCGCCCATGAAGAGGTAAGAAGGCCGTCAGCGGCGGCCGCGAGGCAGCCTTCTGCTGCGCCGCGTTCAAAGTGTGTGCGCAGAGAGGGTCCCTGTGTGCGCGGCGGGCGCCCGGTCTGGCTGCTGGCTTTCTCTCTCTGCACACCGCCCTGTTTCGCTCTGATTTCGGTCGGATGCGCCTACGCGTCGTTTGTTTTCAGTCAGATTCTGGCGAGCGGATCCGCAGACGAAACCGTCCGCATGTGGGACCTGACAACCGCTGCTTGCCTGCACACCTATCGGCACCACGAGAACAAGGTGCGTTGTTTTTCATCAAGCAAGCAGTCAGAAGTTCTCTTCTACGGCATCTCTGCTCCCCCCCTACGCGGCGCGTGTCTTCTGTTTGATTTCTGCCGCATCCCTCGGGCGTGGGATGCAGCTGTTGTCACCGTGTTCTTGTCCTGTGTCGCAACCGCCAGAGCGACAGCGAGGGGGATGGCGGTCGCCCGCGTGTCTGCATTCGGGTTTTCTCTCTCTTTTCGGTCCGCTGCGTTTGGCTGCTCCAGAGCCGACAGCGGCCCCTCTGCAGCCACACGTCTTCTGCGTTCGTTGTTGTCTGCGTTTCTTCGCGGGATCTGTGCGGACCGGCCGGGGGGCGCTCGCCCTGTGCATTTCAGGCCTCGCTTGACTCTGCTTGGTGGTTTTCGCCGCGCTGCATTTGCCCAGGAAGCAAGGGCCGTGGCGCTGTCGTCTTCGGCAGCCGCGCATGCATGTTGGTTTGTGGCTTCCACGTGTCTCTCGCAGGTCCAAGCGCTTCGATGGCACCCCGTCGAGGAGGCGGTGCTGCTCTCTGCGTCCTACGACCGGCGAGCCGCACTCGTTGATGTGCGGAAGCCAGATAACGTGGTAAGAAGTGGCATGCGGAGGAAAGCCGATCTGCAACGCGTGTGAACCGGTTTGTTTGGCGTTCCTCTGGGTCGTGCGAGTGGCTCACCCCCTTCCTGAGCCTGCAGCGTGCATCTATAGGTATGTCTAGTCCTTTAGTCTCTCTCAGACCCGTCTGTTTCTCGACGCGTATGTGCATACGGGCGCTTCGCTTCGAAGTGACCTCGGTAGGGAGCGCGTTGCAGCACAGGTCGGCATGTTTGTGTGATTTTTTCAGATGTTTGCACCTCTCAATGCCGACGCCGAGTCGTGCTGCTGGGACCGTCACCGTCCGATCAATTTCTGGGTATGTGGAACCTTTTCCGGCTCGCCGCCGCCATCTGCGCTTCGCCGCGCTAGCCTTGACTCCGAAAGTCACATGCGCATCGTCTGACTGGAGTGTGCGGATGCAAGCCGAGTAGATCATTTGTGCGCGATTTTTGCCGCCGTGGGGGCCTCTATTTCGCGTTGATTCGCGACTGTCAAGGCAGCCAGATCAGCTCCACAAAAACGGATCTGTATCGGCGCCGAGCGTCTCTGCGCCAGTTTTCAGCCACACGCTATTAGGGGCGCATGACGGGAGACGCTATGGAATCCAGGTCGCGTACATATGCATATTTGCGTAGAGGCATTCAGGTGCTGTCGAGCGCGTGCCTGAGTCCCTCCGTCTGCACAAGTGTGACTCTTCATGTATCGCAGCGTTTCGTTCCGGCGGAGTATCGCTTCGCGCCCATGATTCTTGGCTTGTCGGTGCTGAGTCAGTCGACGCGTTCCTACTACCCCAGGCGCCCGGAGTCCTGCGTCCGCATGTGCGTTTTGCGTACTGTGCGTCGCTGGGTTCAGGCGTCTTCTGAAGACGGCAGTGTCTGCTGCATGGATGTGCGCAAGATGTCAAACAAGTCGGCTGCGCGTTCAGCGTCCTCATCGAAGGCCTCGAACGACTGCCTCGTCTGGTCTATGCGTGCCCACAAAGGCGCAGCCTCTGGACTCAGCGACAGTAAAATCAAAGACCTGATGGTCACTTGCGGCGTGGATGGCGTCGCAAAACTGTGGAACGTCACCGGCACAGGCCCCGTGGGGGTCATGGCCTCTGAAGTGCCTGCCAACTACGACACAAGCCGCGCCAACAACGCGGGCACTCCGTCACTGGTGTTTGAGCGCGACCTGAAAGGAGTAAGACGCCTGGGGAACCGATCGCGACACAGATCGTGTTTCGCCGGCAGCCCGCATGAATTCCCTGAACGCGTCATATATGCCCGTGTCTTCGCACGTGCGGTGATTCCCACTTGCTACATAAATAGATAGCTAGCTAGATAGATAGATAGGTGTAAGTATAGGTATAGATGTAGTTATAGAGAAAGGTATTGATATAACTACAGGTAGACACAGATATAGACAGACATAGATATAGATAGATATAAATATGGTTAGACATAGATAGATATAGATATACAGGTATACAGATATACATATGCATAGGTATACGTATATAGACATATATATCGCGTGCAGTAGGGGGTGTGTGGGCTCTGCTGAGGGGCGGCTCAGGTCGTCGCAGCCGAATGGTGTTTTCTTGGCGGTCGAGCTCGTTCAGGGAAGGGCACATATCGAGATGCTCAGAGCGGAGCGAGTGCGATGTCTCTTGGTACCGGGTCGCCGGAAGTTGAGGCAGATGCGCCGCTGCGTGTCCGTTTTTTTGGTGCACGTAACGTGCGCGCGTGTTTCGAGTAAGCAGGTAAAAATCAAATAAAAAACACAGCTCCAGCGTGCTGTACAGAACCCTTTTTAACGACCGGGTTGCTCCCCTGGTGTGTGTTTCCTCTCAGGGCCCCCTCTACTGCTGCCAGAGCAACGAAGACCTGCCTAACGTGCTCGGCTTCGGAGGGAACTGCGTCGTCCTGTGGGACATCACCGACACAGACGTTGTGAAAACCGCATTTAATCTCAAGGGATAGGTTGCATCGTCCCGGCGTACGTGTGTACCTCTGCACGTTCATGGGGCATGCGCGTGTGCGCATGTATTTGTATCTCTACCGATACTGCGCGGCGCGAGGTACAGACGGACCGATTTCGCGAGTGCGTGTGCGTAGGCATGTAAGTGTGAGTGTCACAGTCGCATGCGCTCGTCCAGGCGAAGAAGGTAGAACATGACTGGGCCCGGGGGGGTGGTGTCAGTGAAGGGGCGGCAAGCGAGTGAAAAGAGACAATTTGCTTTGAGTGCGCCGAGCGGAAGGGAACAAGATAAGGAGGCGCAGTCCACCGTCCTCTGCAGGTGTAGAGTGTGAGGGGCGGGTTGGGGGGGTGGGTGCGGACGTATTAATCGGCCCGGCACTTTTCCCTGATTCTTAATGGAGCGAGCGCGCCTTCATCAGACTTTTTCCGATTTTGCAGTGCTTCCTTCGGGAATCAATAGTGTTTGACCACACAGACCCTCACTGGGCTAGAGGCCCTCGTCTGCCTACACGTGCATATACGTATATATATATATATATATATATATATATATATATATATATGTATATGGATACGTATATAGTTTTTAATTACGCGGTATATCAGTAGCGTGACACGTCGTTCGCCTACAATTGTCGAGTTCTCGCAGAACCTCGCCGCCATTTGCGGTGGCGTTACGCAGCTCCCGCAGCAGCGCCATCTGACCATGGGGACGGGCGACAGCACTGACAAGGATTTATCTACAGCGACAGTCCTCTGCGCTAATTACGAGCTACCGCGCAATGTATCTGCAGCCGGTCGTGACCACTCATGCATCTTCGTAGGGGCATTTTGTTAACAGACGGTGGCTCTTCAGTGTGCCGGTGGATCGGGCCTGCTCCGTAGCGCTGAATCTCTGTAAATTTTCTCCAGGTTTGCGAAGAGCTCAAGAAAGAAACACGAGCGTGTTCAGCACGACTGACCGACTGAACGGAGCGAGGGAGGTCCTTCCCGGTAGCCAACTAAGATCCACTGTCTTTCCGCGCTCCAAAGGAACGTGCCAATGCTAACACATCCCCGCAGCGGGAGGTCAACACCACTGGATGGAACGAAGAGCGCTTTTTTGTGGTTGTCAGTTGGCGGTGCACACCCTGCGTATGCGAAGATACTGAACAGACTAGCTGGATTGAGTCTTACGTTTAGCCACAGGCAGACCAGTGGGGACAGCAGGGGGTGATGAGAGGGAAAGGCAAATTACACATGAGGTCGCTTCCGCTCCCAAAATTGACGCATCGGCTTCATTCGCGGCCGGAAACCACGCGCGAATCGACAGAAAGCCCCAGTCTACCCCAGCAATAATCTTCCCACTATAATCATGCTGCGCAGGCATCAACATCTGCCTGCGAGCATAGTCGGTTGTCTGCAGTTTTGGGTTTGGCGTCTTTGAATTTACAGAACTGGAAGGCGATTGGCATGACAAGGCGAATCCCACAGGCGGACAGATCCTCTCCGTGGATGCAGACACAGGGACGCCCCCCTAGGCGGCAAAAGCACTTCGCCGGTTCGTGCCTGTGTGAGACTGCACATGATACGGAAGATAATTCGAGGGCCCGCGTTTATACGCTCTCTAGAACGGCGGCGCGTGACATCTGGTATCCTTCTTGGCATAACGTTGAAACCAAGTATATGCATAGGGATGAAAATTAATAAGATACTACCTAAGAAGACTACAAACCAGATGCTCAAATATGGAGAAGCACCGGTATTTACATGGAATAGATTTACAGTAGCGCCAGCAGAACTCTTCGGCACCGTGATGGCTAGCTTCGTCGTATAACGAATCTATCGAGGCGTGACAGGTACCTACTGCATATGTAGGGATCAACAAAGGCGCGGAATTTAACATGTGTGGTATTGTTAGGCAGGAGAATTTTTCACTACAGTACGCCAGCATCCACGTTCGACTCAGGTCGGGCGCGTGCATGTGGGATGCACTGCCCAACAGACGGCCTCCACTATTCGCCGAAACTCAACTGCAACTGCGTAGTGCGCGGTATAGCTAAACGCAATCTACACGCAGGCTCTTTCCGGACAACGGAATTGTGTTGGCGTTGCTCCTTATCGAGGTTGGACAGTGGAAGCTGAGCGTTGCCACAGCTTTCCGCCGGCTCGTTGTAGTAACAGACTCGGGAGTCCCTCTAAGTTATTGGCGGTCACTCGCTCTTCTGCCCCCCCCCCCCCCCCCCCCCCCCCCCCCCCCCCGGCTGGAGCTCCTAAAGCTTCCGGTACGTGAGAGGGGCGTTCTGTGGCTGGTGCCCCTTCGAACTTGGACGAATACAGAAATAAGAACGTGTGGGTCAGATTGTAGTATGCAGTGCTTCATTTTTTCACAGGGTTTCATGCCTCGCGAATGATGCCACGGGGCCTGCCTGTTACAACCTGAGCGCGCACTGCGGTACAAGGCGTATGCCTTGTACCGCTTTTGTTCGCACACTGCGCGTGCCCCGTGAATCTCAAGCCTTGAGGCGCTGGTAGCCTCACGGCATATCCCACTGCTCCCTCGTCCCGCGTTTTTCCTTGGTGCGCTGAAACTACCAAAAAACAGCGGACTACGCGGACACACGCATTCAAGCAGGTGCCTCGAGGCCATGACCCGCCCCTGTCTGCTTCTCTCGCGCATCTCAACGAGAGACTCACACAGTTTCTTCCCATCACATGTTCCACTCTCTGCGTGCAAGAGCCAAACGCTTCACCTGAGAGCCAGCACCTACAAGGCACGGTGAGGAAGAAAGCTACCTCGAGAAGGCGACGCCGGTATGCGTCAGCAATGCCCCCAAGCCAAGACATCGTTTCCTCGTCGCTACACTTTCTGTCCCCTTCACAGCTGCCTTCGTTCCTCAGGCCGTTTGGCTTTGCACTCCCGTGTGTATAGAGACCGCGACGCGATTGTCCGAAGGCAGACGTAGCAGCACCTTCATTTGCACCCTCCATGCTCTGCCCAGCGTTCACGGTATCCGTGCGTGGCGACAAAAGGCACAGTCGAGAGAAACAAACGCTTTCGTCTGCTGCTGTATTTATCAGTCGGAGCTCCTTCTGCCCACAATGTTATTGAGATGCTGCCACGGCTCGACAGTCCACAAAACAAATCCCACGCCGCGCACGATCTGTCCGTGCCTGCCGTCGCCTTCATCCCCCCCTCCTCTGTTTCTCGTGGGTGTTGCGGCTACACTCCACGCGACCGAATTCCTCTCTGCCGTCTGTTTCGCTTTTCCTCCTGTTCCACCATTTCCACTCGTCAAAGGAACGTACGCTGACGCGTGGCCTGTCCCTGACGAGTCTCCAACCTTCTCAGTTCGAGATCCTTCACACGGACCTTGCGCACGCCTAGGCCCCACCTTGCAGATTCGACTGGGAGCCTCGCAGATCTCCCTCCCCACTGGCACATGCTTTACGTCCTACACGGTTGCGCCGCCCATATGTAGCATCACCTCGTCTTGGCGTTCGCCTCCCGGTTTCAACCGTGGGCTCGGGAAAGGCTCACTGCGTTTTCCCTCTCGAGTTCGCGCTGACGAGGCGCTGCCCGCGCTTCAGAGTTTACGTCTGCCCGTCGCCCGCCCCTCCCCCCCCTCCGCCCACCCCTGGCATCACCCCTACGACTCTCCCTTCGTTCGTCCCTCTTTCTGAATTTACCTCCCGCCTCCTCTCCCCGTTGCGCAGACTCTCTGGAAGGACGAGCCTGCCCCCCTCCCCCTCTTCTATCCACATTGGCCTCCATTAAAGGACGAGAAGCACGGCTGCGTGCCTCCTCTGTGCGTCGAGGCTGCGTTTGGATCTTGTGCTGCCTTTGATGATGTGCTTCGAGTGCACCAACCCTCCAACATGGTTACTGCCCTCCGGTTAATGGTCGGTTAAAGCCCTCAGCCCCGGCGCTGCCGAACCCGGCCCCCTGTGGCCGCCCCCCTGCGAGGCCGCCAGCCAGGGACCCAATGCCGCCCACCGCCGACGCACCCGTAAACCCAGCGCGGCTTCCAAATATGCCGCCCAGGCTCGTCGGCCGGCTGCCCAGGCCGACCCCTCCGGCGAGCGATCCGCCGAGGAGGCCCGAGGCCGCAGTCATGACCGCGCGAGTCCCCATGCCCAGAGAGCCTCTGAGGCCTCCACCCAGGGTGCTGGCAATCCCGCTGCCTGGTCCGCCTGCCACGGCCGCCGCCAGCTGCTCCAGGCGCGCCATCTTCTGCTGCTCCTCTGTGACGATGCGTCGCTTGGCTTCAACATCCTTGTGAAGCTCTCGGACCTCGCTCTCCAGAACCGCAAACCTCCTCTGCTGGTCCTGCTTATCGCGCTCTGCGTCCTGCAGACGCCCGCGCTCGAGCGCGAGCTGGACCTCAATTTCGCGGACTACGTCACTCGGACCGACGGATTCCTCCTCCACTATGCTTCCGATTGCCGACGAAGAGGCGCCGAGCCCGCCAAACATCGACGAGCCTATCGTGGAGCCGCCCGCGCCGCCCACGCCGCCCCAGCGACCCGGCATCCTTCTCTCCGTGCTCAGGCGCTGCTCCAGCTGTCGAATCTGTCTCTGCAGCGTCAACACAACCGCCCGCGCCTCCTTCAGCCTCCCGTCGGCTTCCGCAACGTCGCGCTGCTTCGCCTCCAGCTCTGCCAAGAGGCTGAGGATCTCAGCCTCGAGGCGCTCCAGCGCTGCGGGGTCTGCGAGCGTGCGCGTCTCTTTCGCCAGGAGATCCAGCTTGCGCATGAAGTCCTGGGAGGCCTGGAACCGCTGGCGAAGCGCCGACGAGGCCTGCAGCACTTGGTGCTTGTACGACGAAAAAAATCTCGTCATTTCGCCGACGAGGCCCGAATTCAGCTGGGTGAGGACCTCGCGTGTCAGCGGAATGGAGTTCAGGCCCTCGCCAAAGACAACCGCGACCTTCTCCACTTCAGTGACGTCCGTGCTGAGTTGTTTCATGCTTTCCTCTAGCTTCTGCAGGGTGACCTGCAGCGTGCTGAATTCGCCGGAGAGCTCCGCGTACATTTGCGCGAAAACGACGCGGTCCTGGGACGCCATTTTGGCTGTGTTGACGGCGTGTTCCTCGATGTGCTGGCAGGACTGGAAGAATTCTTGATAACTCTGCTCCAGCTCCTGCGCCTTGCTTTGCACGGCCGCGTACTCTCTCGCGAGAGTCTCGGTGACGACGCCGAGACGGGCAATCGCCTTCGCCTGGAGTTCCTCGCCGGCGAAGTTCAGCGCGAGCAGCTTGGCGTCGACTTCTTGCTCAAACTTCGCGAGGCGCTCCTTCGACTCCTTTAGACTCATCTGGTAGGAGCGCAGGTACTCGCTGTAGCCTTGCTGCTGACTCTCAAAGAGCGCGCCACTGGGCGCAGTGCTCAACGTCGTGTCCGCCCGCGCGAGAACTTCCTCGAGCTGCGCCAGCACTGCGGTCACGTCCGTCGCGCGCTGCCGAATAGTGACGACCGCCTGCGCACTCTGCTCCTGCGTGACGCTGGTCTGCTGGATGGCCTGGAAGGCGCGCTGGATCTCCGACTTGCCTCCCGCAACTCGCTCCAGCGCCTGGCGCTCGTCCGTGAGCTTCTCGAGCAACTGTTCAATCGAGAAGAAGTTCGCCGCGATGACCTGCATGGTCTCCCCGAGGACGGCCATGCCCGCCTTGGCTTCCGTCAGGTGCGCACTGACAACCTCGTAGTGCTTCTTGCCCTCTTCGAAGCGCATGGTTTCATCGTGGAGGTCCCGGTGAATCTGCTCCAGCTCCGCCTGCTGCTGCGCGCGCAGCGCGTTGATGCGGTTGTCGTAGGTCATTTTGTGCTCCTCCTGGTACTGCCTGAGGAGCGTGTTGGCCTCGTCGACGATCGCGCCCACGTCTGCCTCGTGCTTCGCTTTGAGCGCACGCAGTCTCTCGTTGACTGCGGCCTCGAAGGCCTGGTCGCGAACGGGCACGTTGACGCCGCCCGCGGCCGCGGGCCCCTGGACAGGCTCGCTGTCCGCCCCCGAGACGCGCACGCTGTCGGTTGACTTTGTGTGCACGCCGCGCGCCTGGTGTCCCTCGTCGCGGCTGCCCTGAGCCGCAGGCGACACCGTCCGGCCGACCGAGCCTTCGCCGAGGGCGTCCTTGCTGGCGGCCCCGCCGTGCACGTCCTTCTTTCTGCGCTTCTTCTCGCGCAGCTTCAGCATCGCCCTCTTGTACCGCACGGGAAGTTCAATATGCTTGCCGAGCACCTGCGAGAAAAGCGCCTGAGCCTCAATCACCAGCTGGAGGCCGCGCTCGCGGAAGACGTCTGGCAAGCTGTCTTCGTCGTTCCCCGCCTCCTCTTTCGCCTGCAAATAGTGATCCATCTCCTCCGCCAGCGCCTCAAACTCGGCGCTGCGGCCTGCGCGCCGGAACGCATTCTTGACTGTTTTGTACTGCAGGCCGAAAATCGCGCAAAGCGCCCGTGCTCCGATGCGCCAGCCCTGGTTCGCTGCGCGCTTCATCACCGCGAAGAACCCCGCGGCGTCCGCCGGCTGCAGCCCCCCCGCCCCCCCGCGCCCGTCAGGCGACGCCGACTCCAGAAGGAGGCCGAAAAGAACCACCCCTGCCGCGAACGCCAGCGCCACCAACACACGACGGCCGCGCCGTGCCGCGCCACACGGCCTACAACGGAGCAGGCGAGACTCCCCCCCCGTCTCGGCACGCCCCGCCCGAGGCGACGCATCCGCGGCCGCCGCCGGAAGAGACGCGCGGCCGCCGGGAGACGGGCGCATTTTGAGACGGGTGCGGGCCTGCAAGGACGCGAAATGCCACACGCCAGACGACAACCCCAGATAGTGGCCCGACACGCGATTTGGGCACACACACACCCGACGGCAGAGCCAGCCCAACTCGAAGATACTGAAACGCGCGCAGGCGGTCCTGCCACAGCTGCCGGCCGACGCCGGGACATGCAACGAGGGACACTCTTCCGCGGGAGACGAGGCGCGTTGTGAGTCGACGACACAGATCGCTGACACACGCGCTCAAGAAAGAGGACGCAGAGTAGGTGTGCAAAACGCCGCCGAAACAGAAATCGCGGCCGCCCGACCATGAAGCAGATGTGCTTGACGCGCTCAACGGAAGAGACGGATGTAAAGGCGAGTTCTTTGCAGCGGATTCACGCGAAGAAAGCGTACTCGTAACTCCAGACACGGCGAGACAAGGTGGTGGGCGAAGTTGGAATCGACGAAACAAGCGGTGCGTCCTCTCCAATAGTGGACGCGTAAGGGCTCCACTGTGAGTCCTCAAAAGAAGGGCTTCCAGCACTCACTTCCGGCTGGAAGCACGACCGCGACGAGAAAAAGGCTCATTCCCCAGTCGCAAGAACGCACTTCGAACAACCGAGGAGGCCACAAACTTGTGGGACGCACGTAGAGACGCCTACCCCAGGCATGCGGCGCTGACCCAAGCAGGGGCGGGAAACAGCGGATTCCAGGCGGTAGCCCAATCCAGGCAGCGACAGAGAGACATCCAGAGGAAGACCGATGAAAATGACCGAGTAAGCGCGGGTGTCTCCTCGAGAGTAAAGCTCGGCAGGCCGCGGTTCGCCTGCACCATACCCGCCAGTACCGCTGCGGTGTAGGTTCAGCGAGGGCACCCCGAGAGAGGCAGAAAAAAAGACTCGCAAACACGTCACCGAGAAACGTGCAGGAGGCCTTACCGGGGGACCACCAGTCGATCGGTGTACAGAAGTCAAGAAATAGGAGAAAGACATCGAGGAGTCGCAGGAGATCGAACCAGGCCTCCCCCTTGCTGACTGTGGAGATCGCAAGGCCCCGAGTGAGTCGCGTGGCCCCCAGGGTGCGAGATGCAATGCGTTGTCGGCGGCGCTTCTTACCTGTGCCTTCCTTCGCTTGAATCCAACGAGGTCCTCTGCTAACCGGATCCACTCTGTACACGGGAAGCCACGTGAGGCCGCGATTTCGCAAAAATGATTCGTCGCCCGGTCGACGACTGTACAAAGTCTCTGCAAGGGTACAACTGGATGTATCGACGATTCAGCAGCCGCTCGAGGAAGTGAGACGGCGGCCACCGACGCGCCGCTGATGTTTTTCCGCTGTTCTCCCGCCGCCGCAGCGAGAGAGAGGAGGTGAGACGCCAAGGTGAAGAATCGCTCTCGGCAAAACAAAGAAGAAAGCTGACCAATGCGGAGGGTCGAGAAAAAGCACATGCCGCTGTCGGCAGGAGGCCGCCCGCGACGACCGCAGCAGCGTGCCTGTTGTCCCCCTTGCAGATCCGAACTCCCTCGTGCCGCGCACATTCGGGTACCCGCTGCCTGCCTCCACGCACGCGCGTCTGGTACAGCCTCTCGTCAGAAGGCCCCCCCCCTTCCCCCCGCCTGTTTCCGCTGCTTTCTCGCAGTCTCTCCGCTGTGGTCGGGGCTGCTCCTCGCGCAGCCACGCGCGTGACCTCGCCTTCCTTGTGCGCACGCCTCTGCCCTGCCTCTAAACCCCAGTCGTTCGCCTCTAAAACCTCAGCCTCCTGCAGAAGTCTCCGCTGCGGGTAGATTCCGCGCACGCACGCTCAACCTGAGCCGCTGCGAGGCTGCTCGCTGTGGGCGAGCGCCTGCGGGGCGGACACGCGCCGCGCAGTCTGCCCGGGACAGCTGAGACAGAGCGCGTTGTCGCAAGTGTGCGCATCCCTCCAAGAATGCGCAACTCGATTCTCTCGCGCGCGAAAAGGCACAGCCCCTCCTTCTTCCTCCCTCTATATAAGGGTGCCCCCGGAAATTGCGCGCGCGGTCCGTGAATTCGGCTTGTAGGCGGCGAGGAGGGAAAATAGAGGCGACGCGCAAAAGAGGGCGGGTACGACGCCTGCTCTTGAATTTTTCCTGCTTTGCCCGCATTTGTTGCTACTGTAGACAGAGGGTTGGTGTACGACACGCCTCGCGCGCCGGGTCGCGAGCTTGCGTGTTGTTTTTTGGAATGTACGACGGCCGTGTTCCATTTCCTCTTTTCTCTTTTTCTCTCTCTTCCACGTCGTCGCCTACCTCTTTGTAAAAATGGTGAGTGCTTCACGAGGTCGACAGAGTGTCCGAAACGCTCTGGTTTTGCGCTACGTGGTCACAGTCGGTCATCCCACACTGCTTGACGTTGGCCGGCGTATCTTCTTCCAAACTGGGGTGAACATGGGTGTTTCCAATTTTTTTGACTTCGGCTCCTGGATGGTACTCCCTTTTCTCGTGCTTCGGAAATCAATAAACTTGGCTGTGGGGTGTCAGCGGGACGATCGTTCCCAGAGGCGAGATTTGCTACTCTGCGGCGTCCCCCCTGTCCCTGCCCATGCTCCACGCGTGGTTTCTCGACACGGGTTGACTCTTTCCTCTTACTTCTCTGCGAGCGAAACATGCATATCTAAAAATATAATGTGGTCTCCAAGGTGATTGGGGTAGGGTTTTCCTCTGAAGGGTGGTTCCGATGCTCCCTGTTGAGGGCATGCAGTCCGCTCTCTCCGGGCCCAGCCGACGGGTTTCTGTAGAACCCTCGCTCCCGAAGTTTCCTGAGGAATTCCCCTTTTTTCTGGAAATGGGGAGGAGGCAAACCAGTGAAACACCAGTTGGCTTCTTCGCCGCTCTCGGTAGAATGCCACCAGCTGGCGGGGTGCGGATTTGGCGGGGCGAAGTCGCTGCAGCCCGGGGCAAACGTCCGTGTTGGTTTCGAATTCCTTTTCTGAGGGGGAAGCAATATCTTGGTGAACTATGGAACGTTGGCTCTGTAGCAGTCACGTTTGCTTTGTTGCCGCGGTTATGCTCATTTTGTCACCGGTGTACGTACACCGTTCTGTAGGACTGACGCGAACGAGCGTGGCGGATGTCGTCGGCGAAACGCGATCGTCTGTGCTTCATACCGACGGTTTTGTTCCAAGTTTGTGTGGCTGTTTTTGTCCAGCAGCCGTTGTCGAGCCTGCTGCAGTTGTGGGGGCCGCATTCTAGTTCGCGGAAGGCGGCCGCAATGCTACCCTCGGCTGCGCGGCACTCGGCGGTCCTTGTACCTCGGGAGCATGATCTGATCCAGTTTTTTGACGCAATCCGTCCACGCGTGTGCTGCGTTTGGATGTTTCAGTCTCTCCAACTTCAGAAGCGGCTGGCGGCGTCCATCCTCAAGTGCGGCCAACGCCGCATTTGGATGGACCCGAACGAGACGAGCGACATTTCGATGGCTAACTCCCGTAAGTTCTTATCGGCTCGTGGAACCCCGCGTAGTTTTGCTGCTTTATGATGCGTTTCGTGTACATCGCACCAACTAACCGCGGAGCCTTCCCTTCCGAATCTGCGACGACTTAGTGACGCGTTGCTGTCCGCCGCCAAGAGTGCCGTCTCGAGGGCGTGGATGGCGCTGACCTGTGGAAGTAAGAACCGTTGGGCTCCTTTGTGGTGGGCACATTAGCTCTGCGTTTGATCGCTTCGCAGCTGTTGCAGGGGCGGCAGAGGGGGGCCGTAGGAAGGGTGCACTTCTCCGCTGGGAGGGCGGCGAGGAGTCTCTTCGAGGACCGTCGCTCGATATTTTCTTTGTGCTGCGCGTCTGTTGCGGCGTTTTCGTTCTACAGGCTTCAGCATCCGTAAACTGGTGAAGGACAACCTGATCATCCGCAAGGCCGTCGCCGTTCACTCTCGCTACCGCGTGCGCCAGTACCATGAGGCTAAGAGACTGGGTCGACACATGGGCAAGGGAAAAAGAAAGGGAACGCGCGAGGCAAGGCTCCCGGCCAAGGTTCTCTGGATGAGGCGTCAGCGTGTCCTCCGACGTCTCCTCAAGAAGTACAGAGACAACAAAAAGATCGACAAGCACATGTACGTCACTCGACTCCCTGCAGTGGACGTGCAACCCCCCATGTCTCCCGATCTCACGGTGCACAGGCAGCTCAGCGACGACGCGTGAAGGAGCAGCCCGTCAGCGTTTTCTGCAGCGTCAAAGGGCGGGAGGCGGGACATTTAGCCGGGCCGGTCTTCTGGAGTCGTCGGCAACCGCCGTTTCATTTCCTAGTCTTTGGCGCGTTCGCCATGTCGTGTGGGCGGTTTTCGGGTCTCGAGGAGGCGCCTGAGTCCAGATATGTTTGCGAGGGTTCAGTCCGTCTGTTGCATCGCGGGCGCGTTTCTGGTCTGGTCGGTGGTGTGCAGGTACCATAGCATGTACATGCGTTGCAAGGGTAACCAGTTTAAGAACAAGCGCGTGCTGATCGAGGCCATCCACAACGAGAAGAATCTGAAATTGAAGGAGAAGGCTCTCCAGGAGCAGCTCGAGGCTCGCAAGTCGAAGGCTGCCGCCGTCAAGGAGAAGAGAAGGATGAAGGAGATGAAGAAGGACGCCACCCTCTCTGCGTCTGCGTAAACGACCAAGACACGGAGAGCTCCACAAAGCATAGGAGGGGAAGGTCTGATCTTTCTCTCCTGGGATATGGCGACTACTGGTTTTTGTCCGACGAAACCACGCTCTTCTCTCCAAATACCACAAGCATACGTTGTATGCAGTGCGTCGCGCGCGTGTCTCCTAGGTCTGCCAACCTTGTGTGAAAGTATCGACATTCAAGGTGTAGTTGGGTGAGTCTGGCGAAGGTCACCTGCGGGCGGGCGTTGCGCAGACCCCACACAACGCTTGTCCCCGGAACTACGTATAACTGTGTATTGTGGACTTTTCTTCGGTTATTTTCTGTCTCTTTCTCCCGTTAAACTCTTGTTCGCTTCCCACTGCCGCATGGAGGCCCAGGAGTAGGCCGTCGGCACCATGCCGGCGCATACGCAGAGGCACCCGCTCTGCCGGCTTCCACCATTGCCCAAGCCTCCTTTGTTTTTCATCTGGTTGACCGGGGGCATCTCAGCCGAATTTCTGTGCCTACAGCGGTGCGTCCCGTAGATCTCCGAGCGTTTTTACACCGTAATCCTTATGCATACGTATATATCATACATATGCATATATGTATATAACCCACAAGTAGCACGGTTAAACAGCGATCAGCGCAGCATTCCGTTCAGACGAGAGTTATTTAGAAAGCAGTACCGCCGAGAACTCAAGCGTATATCGTTCACGGAGTTAGGCCTGCAGGCCAACGCGGGGAGCAGCGTAGCGGCCGCGCGCGTCACAGAACGGCTCTGGGCTGTGTATGTAAAAGCACGGAGCTGTTCCCGACGCACTCAGGAATATCGCAGCTGTGCGATGGATGCTTCTTTTGACCACCGTGAAGCAGACGGGGAGAAGTGAAATGCATTTCGTTAGACGACGGTCTTCGTGGCAACGGCGTCCGCCCGTATGCCTTCAGTCCCAGTTCTGTATCGATATTTCGTATTGGCAACGGCACGCTGCAGATGAGTCTCCAAACATAGACGTATATACACCCTGACACGTTCGCATATATCAGCAAGCTGCTTCTCTCGCCTTTTCTTTCTCAAATCGATAGGTTGGAGCTTGGCGCAGCTCCACGTTCTCGCGATCCCAGCGGCCGAACTCCAGCCTGTCTCTCACCCAAGGATATGCGTCCTTGGCGCGGGGCGGTCTGACTGGCAGATGCATTAAGCAGCTGAATGTCATCGCTGCGCAGTTCATCCGTCGAGACTCGCATCTACGAATCTGTTACCAGTGCCGCTCCCGTTCGTACGGCTCGCCGTGAAGTGCGAATATCGACGCATCGATTCGGTCCGCTGTTTCCGCTTGCAGACTGAATCAGCTGATTTGACAGCGCGTATATATTTGTACGGTAGGTTCAACATCAACTGGCGCTGCCAGGTGTCGCGTGATACGGAGACAGCAGCCAGACAAGCGCTTTTTTTCGCATGCAGTCTGCTGTCCGTGTGCGCGAAAAGCGTCAGCTGTGCAGTTGTATACCCGGTGGCAGAAGACTGACCAAGCTTTCCCTCTCGGAAGAAGCCAAGGCGAACGGTATTATCTTCTCTTTGTCGCTGTTCCCTCCGGCTGCTGCTTGAGAGTTCGTTTCAAGGCCGCGATGGCCGCTTTGCCTCCCTCTCGTCGTCGTTTTCACGGTTCTGAACCGCCGGCACCGCGGCAACAGTGTCGGCGACAGACGTCTGTGCCGTTATGTCTTTACTCGCCCAACAGTTACACTCTCTATCTACCCTGGCGTTGTCTCTCTCTTGCCTTGCATCTGCCTTCCGTATGCTCGCCAGATAAGCCAAATGTCATTTTTAGACCTCCGCCGCTAAGGAAAATAGAAAGTTCTCTCTCGCGCCCGCTCGTGCTACACACTGAACAGACAACGCTCGCGTCAGCAGCTGAGCTCCGGCTTACGGGGTATTCGATCCTTACTTCTTTTCTTGCTGTTCCCTTTCGGTTTGTCACCGCGAAACTGGACCTAGTCTTGCCTCCAAGCCGTTTGAACGGTGCGGAAGACCCAAAGAAACTTTTCCGAACGCTCTGCATCTGCTACCCTGTCGCCAGAGCCCTCAAGGCTTTCAGGTAGCTCAAGCCCTTACTAGTGTTCTCCGCTGTCGATCTTTCTGATCCACCCAGTCGCCACGATACGGGAAAATCTGAGACCTAGGAAGGTCTGAAAACAGAGCGCAGCGACGATTTATGAGGGTCGCCAGGCTATACGCTGGGGGTGGAGAGAAGAAAACGGCGAAGCCAACAGGAGAGGCGTCGTATCTGCAGCGTGAGCACACTGCGCTGCACTTTATCCAGTCTCCTTTTCGTCAGCGGCTGAATCTGTGGCGCCAGCGTGCCGATGTGCTAGCTTTCTCTGATGTTTGTTCCTGCTCAGTGAACCCTTCTCCGCATCTCTACGGAAACGCCTACGTGGTATTCGGCCGCGAGCGTCTACAGATGCGGCTCTCTCCTCGTTAGACCGAAGCGATTTATTTTCCCGTGGTCTGTAGTCAGGCGACAAGCGTGGCAGTGGCGCGCCCCCGTGTCTGTACAGCGAAGAGGTGCCGTGGATTAGCCTGGCATTCGTCGACAGCGGTTCTCTTCTCTTGTTCAGAGTGAAGCCCGTCTCTTCAACCCTAAACTTCACTCGCGAAGTTATGTTTCTGGTTTTCCGTTCGCTCTCTCTCGACTCCCGTACTATCCTCGAGTTCGATCTTCTTGTATATGTGTGAAAAATACCGGGAAGAAGCGCCTTGCTTGTCCCATCCAGAGTAAGCCAAAACTGCTGGATTGATAAAAGCTGCTCAGGACATCGCGGCGTGTCGTTGCCACCAGGGGGGCAACGCCTCTAGCAGGTCTGCCTTGTTTTTTTTCAGCCTTGTTTTTCGTTTCGGCCTTGCCGCTGAGTGCGCTACTCGGGTTGCCTGACTTTGCGCTCTGGTCCTTCTATTTCTTGCCTTGTCTCCCCGAACGCTTCTCGCCGTCGTTCTGTGGTCAGCCAGGAGGCGGCGGTCGGCGTGTGTGTGTCTGACGCTTCGTCCCCCTCGGCTGTCTCTCGCCGCGCACCTCTCTTTCTCCTTTCCGTCTCTCTTCTTTCTCTCTTTTTTATCTCGGCCTCTTTGGCACCGCTGCCCGGCTGCTTTTTTTCGCCAATCCCCGTCGTCGCCTTCGCTCTTGTGTTTCTTAGCTCCCTTGTCTACGATTTCTTCCGCCCCTACCCCGCGTCCGCCGCCTGGCGCTCTGACTTTTCTCGAGCCGGCGTTGTTTCCCGTTCTTTTTCGCGCTCATGGCTGCTAGCGAGTCGGGGTGCGCGGCCCCGTCTCCGCTTTCGCACGCGCAGGCAGAAGTCCGGCCTGCGCGGCGCAGAGAGTCGAGCGAAAAGCTGACGCTCGAGGAGATTCTTCAGCAGGAGCTCTCCGACGACGAGGAGTTCGACAGGCTGATCCTCGACAGCAGTCGACCCCCCGGGGGTGCGACGCGGCCAGCTGGCTACGGGCGAGTGGAGGAGACTTGGGCGGCGAGCCGAGCCACAGCTGTCTCCGGATACGGTCTCGGGAACGGTGTCGCACGTGCCCACGCGCTCGCCGTCGACGAGCGAGAAGATCGAGATGAGCAAGAAGTGCCGCTCCCGAGGCAGACGACGTATCGCGCGCACGACGCGGCGTCTGCACACCCCGCAGGCCGCGCGACACCCGCTTGCGCTGCGTCGGACTCTCCATGTCAGACGGGCTCAGACTTGTCTTTCTCGGCTTCTCGCGTTCGCGCAGAAGAGAGGGGAGAGTCTGGGAGCGGCGGCGAGGCGTGCGCCAAGTCGCGGTTCGCAGGGACTACGCGGACAGTTGAAGAAATTCTGAGGGACGTCGAAGAAGAGGACGAAGAGTGGCTCAGGTGAGACGCGCGGGCGCAAACTCCAAGCCCCAGTGCTAATCTGCTTGATAACTGCCGCATTCCTAGATAAGCATTCGTGTGTTGCATTCGTTGGCGTGCGGCGAGAACGATCCGGTCTGCGCCAACCCGAACTGCAGAATAATGCGCACGAGGCGAGACCCACGCGAATAAACTTGCGAGAAAGAATGTGGGAAGACACAGTAGCTTTACTCACGAATAAGAGGGGAAAGCGCTCGCAGCAAGGCTGCTGAGCGATGTTTGGGGTTAGCGAACGCCACGCACAAGAGAAACGGACTGTGCAGAATCTCTTCTCATGAGCGCGGAGGCCTTCAGGCCGCTACATCAGGTAGCAAGCGAGTGGCTCGTGTCTCTCACCGCGTTCCAAACGAAGAGGCCCGATGGCCAACCGAACAAGAAAGCAGCGGTTCTTACGAATCGAAAGACGCAGATGAATGCGCCTTGAGGGCGACGAGAGGCCTTCCTTTATCTTGCTTGAAACGTCATCGCGGACTCCTAGGCTCACCCACGTCCTGTTCCTGTCTGCGTGCGCCGATCTCAGCACACTCCTTCCTCAAGTTGCACTCCCGACGACGACCGGGGGCTCCACTTGCGGCCTCTACACACCACCCAACGGTCAGGGTCGCCAGCAGTCAAGCGAAGGTGCGAGAAGAGACAGTGGCGACGACGGCGGCGCGGGTTGGCGGTCCCCGCACAGGCCTGCCTCGGCCTCCGCATCGCGCGTGACGAGCTCCCAGCGGCCATCAGCGGGCTCTCACCGCGGCGCGACCGCGAGAGACGACTCGTGGCGAACTCCAGGCGCCGCGTCCCGACTGTGCCCGAGCACCCGCTCGCCTAGACGCGGGGCGAGACGGAGCTCATTGTCTTCTGTTTCCTCGTCGTCCTGTTCGTGCGACGCCTCTCCTTCGCGGCGCGGCGCCGCTGGAGAAGAGGGCGTCTCCGGCACCGAGACCCCGTTGTCTTCCTCAGCAGTCTCTTCTTCTGGCTCTTCCGCACGATCTTCGCGCGCCACATCGGTCCTCTCAGACAGCGCAGACGCGCCGTCTTCCTGCGAGGAGAGCCAGGGGCAGCTCCGCTCCAGGCCGCGGCGGACGGGCGGCCACGCGCGGTGTCGCAGGCTGAGGAGGCGGAGGTTTGCGCGCTCGGCGGAAGGTCTCCTTGCCCCCATGACCTCGCCTCCGCTGCCCTCGTCTCTCGCGTCTTCGCTGCAGCTGCTTCGCGACTCTCCTCTGCGCTGGACATGCAGAAGCAGCGCGGCTCTCTGGGGCGGTGCCGCGGCGCGCAAAGCGGCACGGGTCCTTGCGGAGGAGGACGAAGCCGCGGAGGTGGGCAGGCCAGACGCCCGCGGGCACCTTGACCCGCAGCGGGGGCTGGCGGCCCTCAAGCAGAAGGCCCGAGGCAGCGAAATCGCGCGCAGGTCGCCAGAAGGGAGAGCAAGGGGGCGAAGTAGGCAGCGCGACGCGATACCCGCGCCGCTTGAGGAAGCAGCCCTCAACAGTCTCGGCCTCGCGCCTTTCAATGAGGAGCCGCCGACGACCAGGAAGGGGGCGGAATGCCAGAGGCGACAGGAAAAGCCGGCGACGTGGAGACACGGAGACGAAAGTCACCAGGGCGGACCCGCGGAAGACTTCGAGACCCCCGAGAAGACGTTGGAGATAGTGCGGGCGCCCACCGACAAGGCGACGGGCGTGTTCGATACCATTGCGCAGGGGTGAGTCGCGCGCCTCACCAAAGGCGCATCAAACTGTCACGACGCCGCCAGGTAGATAGGGCGCGAGACAGACGCGCTTGCAGTTTGTGCATATGTGTGTGTTTCTACGCGGGTGTGCGTGTGTGGGTTTCGGGTGCGACTGTCTCAGATTCTCGTCGCTGCAGTCCCTCGTCGCCTCAGTGGGATTTCCCACGTGCTTCCACAGCGTGCAGAATCTGCTAAGCATCGGCACGTCCCGCGGGTTCGCGTTGCTGGTGGATGTGCACGCGCTGCCCGCCCTACCGGAGACCCCCGACGCGCGGCGAAGCTTCTTCGCGTCCTTCTTCGCGTCGCCACAGGCCTTTCCGCTCTTCCTGCCTCCTCTTGAATCGGCTGACGCGCACGCTGCGCCTGGCGCGATTGGTGCGCCTGGCGCCGCAGACGCGGGCACGTCGGCCTTTCTGTCTGTGGAACTGGGTGAGGTCGCGGCGACGTGTGCGCCGGAGGAGGCCAAGGTGGGCGCCGTGGCCTCGATTGCGCTCGCCGAAAACCTCCGCTTCCTCCTCGTGGGCTACAAGAGCGGCACCGTCGCGCTGTATGAAATCCACTCGAGCAAGGTGCAGCGACTGCCCCTGCCGCCTGGGTGTACGTACACCCCGCCGGACGCGTGGGGCGAGGCGGCTGCGTCAGAGACGAAGGCCGAGCGCGTGCCTCTTCTGCGCGGCTACCAGGCGACGCTGGTCGCGCTCTCGAAGGACTCTGCAGGCTCAAGTCTGGCGCCCGCCGCGGAGAACGACGGAGGCGGGCGGCCGCCGGGCGACGGGATGCCGCGGCGCGACCCGTTTTCGTCCGCTCAAAGCTCTGGCGAGCCTCAGGCGAAGAAGAGCGGGAGAGAGGCGACGGACTCGAAAAGCAGCAGCAGCGTTTGTTGCCTGCGGTTTCTCACGGAGGCGACTCTGCGCGGGGCCACTGGAGGGAGAAGCGCGGCGGCGGTCTCGCAGGCGCCCGTGGCGACTCCGGGGGGCGGTGCCTCGTTCTACGGCTCAGACTTGTGGCCTGTGCCCTCTCTAGGCCGAGCGAGTGTGCTGCCTTCTGGCGCCCTCGCCGTTGCTCTAGCCGCCGACGAGCGCGGCGATTTGTTTGTCATCTCCTTCCAGAAGACCTTTCTCTCCGTGGCCTGCGACCGCAGGTGCGTCACCACGGGCATTCGCTCCCTCGGCGCCATCATCGACATCCGCGTGCTGCCTGCGCCGCCGCCACGAGTGTGTGCTCGGCCGTCCGCTGCGGAGTTCGCGGTGCGCGGGCTGCTAGGCGCCCGCGGACAGGCCTTTGAGGACGGTGTTGTGGGGGGGAGAGCGCGAGGCGAGGCGGGCGCGCGGGCCGCTCTCGAGAGAGGCATCCGCTCCTTGCCGCTGCTGGGGCGCGCAATACCTGGCAGCGCGGTACATGGCGACCGGCGGGCGGGCATCTTCGGCGGCACGGCCTCCCCGCCTGTGGACTCAGACGGTTTCCCTGAGGATCCTCATCCGGCGGACGAGGCTCAGATCTTCGCAGTCGCCTGCAGCAACGCTGTGCTAATCCTCAGGCTGCTGCCGCTGCCGGCGCTCGTCTATCGCATCGACCTCGTGGCGGGGTCGCTGTCGGCGCTCGGGCAGCAGGCGCGGAGTGAAGAGCCCGCGGGGGGGAGAGCCAGCGAGCGCAGAGGCAGCACAGATTTGTCTACCCCGCGGAGTGCGCACGCGACGCACGGGGGGCGGCGGCGGCAGCTTTCGCAGACGCCTAGCTTCGCCAGCTCTCCGAGCGCCGCCGCATCCTCACCCGTCGCCCCTTCGTCGCCCTCTGCCGGCGCGACTCTGCGCGGGGGGGATGGAGAGCCGCGAACGGCGGCCGCCTGCTCGCAGGAAGCCAGTCACAAGCAGAGGCCGCAGACGTGTCTGCCTGACCTCCCCTGCGTGACCTGGCTGCGCGCGGCGTTCCGCCACCAGCGGCTGTTTGACAACCCGGTGCTCGCCGCCGGCCTCTCCTGCGAGATTCAGCTCTTCGAGGTCAAGGCAGCGCCGCGGGGCGCCTCGGCGCCGCCGGGGAGTGGCGGCCTGGTCGTCGAGCCTGGTGCGTGCGTGTTTTCGGTGTCGCACCCCATTCAGAGTCTGATGGCAGTCCAAGACTCCGTTCTCTGCGTCCTCGACGCCGGCAACATCCTCAGCGTCTATCAGCTCATGAGTGCAGCGGTGGACCCGCTCGCGTCCGCGCTCGCCTCGCCTCGCCCGCCGACCTCCTCCGTGGAGCTGCGCCTGCTGCAGCGCGTCGACGTCTCGCTCGCCAACCCGGTCTACTACCGCTTCACAGACATCTCCCTCATCACGCAGCTCGTGCGGCAGCAACGCGAGAAGCGGCGCGAGACGCGCAGAAGTTCGGGCGCGTCTCCCGGCTCGCCCTTCGCGTCGCCGCCCACCACGTCGCCCCTGTCGCGAGTCGCGTCCTCCGGGCAGAGCGCCTGGGGGGGGGTGGCGTACGGCCTTCTCGGCGTCGCCAGGCGGGACTCTGCAGCCCGTCGTCTCCTCGCTGGCGCCAAGGCCCAGACGCCGGAGGCCCGCCGCCAGCCCGGCTCGAAGGGCGCGAGCCGTGAGGCCGGCGGAGACACGATTGGGGCCGGAAGTGCCGCGGAGGAGGCCGACGACGTCCTTCCAGTCTTCGCCGCCTCCTACGCGAACTCGCTCTGCCTCGGCTACGGAGGCGTTGCGCCCGCGAAGCCGCGACTGGCTGAGATGCTGCTCGATGCCCAGGATGAGGGGGACTGGGGCGGGCGCGCCGGCGACGAAGCAGAGGGCGGAGATCTCAGGCGGAGGCCCAGAGAAGGCCTCCGGTGCCCGGGAGACCAAGGCACGACCGAAATCTGGGTTGTCGGGCTCGAGGTGAGAGACACAAGGGACCGCGGCGGGGGGGGGGGGAGGGGGGGGAAAGCCCCTCGTCCGCGCCAGGGTGCTCGCTGCCTCGGGGGACTGACTCGCCGTCTGTCGCTCTTTCTTTCCTCTGCGACCCGACTGCTTCGTCACTCTCTCGGGTTGAGCGCCGACGAGTCGCAAGTTGGCAGACTCGCACGCGCAGTTTTCCTGAGTTGCAGCACGTGGAGGGCGTCGACTCCCGAGTGACTGCGTAGCAGCGAAACGCGGTAGGAGTTCTCTGTTTTCTCTGGTCTTCCCTGCGGGCCTGTGGCCTTCTGGCCTGCTCGTCCGTGTCCACCTCGGCTTTGTCGCTCCGGAGTTGCATCCGCCCCGTCGCCTGGTTCCGATCAGGCCGCTGCGCCTCTCCTTTTCTCTTTTCCTGCAGGGCCTCGTGGTCGTTCGCCTGCGGTCTTGGCTGGAAGTTCTCGAGGAGTTGCTCGCTGCGGGGCGCGGTCTGGAGGCGCTCGCCGTCCTGAAGTGTCTCTACGATGTGAGTCGCTTTGCGAGGCAGAAGCGAGAAGGCGGTACAACGACTGCTCGCGTTGCCGCTGCGAGCAAGACAGGACAGAAACAACTGCAGCGCTTCACACTGAAACGAAGCTGCGCTGCAGCAGGAAGGGCGGAGAGACAGCCGACAACAACGAGAACTCCAGAGGGGGTGATCTGTGCGAGGCGACCCCTTCGCTGCGTCTATTTCGTTTTCTGTTTGAAGCCCGTGCGCGCCTCCCGCCTTTCGAGTCAACTTTCCTCCGCTTTCTGCGGTTTCCCCCTGACTCTCGAGGGTCCGCTGTCTTTTACATGTCACAACGTCATGTTGTTCGCGTTTCTGCTTCATGTTCTCAGGGCCGCCTTCCGCCGCTGCTGTGCTTCTCGCCGCATCGCGTCCTGCGCCAGCAGACGGCGGCCCTTCCTTCGCTCGCCGCGGCTGTTTCCCGCGGCTTCTGTCTGGCGACACTCAGGCACCGGCGTTGGTTTTCGTCTTTTCTCCCCTCGCTCCTCCCCGCGGCGCAGGCCACCGCACCCCCCGACAGGCTCTGGCGAGAGCTGGTCGCCCTGCTGGCGCGCTGCGTCTTTGAACTCGTCGCCAGTCTGCGTCTGTATCCGCTCCTGAACGGCGTCGTCTTCCGCGCATTCACCAAGCTCATCGATCAACTCGAGTCCGAGGGACAGCTCGCCTCGTCGCCCTCGCCCTCTTCCGGCGCCGGAGATGAGGAGGCGTGCGCGGCGCTCGCGCCGGCGGAGCCCCCCGCTGGCGACAGCGTCCGTCATATTTTCTTCTCTCTGCTCATTCGCTACCTCGTGCTGGGAGAGCTGCCGTCCGCCGCGCTTGATCCCGACGTCGTCACCGCGCTCGTTCTGCATCTCGAAGGCCAACTCGAGGGCGGCCTCTTGGGTGACAAGACTGCGGACGCGGCGGCGCCCGCAGACTGCGCCAAGAGAGAGAGGGGCAGCGACGACGAGGCCGCGCCGACGAGCCGAGCCACTCCCGGAGTCCTGCTGAGGCACCTAACGCGGTTTATCGGCGACGACGCAGTGGAGGAAACCCCTCTTCTCGCGGCGCTCATTGAGCTAGAGTCGGCGATGAAGGCCACCCGCCCAGGGCCCAGCGACCGCGGAGAAGGACTGGAGCAAGTCGGGGTAGTGCGAGGCGAAACGGCGCACGCGGAAAGAGACCGCTCTGCTGCAGGTATAAATGAAGCCGCTGCGAAAGAGGTGGTACTACGGCACACGCCCTCTTCTGGAGAAGACAGAGCCCTGCCCGCTGCGTCGCTGCTTCAGCTTCTCACGCAGGGAGAGGAGGAAGCCGACGACGCGCAGTTCTCCCTTCTCCGGCCGCTGTACATACACCTCGCAATGGCGCCAGGGCGGGAAGGCCGCGCGACAGAAAGCGAAGGCGCGAATCTGGACATGACGCGCGTTGTAAGGGAGAAGTTGCTCAAATACCGCCTGCTTCGACATCTGCTTCAGTTTGTGCTCATGCGCCTGTTCGGGATCGAAATGCACGATTCGCCAGCCCACGCCCTCGCACCGTCGCCTGCACTCGAAGCCGGCCGTGTCGTCACGCCTGAGGCGGAGACGCCTGACAGTGTAGGCTGCGCGAACGCAGCAGGCGCAGCCGACCTTCTTCAGATTCTCCAGCTGGTGTCTGTGCATCGCGTGTGGCTGGGCGTGTGCCTAGCCTACAGCAGAGGTGAGGAACCGCGAAGCTCTCGCAAAGACCTGCAGCGGCTTGGCCTGAAACCCCTGCAGTCGAGCCGATATCTGCACTCCCTTCGTCTAACACGGCTCTGATGCAGAGGGATAGACTCTGCACTTCTACGCAGTCGCTGTAATGTAGGCATGCATATAGATATATGTAAATAAGCAAGTTCGTATGTTTTGGATATTGGAGCAGAGGTGTCCAGGCATTCTATTTCGGTACGCGCTGCCTTGCCTCGTGAGTGTCTGGTGCAACGTATGTGCGGCGAGGTGGCCTGTGCCTGTTGGTGCTCCTGAGTATCCGTAACACTGGTTGATCTCCGTCGGGTCGGTGTCTGTATTGAGCGACCGTTGGCGGCTTTTTGTCTTTGCGTCTTTTTTTCTTCAGGCTTCGCGGACTTCCGCACACCTGTCGAGCTCCTGATTGGCGACGCCTACCGCATCCAGCACGCAGTCTTTAAAAATTTCATCCACCTGCTCCAGCAGTCTCTCTCGTGGCGAGGAGGCCCGTTGGGCGAGTCTGACGCTCTGCGGGGTGGCGCGGCTTCTGAGGCTGCGGCTGGCGAGCGCGGCGCGGGCGGGCGTGGAGAGACGCCGCTAAGCTCTCTCGGCTCGCTGCCTCTCTTTGTTCCGCCGCGCGACGTCGAGACGCTTCGCGCGACTCGGGAGGTGTTTTTCTTCCTCTTTTCGCTGTTTCTTGGTCTCCCCTATCCGCTCCACGGAGGTCGGCGGCCACGTAGCCGTCGCGCTCGGCCGGGCCTGGCTGGAGCGGAGGGTGAGCTGCGCGACGAAGCACATGACGCCGCCGACACGCAGCGTGCGCCTGCCGCGAGGGAAACGTGCGATGAGTTCCTCTGGAGACAAAGCACCGGCGGGGAGGTGGACCTGCCGACAGCGCGTGAGCATCTGAGAAGGAAACCGCCTTCGTGCTTCTCCGCGTCGCCTCTCGCGACCGTCCTGGACTACGTGTTCCGCCGCGCCACTGCGCCTCCGCCCAAGGCCCTCGCCGGTCGCCTCGACTTTCTTTTTTCACCCTCACTGTCGGCCGCGGAAGGAGGCGCGCCTGAGGTCGTCACGCGCGCGCCGGAGCCGCCTGGCTGGGGTAGTCCGCAAGTCTTCAAACGCCTCTTCATGATGTCGCCGCGAATGACGTTTTCTCTCTTCTCGGCGCTTCTTCTCGCGTCTGCGTCCTCCGCCCTCACAAATCCGGCTGCGCAAAAAGCGCTGCAGGCGCCGGACCTGAGTCCCGAGATTGCCTCTGCTGCCGACGACGAGGCGCGGAGCTCATCGACCCCTGGCGATGAGGCACAGCCAGGCAACGCCGCAGCGGCGGATGAGCCGCTCAGCAAAACCGAAAAAAGAGACTTTCCCCGCGCGCTGCTCGGCTTGCTACTTCCGGCGGTCGCGGACTGCATCGTCGACGCGGCCTCGCTTCATCAGACGTATTTGAACGCCCTAGGGGCGCTGGGCGCTCGCCAGGGAGAGCCAGGCGGCAAAGGCGACAGAGGCGGCGACGACGGTCAACGCGGGTCGGGCGCGGATTGCGCTGCAGATATGCTTTTGTCGGCGGTTGCTGCGTTGGAGGCGATGGCGAGGGAGCAGCGGCGGACGCTGCAGGAGATGCACGCGGTCCTGTGGCGTCTGTTTGTTGTGGGGGTGCTTTGCGTGCGAGACCAAGTCCTCGCGAGCGCCTCGCTGCGCTGCGAAGTCGTTCAGTTTTTCCTCTGCGACGCGCCTCCCAGCATCAACCTCCTGCTGCCGCTCCTAAGCCGGCCGCTGCCGAACGCGTTGAAGCCTCAGCAGCTCCGCGCGATGCTTCTGACCTCCTCGATTCAGGCGCCCGCCGCCATCGAGTTCGAATCGTGCACCAGGAGAGCGGCCTCAGCCGCGGCAGCCACCTCGGCGCCGCGGTCGCCCTCCTTCGCCTGGGATCAGGGCTTGCGCGAGGCGATGCTGCTGGCGTGGCTCGAGAAGGAGGCGGACACGGCGTGGAGCGGCGCGCGGCTTCGCGGCGAGGGCGCTGAGGCGCGCGGGCGCAGCGCGGCTCGCGCCTTGAGCCTCTACGGGTCCCACAAGCTGTTGCTCAAGCGTTTCGGCTTCCTGCGGGCGGCAGCGCTCCTGTGCGAAGCCGAGAGAGACTACGATGCGAGTCTGGCGCTGTGGATTCGGCGTGCACGCAGCGGGACGTGCGCAGCAGACAGTGGCAGCGAAGCGGGGAAGGAAGACGCGCAGGCGCAGCGCCGGCGGGCGCCGCGTCGCCACCGAGGCGAAGGCAACGGGGGAGACGACGCGCGAGAGTGGGTCGATGAGGAGGATAGTCGCGACGTGTTCCGGTTCATTCGCGAACTCGTACTTGAGGCGGAAAAGCCGAGCGGAGAGGAGGCCGAAAGGCCCCGAGGCTGCGCTCAGATGGCGACGCCCTGGCGCCGCGAGCTCGTCGACTCTCTGAGCTTCCTTCGTGCGGTCTCGCGCCATCTCGCCGACCTCGTGGAGCTCGACTGCGACAGCAGCGCGCGCCTCATCTGCGAGATCTTCAGACTGCAGCAGCAACGCGCGCTTGCGTCCTCTCGCTCGCGAACCCGCGCGAGTGAGCCTCGAGCGGCGGACGCTGCCGCCGCGGCTGCCGCGGCGCCTGGGCCCCGCGGAGGCGAGGGAGGCTCGCGGAGCGAGGAGGAGGCGCTCGCCAGAGGCGCGGGCTCCGCTCCTCGGAGTGACGCCCCGGCGAACAGCGTCGTGCTGTTTGAGAGCCCTGGCGCCATCATTGATCTCCTCGATGGGCACCCCAAGCTGCAGCTGCAGCTGCTTGAGGCGCTGATGGCGGGGGGCGGCCGGCACGGCCCGTCCAGCGCGAAAGGCCGCACGGCGGAGGCCTCCTCTTTCTTCTCCTCTCCCGCGGAGCAGACAGCGTTCTTCCACAGTCAGTTCGTCAGGTGCGCAGGGCGGGGGCCGAGTGCGAGTGCGGGTGGGAAGCGGCGCGCTCCTTGTTTCTGAAAGGACCCCTACTCATTCGGCGCCCATCCGTGCGTCGCCCTGCGGGCGCTTTTCCATTCCTAGCCTCTCCTGTGGCGGTGTTTTTATTCTTTTTCTCGCCCTCCACTCTCTCAGGACGATGTGTGCTCACGCCGCGCTGCGGGGGATGTCGTCCTCCGTTGCGACGCAGGCGGATCAGGCCCTGCGCTCCGTGCGTCCCATGCGATCGCCCTCCGTGTCTGCCTCGATCGACTTATCGCTCGCGTATCTGATCCTATTTCATTCCGATGTGTGGTCGCGCGCGGCGGCCGCGGTGAGCTTGCCTCTCGTCTTTTTCCGGGTTTCCTTTTCTGCGATCGCCTTCTTTGCGCTTTCATCTCCTGCATCCAGGTACATCCGTCTGCTCTGCCAGCACGACCCGCGACAAGTGTGTGCCGTCCTGCAGCAGCAGGAGCGGTTTCCCTTGGCGGCCTGTCTCCGCGTCTGCGAGGAGTTCCAAGTGCTGGATGCGTGCGCGTATCTCCTCGAGCGCACAGGCGACTTCCAGGTGAGTATGAACCCCGAAAGTCGCCTTTTTGAGTTCAGTTTCGGCCGCGTCGGGTCGCCCCTCAGCTGAAGCGAAGGAAGAAGGAACATTGCGTGCTTCTGCGCCCTCCACACACAGCGGGGGGTAACCGCTGAGATGCGTGCGGCCCGGTCAGGGTGCTCGTCGGCGAAACTGCAACGGGGACTTCGAGGCTCGCTCGTTATTACACACGTTTCTGGCATGTGTTTCGAAAGCTTTTCGCGTTCCATTCTGTGGCGCGGGTGCCGCTGCATGGATCTCGCATTTGGCAGGGGCGGAAAAGAGGCCAGAATAGCGTGTTTCTGTCTGCCTCCCCCCCCCCTTCGCTTTTCTATGGGCTTCGGTTCCAGTCAGGAGTTGTTAGGTGTTCGTTGCTGGCCTTTAGCTCTTGCAGCCGCAGCCCGCCCGACCTTGCGTGTTGCCGTCTGTCCTCTCTGCGTCACCTATGGCGTCGCTTTGCCGTGGCGTGTGTCGAGACGGGCAGTTCATTGCGTTTGTTTTCAGATTTCTTTCTGCGTGGCGCGGAGCTGATCTTTGATTTCTGTGGTTGCGTTCGGATTGCGTGTAGGGCATCATTCGTCTGTTTCAGCACGCCTTCTCGCAAGATCTGGATCGTCTGCGGTCGCTCTTTCTCGTCCCCTCCTTCGACATTCTTCCAATTCTCCGCGTCCTTCTGCCGCGCTACCCGCCCTCGCACCCGATCCACAGCCTTGCGGCGGGCGCCGCGACGGACGACGAGACTCGCCGCCCAGAGGCGTGCTTTCCGTTTGCGTCGCACGCAAAGTCGCGTGGGGGCGACCGCCCAGCCGCGGGCGGGAGGCCTGGCGGGCGTCTCACCGGCAGGCGCGAGAGCGCGTCGAGTGCCTCCGGCCTCCGGGCGCCTCCGTTGGTCGGCGACGGCGACGGGCGAGGCGCGGCGCTCGCGGGCCTTCCTGGCGCCCGGGCGCCGCGCGCGAGCTGGGCAGCCAGTCGGGAGCGCGGGCCTCTCACAGGTGCCGAGGACGCCTCCGGCGTCGGTGGCAGGCCCCCCGAGGAGCTCTCAGACCTTCTGTTTCCCTTCTGTCCGCAGCGGCGACGCGACGGCGAGGCGCGCCGCGAAGAGCCCTCGCGGGACCGGACCGACGACGGCGGTGGGCTACCGCGGGGTGAGCGGGAGGGTGCGGAGAGACCTGGCTCCTGCGCCTTCGCCGACAGCCGGAGTAACGGGAGCTGTTTGGCCTCGGGTTTGGCCTTCGACGAGGAGGCCCCCGAGGGCGACACGCGGTGGGCGGGGATCGCGGAGGTCGCGAGTCTCTTCCAGCTGGTGCAGATCGCGAGTTGGGTTGGGCGGCGGAACGCGCACTTGCTCCACAAACAGCAGCTCGAAGACCTTTGGTTCTGTCTCCTCGCGCTCGTCGTCCGCGCGCAGCAAGCCTTCCCGCAGCTCCCGCAAGCCTCCGCCGCGTCGCCGGCAACCGCCGAGGCCTCGCGGGCGGGTTCTTCGCCTGGAAGAGACGCCGCCGCCCGGGGCGGCTCGAAGCGCGAGCGCAAAACGCTGCGCGGCCTCGTCTACGAGCTCGTCCTCTCGGAGCTCCTCTCCTGCATCCTTCACGCTGGAGTCATGGCCATTTCCTCGCTGCCCGAGACTGTAAAGCGCATCACCAAGACACACCGACACGCCCAGCTCGCTGTCTTTAAACGACCGCTAGTAAGGCCCGACGCACAACGCCGAGACGACACACGCAGACAACGGAGCGGCCCCCGACACGCGGCGGACAACACAGCTCGGACGAGCAAGACGTGCTGTACCATGCTGACAAGATTGACCGTCCGCATTGCTTTCAGTCTTCGCATACAAAAAAGATAGGTGATTGCATTCGAATGCGTATGCAGATACATGCATACATATACATACATATCCATACATACCTACATACCTACATACCTACATTTATACATATGTATATTTGACTGTGTATGAGGCTGTGCGAACGGTCTGGCTGTATGTGGCAGCGCAGGCGTTTTGTGTGCGGCGTTTTCAGAGTCGCGTGTTTTCTGTGTCGCGCGTGTTGTCGTTTGCGTAGGCGAGCATGCTGAGTGGGCTGTCTTACCAGCAGAGTCTGTTGGATGCGTACTCGGCGCTGGCGAACGCGGACATGTCTGCATTGTTCAGTCAAGTCGAGGCGACGCGGCGCCGGGCGATTGCGATCAAAGTCTTCTCCGCGGGGAACGCGACCGCGTCGTTGTCTCCTCAAGCCGCCCTCACGTGTGCCGACTGCCGCGGTCACCTTCTTCTGCCGCCGCCCGCGAGCGCACTCGACGCGTTTCTCGCGCGCCATCGAGCCGGGTCGTCGCACGCCGCGGCGGCGGCCTCCGCGCGTCCGACGGCGGCGGCGGCCTCGGGTCGCGCCGACGGCCGCCGAAGCGGAGCACAGGCCTATTACGCCGCGACCGCGCGGGGCGAGGAGGCTCGCGGCAAGGGGGCGCCGACGGCGAGATCCAGCCAAAGCGCCATTGCCGCGTTCCCCTGCGGTCACGTCTTCCATCTGGCGTGCCTGCGGGAGAAGGAGGGCGAGCAGGCGCCGGCGTGCGGCGCCTGCGTGGCGGTGCGTCTGAGCGGACTCGGCAAGGCGAGTCGCGAAAGTGGGCGATGGAGGAAACGCGCCTTAGGAGACGCGTGAAATGCTCTGCGCTGAAAACCGAAACGGGGCGAGCCCCGCAGCGGCGCGGCCACGAACCCCTCGCCAGACTCCACCGGGGCGCTGAGGGCGAGCACAGGCAGCCGCAGGGTGGCGAAGTCGGTTTTGGAGAGGGAGACGTGAACAGCTCGGCTTTTTCTGGCTCCGGCCGAAGAAGGAGCCGAATTCGCAACATTAATCGAGGGACGCGCCGACGCAGAGGGACGCGTCGGGTGGCGGGGGGGGGAGTATTAGGTAGCGGAGGATAGACAGCATCCCAAATCTTGCAGGGTTTTTCCGCTGTGCAGCCCCTCACTCGGGCGTCCCAACAAACTCTGAACTAACGAAACAGGCACAAGACTGAAAAGATATATTTATGCGTGCACGGCCAGCTCCGGCTGGAGTCTCGCGTGGCGGCGTCTGCCGCTCCGGTTTTCTCTCTCGCTTAAGAAAGCGTTCGCATCTTGCCGACGGACACGCGACGCGGTAGCGAAGTGATGCGGGAGACGGTCTAGTCTCCCTTAAGGAACAGAATCCTGCTCGCAGATGCCCGTCCAGTGCGCGCTCGCGTCAACTCGTATACGGGAAGCATCCGGATTTTCGTAGAGATCAGACTGGTGCAGAGATAGATACCGTAAATGTTAGCACCAGTAACTACCGTGTAGCACGTAGACATGAGCTGGAGCCTTTGAAGGTCGCGAGGCTACGCGGAATCGGCTTCTGAGAGACTCGCAAGGTCCGTATCTCCGTGCAGATTCCCGCGATCCCTGCGGGCGGAATTCTGTTAGCTGTCCGCAACCTGTACTGACAGCGCGTCGGGCGCCAACCTTGCACCATATCGACGCTCAGGATTCAAACGCTTACACGAACTGCGTATGTATAGATAGATAAATATATTTTATTGCATAGGTATAGGCTGTGCGTGGTGAGATCCTACAATGCAGAGTCAGATCTCGCTCTGCGTGAGAGTCCCGCCGAGTGAGCACGTATCTGCGGCGTGAGTGAGATCCCCACGTATCTCGCTCTCGGGGCTCAGCACCAGGCATACGCATATACTCGTATAGCGGGCACCTGTATTGCCGTTCCCCTAATCCTGTTCTCTACAACAATTATATGTGTGTGTCTCTATGGCTAGAGGCGTCTGCTTTTGAATGCGCGCGTAAGCCGGACGTACTCTTGTATCATATGTATCATACACGCCGCTTGGATGTCCGAGTTCAGGGTTGTGCGAAGACGCAGCTCGCCTTTGTCTTTGAGTTCTCAAGTTTTTTCCATCATAGTAACTCAGTTGCTTTAGCTGTCGGTCAACATCGGCTCTCACCGTTGAAAAAAGGGAAGTTCCGACACGTATGTCATCACTCTCACCCGCTACTACAGAAGCTCAAACCTGTTTACGGTACCGCCTGCTCAGCTCAGACGCACACCGACCAGTACCGCAACGCCCCCAGCATGCAACGTAGCGAGCATAAAAACATATACGAGTTCGTACACGAATATATATATCCATGTATATTCGTGTGTGCGTGGAAGTTGAGAAGGGCACCTCCTGGGAGGTGGTTTTTATGCTGCTTTCCCGCGGACTGATTCGGTCTTCCCCTCGTTTTCGTCAACTCCGCCAGCTCTTTCGCAGTTCCCGACTTCGGTCAGAAGGACGGCGGAGGAGGCGGGGGCGGCGGCCTGGCGCCCTGGCCTGCGGAGTGCAGCCCAGGCGCAAAGGTCGAAGGAAACGGCGACGAAGGCGCGTACACAGCGAGGTGTGCCGAGGGCGGAGTTTGGCGCGGATACGCGCCCGCTTGCGTCCCCGAACCCCCGTGGCAGCGTGGCCGCGTCCAGGGCGGAATCGCCGACGGCTGCCCCGCGCACGTGGCGACCGGCTGCGCGTAGGACGCCGCGGAGTTGAGTGCGGACGCCAGATGAGAAGGCGACGAGGGATAGTTCCCTCCCGCGCCGGCGGACGCGTCTGCGCCTCCACACGCGTGCCCCTGACAGGCATACACGGCTGAGATGCTTGGAGGAGGCACCGGCGCACCGGCCCCGGCGGCGTGCGGCGCATGCGCGCAGCCACTTCCTGCCATCGGGTTGTGTGAGGCGCTGCCGCAGCCCGCATGCGCACAGTGAGAAGCGAAGGGCGACGCCCCTGCGGGGGATGCGTAAGAGACCCCCATGCATCCTCCGTGGCATCCTCCGTGGGTTTGGCCGCCATGCGCGCAGCACGCGTGGAAACCCGCAGAGGGAGGTGGTGGGGGGCCGGACAACTGAAAACAGCCGGCCGCATGCGAAGGCGACCCAGCGGCTTGCGGGAGCGCGGACGAGCCGCCAGGCGAAGGCGGCAAAGGGCTCCCGGCGTGAGGCTGTGCATGCGCGTGCGAGAAACAACTAGACGAGCAGGGCGCAGACGGGAACGCAGAGGCGCTGCCGGCCGCAGATGGAGGCGGCGGAATCCCCGTAGACACGGCGTTTCCATCTGCACACGTGGCTCCCACAATGTGAGCCGTTCCACCTTCTTCGCCCCCTCTGCAGCTGGTGTGGTGCCCCGCTTCCGCGCTTCGTCTGTGGGCGGCGTCTCCCTTGCGCCCGCGTCCCCTTTTCGAGCCCGCTCCGCCTCCGCGACCGCCTGTGGCTGCAGGGCCGCTCCCCATGGGCGGCCCGGGGACGACGTAGCCCTGGTCGCGCGCTGCGCCACCGGCGCCCGCAGCAGAGCCGCGGGCAGCCCACGACGAGGGATAGGGCGACCCGAAGGTGTTTTTCCCCGGGTCGCCTCGGCTAAACGAGAACTGCTTCTGCATGGCCTCCATGCGGAGTTTTTGCTGCTGTTCCTTTTGCTGTTTCTGCATCTCCAGCGCAGCCTCTTCCTCGGGGGAGATCTCCTTTCCTGCCTCTTCGTACTTCTCCTTCAAACTCGTCACAGGCGTCCGCCCGTCGCCATCTCTTCGCAGCGCGCCCGGGCCTGCGCCCCGGCCTTGGCCGCGCGCGCTCCGCTGCGACCCCGAGGAGCGCCCAGAGACGCCTGAGACGCAGGAGAGTCTGTCGTCCTCTTCGTCCTCTTCGCCGTCGCTGCCTTCGTCGCCGCTTGCGTAGAACAGACGAGAGCGATGCGTCGATTTCAAGTACGCGGGGACCTGCCCGTGCTCGCCGAGCAAAAACGAGGAGTGTGCGACGTCACTGAAAACCCGCAGACCCGTCGAGAGGCGCGCGCTCAAGTTGGGCGATGCCGACGAGGGGGACTGGGCCCCCTTCTGCTCAGCCTCAGAGGCGCTTCTCGCCAAGTAAACGACGTAAAACGGCGCAGCCACGGGCCCGAAGGTGTCGGCGACTGCTCCCAGAATCGTCTTGTCCTCCAAGCACACCACGGAGCCCAGATCGAGCGGATTGCTATTCTGCCAAAAAAAGACATGAAGACAGCGGGTCCACAGACGTGCAGAAAAACCGCCAATGCGGACAACTTCCCTGGCGAGCCCTGCTGGAGGCTTTGCACTCGTGCGGATAAAGTCTTCTACCGAGCTGGCGGGTGTCGTCTCCTTCTGTATCTCTCTAGAGCGTCACGTCTCGACAGCCGACATGCTCGCCCAGGGATTGTTCACAACGTACTACCGTCCACATACATCAAACAGAACGCATCACACGGAGATGGAAGCCTGACAGAAACACAATACGGTCGCAGAGGCATCTCATATTTTTGACTCCATTTCGCTTACTTCGTCGCCCTTTATCACCACCATGGCGTCTACGACCGCGTGCACAACGCCGCACGCTTTTACGGCGCATTCGGGCGCGACCTGGACCGGCAAACCCTCTACTTCGATCGGCTGCGAACAAAGAAACGCGAGGCGCAGACTCCGAAAGATACAGCGTCAACCCTCCTGACCTCCGCACGACGACCCTGGCTCGCTGGGTCGGGTATCGATGCAGTCAATGCAGTCACCACCGCGCGCACTGGAGGCATCGGACACTCAACCGCCCTCCCCCCCCCCCCTCCGCCCTGAGGACGACAAAGAGCGAAAACAGCGAAGTCCAGCTATCGACACTACGAGCGATCATTGACGGTAGGGGAGAGAATACGCGAAACGTATGCGCCGGCTGCTAAGGCGCCTACGGCGCCACATAAAACGGCACATGTAAGACGACCCCTACGACGCGTGCAGATGACATATGTCTGTTCCCTAGAGACTCGACCCCTGGCGGCAACGCGTGATCGCGACGTATAAACAAGATGTTCCTAAGCTGCAGGCGCCTTACATGAATGCCCGACCAGGAGGCAAGGCAGTCTGCGTCTTTCCGCTTCGGGTTCTCCTCGCCGTCGTCGTCTTCGTCATCTTCAATCTCTTCGTCAGGGTCGACTTCCTTCCCGATGAGCGCCAGCAAACCCTTCAGTTTGTCGGCATACGACTCGCCACTACCTTCTGCGGGCGCGGCCTCTTTCGAAGCCGAAGGCCCGCATCCCTCGGGGGAGTCAGCGCCCGGCGTCTGCTTCGTCTCCTCGGTTGCGGCGGCGGACTCTGGGGACGCGCGGCTCGAGGCGCTGCGAGACGCTGAGGCGTTGCGCGCCTTCAGAAGGCCTTCTGTGACTCCCGGCAGCGAATCCGGATGCGGCAAGAGACGCTGCCGAAAGCGTTGCTCAGCTGCGTACAGAAACAAAGAGGAGAGACCCGCACGTCGCGGAAGGACGGAGCGGAAGCCGCGTGTTGCGCGGCGACCAGGCCGCGAAACAGATCCATGCTCATTCGGATAGGATTGAAACCCACAGAAACAAAACGCTAAACAAAAAAATAATACCCGACGGCTGAGCGAAAAGGACATCTGTCTACAATGTGCATAGCTGAGATGTAGGGTGAAAAGACAAGCGAGTTTTGAGCGTCCATTCACACCTGTGGCGACCTCTATTGGACGTCAAAGGCTGCGTCTGTCAACACATAAAACTCTCCACACACGAGAAAAGGCAAACCCCTCAGCACGACTAACAGCCCGGTCGCGAATTTTGTCTCCGCTCTCCGCGAGACAGTGTGACAGACAACGAACGCGCCTGTTTCTTCATGAATCCGAGGCTCTCGGGCCACCTGAGATTGGATGTCTCACACTTCATTAGAGCCTCGAACTCCTGGTCGTCAGGCTCGTCGTCGTCATCGTCTTCGTCCTCGGCCTCCATTTCGCCGCCGCCCACTTTTTTTTCTTCTTCTCCCGGAGCCGGCCTGCCGCGCGGCGCGTTCTCTGCCGACGCAGACTCGAGGCTCTCGAGGACATCCGGCTTCAGACTTCCCGCCCGTCGCTGGGCCTCCAGCAGCTGGTTTTCAATCTGCACAGAAAGACAAGCTGCAGCGGGCTCCACACGATATAAGCGAACCATAACCCTACACCCTAATCCCCTCCTGACTCGGATGCGAGACGCGCAGAGACATCAAGCTCGAGTTCAGCCGCGCGCGGAGCCCCAGCGCTTGACGCGTCAAACGCCGGCAACTGGAAGCACACGCGACGCATGGACTCAAGCAGGCCTCAGGCACCTCTCAGGAGCCATTCCGGTGACTGAAAGATCTGATCAACAGTCCCGAGTTCGCACTGGTGGGCGGTCTTCTCTCTGCGGAGCGAAGACAGGGCATCCGTCCCGTGTAAGCCGACATGAGAGACCAAGCTTTTTTGAATCCCTGTGGTGTTGCAGGTTCGCGATCTCCTCGCCCATCGCATTCCGCGACCGTCCCATTGTCTCACAGGCCGCCGCTGCCGTCCCCGCGGCGGCGCCACTCGAAAAGACGGTCCCAACTAGTTTCACCGCGCACGCCAGCTACTCGCTCTCTCTTCTCGCGGTGGGTTGCCTGTTTTTTCGAAATAAAGCGATATCTATGCTTCACCTTTCGCTCTCCCCGAGCGGTCCAGGGTGGAGGCCCTCTGCAATATCTGAATATTTTTGTCTTTCTTTCGCCTCACCTGCGCGACGTGTGCCACGACGAGGAGGTCATCGATCTCCGTGTCTCCATCGATGACGAGGTCCTTCTGCAGGGCCTCCTGCAGCGCGCGGATCTTGGCGCTGTCTTCCTTCTTCGCGCGCGGCGCCGCTTGCTCCGCGTCCTCGGCGTCGCTCTCCTCCTCGGAGGACTCCGCATCGGTCTCTCCTTGCGGGACCCTCGCAGCGGCCTCCTGCTTATCCGCAGACGCAGAGCCAGAGACCTGAGCAGCTGCTTTCGCAGGCGGCGTCTGCTCAGAAGCAGTCGCGGCGGCAGCCGGAGGCGGCGGAGAGGTCGAGGGCACCGAGGACGACGCCGGCTGCACGCCGTCGGTCATCTCGACTTCCCCTGTGGGGTCAGGCTGCCCAGACAGCGCAGGCGCCGCCGCGAGGCTCTCGCTGGGCGCGCCTGGCTTACCAGCTGCAGCCGCTGACGCGGCGTCGCCGCTATCCGCCATCCTGCGCGAGGATCCGCGACTCCTGAGGAAACGCGAGTGAGGCAGGCGAAGAGATCGGAGGCCGTGGACCAGCGGCGCGACGACGCGCGGCAGGGTCGGGGAAGCGCTTCGCGGCGAACGGAAGACTGAGAGATGGCGCGGAGACCTTGAGCGACTCGCGCCCGGGTACGGAAGCAGTCAGAGTTCGAACGAGCCTAACAAACTCGGGGGCGTCGGCTACAAAAAGGGCGAGTCCCGCGGTGTACCGTCTGCAGGAGCGAGTAGGGTGGACCGGACACGGAGTCTACATGAGGCCGAAGCCACAGAGCAGACAGAGAGGCGCAAAAAAAATAAACCGGCAAAAAAGAGAAAAGACAGCGTGGGGGTGCAGGATGTCTCTTTCTGGCTGCCCTTATGAAGCCAACCCCAAGAACGACCCGCAGCGCTCCCTCACGCGTGCAGCGGCTCTCCGGCTGCGGTGCTGAGGCTCTGTCTCGAGAATCCTGCCTCTTGTCCCGCCGGTCTGTTTCTGTTGCGTCCTCCTCCTAGTTCTCTGTGTCCTCTCTTGCTCGCCAGTGATTTCTTTCCGTGCCAACGCGCTGTGTGGTGGCGACCGGTCTGGGCTTGCCAGCGGAATGACCCTGTGGGAGCTCGGCGCTCTGCGAAGGGCCGAGGGAAAACCGAAAAGGCAAAAGTGAGTGAAAATTAAGAGAGCGGCAGAGCTGAGAACGAGAGACCAAGAGCCTCCGCGGAATGTTAACGCGGACGCACTGGAAAAAGTCGTCCGCATATCCGACTCGACAGCTGCTGGAGTGCATGCGGAAAATTCAGTCCAGCTGATGAGAGAGAGACGGCGCTTTGTCGTCTCTTTCTTGTCTTGAGCCCACACCACCGGCGACAGCCTCACAAGCAGCTCGTCGGCTGGTGTCTTTTACAGTTGTAGGTTCGCAGGCGTCGGCTGCACGTTTCCTTCGTGCGGAGAAAAACAAGTCCCAAAGGCCTACGCAGGCCTGCCCTCGCGATGTAGCATAAGCGAAAGCTGGTCGCCTCGCGCCGGAGGGGCGTTGCAGCCTCTGAATGCCTTGAGCATACTGCGGCACCAGGAAATGTCTGTATTCCAGCTCATGAATATCTGCTTCCTTACACTTGGAAACCAGAAACGCCGACACCTGGGTCCGCTGCAAATCTCCCAAAGTCTACCTAGCACGGAAACGTCGCGAGTTTGCCACGACGAGTGGGAGGCAAGAGGCAAGGAAGAGAAAAACGGACAAATCGAGAGGACGGGGACCAACAAGGGAACCCCGGGAGAAGAGACCGACGGTAAGCAGATAGAAAGACTCTAGAGCGATGGAGAAAGTGTTCCTTGGGGCGGGGGAAGGCGGCACGCCCGCAGTCATGCATACCAAGCAGCGCCGTCGGGCAGCGTCCATCCGCACTCAGAAAAAAGGAAATCGTCTACGTAAGAGGTCCGAGGAGAACATCCTCGAGTCTATAATCAAGCACGTATTGGGGGGGCAGGAGCCTGCTTTCAGGTAGTCGATGACCTTTGTAAAAAAGAGAGTAACGGACGCCTTTCGTGCGCCGAAGGCGGCCCTTTTGGCCTGATGTATCTTGGGGCCGAAGCTTCCATTGCATCTGCTCTTCTCCGTTGTTACAGCGATGCCATCAACGCATGTTCAGCAGGGAGAGTGTAGTGACGCTCTGAGATGAGTAACCGTTGAGAAATCGTGCGGGCGTGCTCGACCTTGTTCAGGCCTGCATCGACCTCACCGCGGATGCGTCTTTGAAGTCCATGTCACTCCCAGACGTGCGTGTAGGCAAACGCATGAGCACAGTGTCCGGTCTGTATGCGCATGTGCAGCCGTAGTTTGTCTGCATCTGACTTTCCGGGCTCTGTGTGTATTTGCGCTCATGGAAGGCCGCCGGCCTCGCGTGCTACCAACAGTTACGCCAGAGTTCAAGGTTCTCCGCCAGAGGCTTACAAAACGGAAAGACACCTCGTACCACGCAGCCGTCGAAGAACGGAAACAGAAACGCAGTGGCTAGCTAAGTGCGGTGGGTACTGCATTTCAGTCGTCGGGCTTATTCAGATAAGATTATTGTGCCACATGCCTGCATGTATACGAGATGCGTTCACGCGCGCAGAACTCAAAGGCGTTCTAAAAGTGGAAGCGAAGTGAGTGGCATCTGCTTTTCTGCCAATTTTAAGAGCCGAACGAGGTTCTCATGTAACAAAAACAATAGACAAGCGCCGTCCAAGCAGTGTACGGACACGTCAGCTGTCCTCCAGGACGCCACATTCGAACCGCTCTCCTCTCCAAATAGGAAGAGTCGGAAATGTGTTGATTGGCACGACGCTCAAAAATCCCTTCCTCGGCAAGAAGCTGCACGCTTCCGCCGCATAAATCTGCTTTTGTGCACAGGCACCTGGAGGAAAGCAGTCTCGCCTTTTTCCCGTCCCCTTTCGCAGACGGCTACGAAGTCCGAAAGCACACACTGTAGCTGACAAGCGTCTATCCTTCAAATTCCCCTAGTCGCCCACGCGTCCGCGTTCGCTGCCTGGACTCTTTCATTCACACAACTTCTTTCGCCCGCGAAGACAGAAAGACGACACAGAATTGCATGCGCCGCAAAGGTTGTGCTGAGGAAACCGAGAGCGCACAACTAAGACATCGAGAGACGAGAGCGCCGCAGCCGCGGCAAACAGATAGATCCCACTGCAAAATCGTTTCCTCTGTGCCGCGAGGGCGAGACACAAGGAAGCGCGCCTCAGGAAGGATCCCGAGGCACGAGTGATTCGAAAAATAGAAGCAAAAGCTACCCGATTGTCCCTGCTTGTCCAGCAGAGAAGAGTTTCTACGTTCTGCGCTACGCCTCCGCAGAGGCTCTAGTGTGAAACGACTGCACCCGCGATGATTATCCTTCTCCGCCATCACGCGAAGAAAGCCGCGACACGCAGCCAACACGTGATTCCACGGAGAGGCAGACCCGCCGTCCGCCCTGTATCAGCAGCGGCTCTTCCTGCCTCGTTGTTTCCATTGTTAACTCCCAGATACTGTCCTCTCCCCTCTTTCTGTCGCCGGGAGGAGTGCCTTCCACGAGCGTGCCCCGCCCGCATCCGCACAGACTTACCCGCAAAGCTACCAACTCGAAACGAAAGCCCTGCTTTACGCGCACATCAGCGCACGGTGGCATCTTCGTCTTTCACCTTGAGACAAGCACATTTCGTCCTCTACATATGCATACACACACGCCCCTGAGTGCCTGCTGGAGAGCAGATCAATCGCGTGGAGACGTGGATTCTCCTCCTCATTTTCCTTCTCTTTCTTCTCTATCGTTCACTGGCAAACGCTCCAGATAGAATTTCCCAGTGCGAGTCATGGAGCCGTTCCTTTGCTCTTCACCCGAGGCGCATTTTGCAGAGCTTTGCAGGAGGGCGCGAGCGCAGCCAGCGCGTTGGGCGGCGCGGGCTTGTGCCGCACGGGAGACGAGGCAAGGCAAGGCTTCTTTGGCGGCGAGGCTCGTCTCTCCCGGGCTGCTGCGCCATCGATGTGCCTCCGCTTTCGCATGCGGCTCGCAGCCTCCTGTCTGTCCGCCACTGCTGACTCGTGCGGCCTCGGCGTGGGCGACTCACCGTGGCGTGGAGTCTCCGCGCCGCGAGCTTTGACGTTTGGCGACAGGTCAGCGACGCCGCCGGCCCCGTGCGGTCTCCTCCGCGGCAGAGAAGTCTCGTGGCTGCCGTTGTTCACCGCGTCTCTCTTGACTGTGTGACTCAGTTTCGGCGCCTGGCAGGCCGCAGGCCGCGCCACGTTGCGTGGCAGATCCGCGGGCGCGGGTGTAAGTACGCTCGAAGGCGCGCCTTCCTCGAGGTCGCCCGACTGGGGGGGGTGCGACAAAGGCGTTCGCGCGCTGTCGAGTTTCTGCGCTTTCCGCGGCTGCAAGTCGTGGCAAACGGATTGTAGAGGCTTCATGGGGCGTTTCTTCAACGCCGTCTCGCTCCCTGCAGCCTGCTTCGAGGACGCAGAGGCCGAGGTCGGCGCCACCCGTGTGCTGTCCTGAGATTGCGCTGGCGGGCGCGCCGGAGCTCTCTTCGCAAGCGGCTGAGCTCCTGAGGCCCTTAGGGGGCTGCGAGTCTGCGGAGGCGTTTCGCCGCTTGCGGCAGGCGACGCCCCCTCCGCAGCTGAGGAGGCGACGTCCAGCGACTTGTCAGCAAACCCTTGTGCGTCGCGAGGTCGGTTCCCTCCCTCCTGTACCGGCCGCGTGCCCTCGGTCTTCGCCCCCCCCGTGAGGCGCGCGAGCCTCGCTGGGGACGGCGAGGCCGTGCGTGCGCAGGGAGACGCCGTCAACTCGGGATGCTGTGTGCCCGCTGGCGAGAGCTGCTTCTTCATCCATACGCCCTTCGCCTCCTGGCGCGGACCTGCGGGAGACAACCCCAGCGCCGCCTTGCTCTTCGCCTCGACCGACTTGCCGGCGAACGAGGGGATCCGCGAGCCCGACGTAGGCCGCGCCTTCGGGGCGGGGGCGGCAGGGGCCTTCGGCCTCCACACCTTTGTGGGCGCAGCCCGCGGAGGCAAGGGAATGCGACTCCCTGCGCGCATCGTGCTGAATGACCCCTTCCGCACGCGCTGCAGAGACGAACCTCTGGGCGAACGCCGCGCCTTCTTCTCAGGCGACGTCTCGCTCTTTGGCGCATGACTCGCGGCGTCCCCCGAAGATGAAGCAGCCCCAGTGGCAGGTTCAGACTCCGGCGCCTCAGGCTCCGCCGGGGCAGGCGCCGCGGGCTCCGAGGGCGTCCGCTCGCTCCCGGCATCCTCAGCAGCAACCGGGGCTGCAGCTGGTGGCGAGGTCGCTGCTGAGGCCTCCGCGGCACGCAGGTCTTCTGCGGGCTCCACGCTCCGAGCCTCTGGAGCGTGGGGGGCGGTCTCCGCGTTCGGCTCCTCCTCGGAGACGCCTTCCTCCTCTTCGCCGTCTGGGCTGTGCTCGAGGACGCCGGCAACGCCCTCGAGGCTCTCCTCGGAGACAGTTGTGGAGGTCATGCAGACCTCCGTGGGGGGCGGCGACGCGGCGGCGGCGCCGCTCGCCGAGGCCAGCGCAGGCTCCAGCGATCCGTTGAACGCAGGGTCGGGAAGCCCCTCAATCCAGATCGCCACGCAGCTGATGTCGTCACGCTTGGCTCCCTTCCGCGCAGAGGCGGCCGAGGCGTCACCGCGGCCTGGCGGGACGTGCCGCGCGCCGATGGGGCCTGGGACGAAAGGCTTGTCAAAGGGCTGCAGAGAGCACAAGAGAGACAAGAGAGAGCGCCGTAAATCCAGAATGGGCAACACATATACAGAAGCATATATATATACACGCACGCACGAGTCGCAGCGAAAGCGGCGCCTATCCTGCCATTCCAGACTGTGCGCCTCAGTCTCGAGGCCTCTGCACTCCCCGGCGGGCACTCAGTTGCTGGCGCGTGCGCCGGCTCTCTCCCTTTTCTCTCTCTCTGTCGATCCGTTTCATTCTGAGACGATATGACGCATGTCGTTTCCTGCGTACCCTGTCGGCGGCGCGTCGTCTGGCGAGCTTGCAAATCATGTCGGCGATGTCCTGCGCCTTCGTGCAGGCCTGCTTCCCGAAGCCCATGGCGACGGCCTCTTCGGGGCTGATGGCTAGCGAGGCGAAGACTTCGATTTCTTTGTCAAAGAGATTGTCGGCGACGCCGTCGCTGTAGAGGAGAACGAGGTCGCCGGGGTGCAGGACGAGCGGCTGGGGGGGTCCGAGGGCCATGTCGGCGCTGTCTCCGACGTTGTCGATGCGCTGCAGGACTTGGACGAAGCGCTCATGACCCTGGCTGCGCAGCTCGTCCCAGGCGTCTTCGGCGGGCAAGTTGGAGAGCTGGTAGGGTGCGCCGTTGGACCAGCGTTGTTCGGCGCTGCGGTAGCGAATTTTGCGAATCAGCCGCGGCACCTGCGTCGGGCTGGAGGAGAGGACCTGCGTGGAGAGCGGCTCGCTCGCGCCACCGGCCATGAACTGCATGTTGCGCGGCATCATTTGCCGGCGGAGGACAGTCAGCACCGAGTCGCCCAGGCAGGCCACCCCCAGCTGACCCAGGTAGCGATCAAACACCCCGACCACGGCTGTGCTGCTTCCCCAAGCGTCCGGGCTCTCGCGGCGGACTTTGGCATGCGCGGACCCGAGGAGCTCGCGCGCACGCAGATTCACATTCAGGCGCGCAAAGCCCGGTGACAGCGCCGTCGGCTGCAGATGCTCCTGGGCGAGCGTGCGGCAAGCCGTGGCGAGCGCCGTGGAGAACTTGGAGGCATCGATCCCCTCCGCCGCCCAGCTCCCCACGCCGTCAAACACGCCGAACGCGCCTTCGTGCTCCAGAAAAAAGTACGCGTCTTCGCACCGGTACGTGCGGCCCTTGGAAATGCGGCAGCCGCCGACTGAGAGACTGAAGGGCAGCACCTCCGGCAGGCGCAGCGGCAGCGGCACGCCCATGTGGATCGAGCTCGCGCTCTTCAGATTGAGCTTCTTGTCCGCCGCTTTCGCGCCCTTCCGCGGCGAGGCCTCCGCCAGGAGGCGCGCGCGCGTCGGCGTCGCGAGGCACTCGCAGAGCTCGGGGTTGTCGGCGTTTGCCTTAAGGAAGGCCTGGCGCCACACGCGGTACCGCGTGGGGTCGACGGAGAGATGCGAGAGGAGGGCGATGCCCTCGCGGAGGTGTTCATAGATGGCGACGGGGACGTACGCGATGGCCTCTTCGAGGACTGAGCAGTCGCGCTGCAAAAATCCGGCGTAGAGCAGCTTCACGCGATCAGGCGGAAGCGTCCGGAGGAACTTGTCGGCGACAGCCGAGCCCGCCTGTCGCACCAGCGCGCCGCCCTCGCGCAGCTGGAAGGCGAGGAACTCAGTGCGGATTTCGTCTGCGGCAATCGCGTGGTCGCGGAGGGTGCGAAACATAGGCCGCAAGTCCCCCAGGAAGGCCACGGTCTTCTGCAGCAGCTCCAGGCCCTTCACCAAGTTGCCGTAGTCGCTCTCTTCTTCGCAGGCCAACGCCGGAATCCGAAAAACGAGCGTCGTCTGCCCCGGCGGACTCGCGCCCGCGGCGCCCGAGGGGAAGAACGTCGCGCTCGTGAAAAACGGCGGGTACGGGTTCGAGAGGGTTGGGAACGCCTGGTCCATGTGAATCAGCACCAGGCGGGAGCCCTCCGCAGTCGCGGCCTCGTGGACGTCCACCGTCGCGATGTCGAGAATCGAGATGACGTTATTCCAGAAGCGCAGGCCCGCGTCATCCAGAAACACGCGCACGCTTCTCCACTCGAAACTCTCCTGGCGCCACGCCGGCGCACCCCCCTGCGCCTCCTCCAAGAGCGCGCAAGGCACCTCCAGCCGGCCGCTGTGAACGCATTTGACTTCCGTCGTCGTGTTCATCGTGAGGCCGGGGGCGGGAAACCGGAGCGAGACAGGAAAGACGCGAGGCTCGCTCGCGTGCGCGCCGAGAGACGGCAGCCGAGGGGAGGCGGCGCGAGCTGCCAACACGAGACTGGCTTCCGCGAAGCGGTCTGCGGAACTCCGAAAAAAGAAATCTACGAGAGCTTAAGCTACGCTTCTGTCCGCCTCGAAAGACGGAGACGAGGCAAAAACTGCCGAAAAACAAGCGCGCGAAGCGCGACCCCACAGGAAAAGCAAACAAGGCGGAAAGCGGCAGACTCTGTCGGCGGCAGGAGCCCGTCACCCGCAGAGAGAGCAGAAAATTTAAAGTTGGACTGTGAAAATGAGGGAAACGGGGCAGACAGAAGAAGAAATGACGCGAGAATACGTGTGTCGAGACACCGGGAAGAAAAGACTTCTCAGATGATGTGCTGCGCTGGGAAACGGATCAAAGCACAGGCTGAGAGAGGGAGGAGAACGTGCAATAGACAATATGCAGACATGAGTTGTTGCGAGCAAGTCAGAAAAGCTACAGGGCGCGCGGCGCCCGCTGGGCCGAAGATGGCATGAATGCGTTGCAGCTGCGTTCTACTCGTGAGCAGGGAAAGCCTGTTTCCTCCGCGCCAGCACCATGTGCGAGTCGCGAGAGAGCATCGCGGGGACGTGGAAACAGAGGCGAAGCCAGGAGGCAGCGCCACGCTCGCGGACCAAGAATATCTGCCGACGAAACTCAGACGAGGCGGTGGCGGGGTTGTTCCAAGAGCTCAAATCTCCGCGCGTCACTGCGACGAGGGCATGTTTTCCACCGCACACTGCCTTGTCAGTTCCTCCCGCCGTTCTACGATGAAAAGCTCGCCAGCAGCTGTATCTGCAGGACAGCTGGGAAGACGCGGCCCGCGAGCTGCTGAAGCAGAAGTCGAGGTTGGACGGAGGTGTGCGAAGCAGGGACCTGCACAGGCATCGAAGAAATCAGCGAATTCCTGCGAGGTTCAGCAACGATAGGGGAGGTCGGTGCCTCTGCTGTAGAAATGTTTGCGCCGGCCGCTCAGTTCTTGCCGCACCCAACTTGGCGGCTCATCGCGAGTTCGCGCTTCCCCAATCAGCCGAGGCTGCGAACGCGCACGCTCGCCTGCAGGCGTGCCTTGTTGGCGAGTTGTGGCGGTGTGCTGACATGAAGACGTTGCACGAATTTGGGAGGAAACTTTCCTCTGTGTGGAGCGAAAGACGTGGCTCTCCGACGCGAAGCAACTTCTGCTTCGTTCGTGGCATTTGCGGATTTGCAGCTGGCTGGGGCGGAAAGCCAGCGACGGAGGGAGAGGTTGGAAAGCAGCGAGGTTCGCTCTTGGTGAAGCGAAGAGACGCAACAGACGCCGCAGACGGAAAGAAAAAAGGAACAAAACGCCTTCAGCAACTCCTCGGGTGGAAAATCAGCCTCTGCGTATCTTGCCCAGCAGCGTGCTGGGGACGGGAGACCGGAAGAAAAGACTTCCTTGCCCTCCTTTGGAAAGTTCGCGAAGAACCGGAGCAGAAAGGCAGCAGGTTCGAGGGGTCTACCAGCCCGAAGAAATCGAAATAGAAAGCACAGTTGCAAACCATGCAGGCACAACGTAGGTGTTCGCAGCGTTGCTTGCCGTCCGCTGTCTTCTCCCCCTCCATTTTTCGTCTCTCGAGTTCCACCCACCCTCCTCGATGCGCGCCCACGAGACATGCGCTCGCGAGTCTCGCACGGTTAGCAGAAACACACACTCGACCAAAAGGAGGGAAACAGTCTGACTGTATGAGAAGCCGAAATTCTATACAGACACACGAACGGATGCAGAAAGGGGAAAAAAGAGCTTTCCCCTTGCCCGGCCCCGCAGGTGTTGGCCTGTTCGTATTTACCAGGCGACGGTGGAAAGATTCAGACACCTATCTCGACGCTCGTGCCACCGTCTGCGAAAAAGAACCGACGGCGTGAAAAGGGAGGTCGAGTGCCTCCCTTGAAGCTCCAAATTAAGAAACGCAAAGGGGCTCCCAGTTTCCCTTTCGTGCGTATCTTGGGAAATCCTTCAGATTCCCTCGGGTTGGCACTACCTAAAACCGAAGTTGCATTCCACGCAGCGGGATCCGCCGCTGAGAGTCTGGCAAGCAACGATGGAAGTTTCCTCAGCGGCGGTGTCTTGCTGGTTGCCGCTTGCGCTGAGCGTTCATCTTCTAGAATGCTATCCCACTCTTTGTAAGATTTCTCCAGACTATTCTTAGTCTACACAGCTGCACAACTCGCTGCGGAGGGGCAGTCATCCTAAGAGCGCCAGCAGCGCCTACGACCTGACCCTCGATCCGTCAGGAAAGTGGTTGTAGCACCCACAGGGGACCGCACAGACAAAGTCTGCAAATGGCACTCCATTCACGCAGCTGTGTTCCGGCATTCCGTTCGCTCCGTATTAGCTTCGTTTCCCGGAATCGGAGCGTCGCTTGATGTGAAGGCGGCAAGTGGTACGTCTGAGGGAGCAGTACGCAGGTACCCGATTTGAAGCGTCGAAATGTGTCTCGTGTGAAGTCTTCCGCTTTCCGTTTGTGCCTGTCTCTTGCTGGGAAAAGACCTGAAATCTTATTCCCTGTGCGAGAGAAGCATCCTCCGTACCCGCACACCACTGCACTGTAAGAAGCGTCGAAGTTCATCGCGGCATCCGCGAGCTTCGCGGTGTCGCTTCAGTATCAATTTCGGCCGAACGTCACTCTCCGCTTAACAGAAAACATGGTCGAGTCCTCTAGCGAAGAAGGTAGCTATGGATTCGTCAGCTCCCATTAACACCACTTTTATTACAAAGACCTGTCAAGCATCCGGTCGCGGAACAATGGATCGCTGGAGCGCTCCTGCCGGCGCAGCGGCCTCCAAATCAACCGTAGAACTGCTTGAATGTAGCTCCTGCCACAGAAGGCGAAGAAGGAAAAGCCCCGAGAATGCAATAAAAGATAGATTCCCCAGGGAATCTGTCAAAACATTGGCAAACTAATGCTTCGGGCAAAGCGTGGCGCCGGCGCTGTTGTTGGTATCACTCCGCAATACCAACAATCGTTGACAACCAGTCATACAAAAATATAACCGCATGCCCTCTTATGGTGAGTAAACCGAGATCTCCATTTCCTGGAGTGCTTAATAAATCCATGCTTAGACACTTCATGGCGCGGATCCCGTGGCGGACGGAATGTTCAATAGGGTATGTGGGAAAGGCCAGGAAGAAGCGCTCAATCCGTAGCGCCCGCCACATACGCAACCACGTGCGCTGCGTATTTCGAAATAAGGCATGCTTTTTCAGCATCCTAGTGTACTCGGCGGCGTACGGTAGATCTCAGCTTTTAAGAAAATAGGGAAAGATCTCTGTACAGGGGACAGTGCGCCGCTCTGCAATACACAGCATATTGAGGGGCGCTCCTGATCTGAAAAACGTTCTCGTGGATTGTCCGTGAGGACAAGTGCGCCCTCTTGATGACCCATTCGTCTGCCGGGGATTGTGCCCAATATTTTCGAACTGGGATGAAGACACAATAAAGAGGAGCGCAGCATCTGTCCCATCGTTTCACCAGGCCTCGACGTGGTTTCGCCGGTTACCAAGCAATAATGTGCTAGCACGCACGGCCTCCACGACGATGCTTTCCTGTACTCTGAGGCCTTGAACACGTCTTCAAATGGAAACGTATCTGAGACAGGCATACTGGAATCACGAGCTGCTGGAGACGCAACATGTCGTATGGCCTGCACATCGCATGTATCGGCAAATCGGCGGCGGGGATGCGAAGAACTTTCGCTCTATCGGGTCACTTTTCAAAAAGTCCATATGTGCGCGCAGTGACGTGGGCGCCCGCTTTACTCCACTGTTCTCAGTCAACGCGAAAGCATCCATTCGCAGAGCGACCACAAGACTACCCACGCTAGCATATGTGACACTAAAAGGCAAGACTGCAACCCAGGAAGCGTGAAACACCTCTACAGATGGATCGCTAGTGAACACGACTACGAGTACTCCGTTGTCGATCGTTGAAAGCCTGCCGTGTTTGCTACCACGCTATCAACTCAGTATTTCCTACAGTGCTTCAGTGGTGCGCTAGCACGCAGCAAATGCACGGTGGTGTCTGTTGCCGGCAGTGAAAGGGGCCACCCACAAATGAGAGCAAACAGAAAACCGCGCTTGGAGGTGTCTTACTGACAAAGAGCAGTGCAGGGAGGCAAACGCCCCCTGCTGTTGGTGCTGATTTCCTTCGCAGAGGCCATGAGGACCCACAGCCATATACGTTGTACACCACCGCATGACCGGGTAACATAAGAGAAATAATTTTAATTGATAATCGAGCGTTTGTCTTGAAACCCGGGTAACGAGAACGAGCTATAAAAAACACAACGAACATACCAGTCTCGTCGAGTGCCTGGCCGCTGATACCGCGGAAGCTGTGAAATATGTCTGCCGCTGTACACGACAAGGCACCCAGCAAGACCTATTCCACATCGCCAAGGCCCTTTCCTTGAGCATTCGATCCTTCTGTCTAACTGGAGACACTCGCTCCATCTGCGTCCGCTGTCTTCTATCGTCTAGCTAAGTCGGAAAAGGAACGTGCAGCGCCTGGGTCATGACTCGCGCACAAGCACACTTCCCAGTTTACGAGAAAGCACTCCTTTCGCGCCATTCACCCAGGCAACGGGGGATCCGTTCGCTGCCCTTTCACGTGCACACACGCAAAAAACATTGTTACCACAAGAAAGTGCAGACCGGGGACACTGGAGTGGGTTTGGCGGAGAAGGCGCGAGGATACACACAACCTGACGCGTGCACCAGCGTCTTCCGTGTCGCGGCACCGTCCCTGCGCGCGTTCGGGCTGTTCATTCAGACCGAGCACGGAAAAATCTCACATTCCACTCCACATTCTGTGTGTCATGCTACGCCCTTGATTGCGAACTGCCACAACATGCGGACTCAGTGCGGAGTCAGCGGGGAACAAAGGACCGTGAGATGCTCCCGCGGAGAGCTCCACGCACCTCGTAGCTTGCAAAATTGATTCTAACCAAACCCCGTGAACCCTGTCGCCAACAATTCGGGGGCAGCAACGCACCACACCAGCTTGGTACGTCACTGCATGCTCGCGCCGCCGCATCTCACACATGCGAAGCGCATTGGCCCTGGAGCTGGCTGTGCATGACGCACGGGCCGGCGGGCTGCTTTCGTCTCGCAGCTCGCCACTATAGAAAAAACGTATAGATCTCTTAGAGACATCGCAAGCGCGTGAGAAGACGTGCCGGTTTCTTCTGCAAAGGGACGACAGGCCACACTCCTAGGCGCCTCACCTTTCTTCGGCACCCCGACCCACCCCCCCTACCGACGTCCCCCATGCTCTCCCGGTGGCTGTGTCGGGGTGACTTTGTCCCTTCTGGAACGGCAACGGCGGGCGCCGCTCTCTCCACCGACCACCAAGCTCCGCATTGCGCATTGGACGCCGATCCTGGCGGGGCTCGCCGTTTATGACACTCGCCTCTCAGAAGAGTTCCGGCGGGAGAGGCTGAGTCGAGGCATGCGCCCACGTGAATTCCTTGCCTTCCACGGGGTGACGCTCGTCCCCTAGAAGACACCGGTTCGCGATAAAAGTGAAGCGCAGCGTCTCCACCGCAACAAGGCGAGGAGACCGGTTTTCACTCCTCCTTGTAAGCTGTGAGTGTCGGCGAGTCGCCGCGAGTTTCCACCGTCAAGCATCTATGCTCTCGGTGCGTTACGCCACACGGAGGACGACAAGGAGCAGGACTAATACGAGATCAGACGGTGTAGCTCCTCCACCAGGACTAGCCAATGAAAAAGCCAAATGTCATGTACGCCGCACCAACTCGCGCCCTAGCTCAGCCTTGGGCTCCGCCGCGGCTCCGTGGCCGCCCTCCCCTGGCGTCCCACAAGAAACCCCCCAGCTGTGCGGCAGCTTGATCTCGGCAACACCCGCAAGCCTCGGATTCCTCCTCCGCAGACGCGCGTGGCACTGCCCGTGCGTGTCCAGACTTCAGCTCGACTCTGGCGACTTCGGACGCGCGCCGCCGCTTTCGACGATCGGAGCAAAGACCGCAGCTGCGCCGCTTCCCGGTGACAGGGCGCGCCGTCCTCCGGCGTCGCCCTGTCACCCGCTTCCTGGCATTGCCTTTCACTCGAGGCGGTCGGTGCCCGCCTACTGCTGCGGCGGCGCAAACAAGTCGCAGTCGACTACCATTTGCAAGCTCGCGGCAACGTGCTTCCACCGGCTCGAGGAGTCAGGCACTGGCCAGGTCGCGAACAAAAAGCCGCTCGCCGCCTGCTCTTTCATGGCCTCGTCCAGCGTCGCGCCCACGGCGCCTATAAGAGACTCCGCAGGCTTCTGATGACGCGACTGGAAGTGCTCTGAACAAAACAACGTAGACGCCGCGAAACGCAAGGTGGCGCTTCGAGGAAATCCCACAGAGTCCAGACACCCGCTGCACCCGAGTGAAACCTGTATCTGCACTGCATAGATTCATCTACGGACTCAGATTTACATGACGGATGCGCGGGGCGCTCAGACACCCGCAACTGCAACAGAATGCCCCCCCCCTCCCCCCCCAAAGCGCGCAGCACGGCTGCGTAGCAACAACTTTGAACGCGGCGCCTTCTGCTCCACACGAACTGCCCGGGCGTCGACGTCACCTCTCTCGTCGCCTGGACATCTGCCCGCGGTCCTACGGCATACCTGGCGTTTGATGATCCGCGAAGAGGACCCGGCCGAGATGGGGGAGGCGGAGAGGCTTCAGGTTTCGGGCAGCTCGCTCTTGCGCGAGGAAGAGCAGATCGTGGAACACGCCGCTGTCGAAGAGTCGGGACTTGAGGAGCTGACATACGTTGGGCGCCACCGCGCTGCAGAACGTTTCATACATGGCGGCGAAAGTCGCTCGAGCTTCTTCAGAAAGCTGACAGGCTGCCCCGCCTCCAGTGCTGGGGCTCTCGTCTATCTTGTCCCGCGGCGACTTCTCGGCGAGGTTCACTAGCCCTGCGGAGGCGCGAAGCCTCGAGGAACTCTCTGCCTGCTTCTTCTCTTTCTGCGCGCCTTCACTCCCGCTCACGGTCTCATCTGCTGTCGACAGCAGCTGCCTCACGAGTCGGCTGAGCAACACCGAGAGGCCCTCGAGCTCCGTCGCTCCCGCGAGTTTCACACTGGCGATTTCGACGTCGTACTCGCAGGCGATTTCGGCGAACGCCCGCGTGAAGATCAGCATCTGGTTACGTGAGAATGACGGACCCGCGCTCTTCTCCGCTGCGTTTGCGCGCTCGCGCTTGACACGGTTGAAATAGTGCAGATCGGCGGCCGCCTCCATCTCGCGGACACACGACGCCATCCGGTCAGGCGAGGCCCGAATATACGCCGCGCGCCGGATGAATGCCTTCTGCACCTGCAGCACCTGCTCCAGGAACTCGGCCATCGCCCGCACACGCGCAGGCACACTCGCAGGCAGCGCGGCGACGCCGCCGGGGAAGAGCAGAGCCAGAAGGGCTTCGAGGTCGTGCTGGTGATCCAGAAGCGAAGCCAGCCGCGCAGGCCGCGCAAGCGGGCCTTGCGAGCGGAGCGCCTCGAACGTCTGAGCGACACACGCGTGCTCAGCCAAGAAACAAGAGCTGGAGGGGCGTGAGGGCACACACACACATGTGGAGAGCCGCGCGCGCCGACGGCCGCCGTCGGCGCGCGCAGCCGAGCAAGAACACGCATCAGAGCTGAGCTGCAGGACAGAAAGCAGTCTGGTTCCTCGGGGCTTGAAGAATGATTGCGCTACTCCATCGCCATCAACAGCCTTGTTTCCATTGTAAGGGGTTCAGGGGTAGCCACCTGGAGCTCTGCGTCTGGCGCTTACCTTTCTGACGGCAACGACGACGTCGGTCAAGTCGACCAAGCCGAGAGCGTACGCCTGCGTGACGGCGGAGACGCTTGTAACGTAGGGGACGACCGGCGTGCCGACTTCGTCGAGGAGTTCACCGTCCTTCAGGCTCGCGAGTCGCAGTTCGCTGCCTGGTGCCAGCGCGGGGTTTCCGCGGAAGCGGACTCTGACGGAATTCGCCGACGCGCCGGCGATCTCGGAGATCCACTCGCCCAGCGGCGAGGAGAGTTTCACGTCGTCCGCCACGCGCAGCTTGACGCCGGTACACTTGACGAAAAACAGTGGCGGCATGCGGGGCGGAGACGTCGGAGCCTGGTCATCCATCCCGCGGAAACGCGCGTAGGACTGCCGCCAGCGGTGCTCGTACAAGTCGAGAATCGCGCGAATCTTGTCGCCCACCAGCGTCCCCACTTGGTACGCCTGCCGCGCACTCAGCTGCGCACACGACCGCGGCCCATCTTCGTCGTCAGCGGAGATCGTCACCTCGTATGTGAGCGAAATCGCGTCCACCAACGTGTTGCCCAGTCTGAGATCCACAGTCCAGAACGCAGAGCAAAAGGGGCATGAAATCGGGGGCGACGCCCGTCTCGATCGCCCGCAAACGCCGCTCGCGCGCACTCACAACATGCGAAGACGCGGGCTGCATAAGGCACGTTCGGAAACCTCCGAACTTGTTGAGCAGCAGCGACCCCAACGACCCCGCCCCCCCTCGGTGCCAATAAACATCCCATACATATATATATTTGCACTGATATGTGTATGTGCGCGGCACCTGCATACCGTGAAGCGCGTAAACCAAAATGCACGCTTCAGGAAGTGAGCGAACTCTTTGGACTCCTACGAACGCCACCTGCGTGTTCCCTGTTCATCCTTTGCCCCCTGCCCATCTCCCGCCCCCCCCCCCTCCCCCCCTCGCTGCGTGCTCTCTCGTCTCACTTAATGCCGAAGCGGCTGGTGTTGCCTAGCGTGTCGTAGAAGCTGGTCTTCTGTTTGCTGGAGCTTTGGTTGCCTAACAAGCCCTCGGGGGCGGCCCGGTGCCTCGCACTCTTGTCTGCCTCGGCCTCCTTCAGGAGCCTTCCCGCAGTGAAGGCGGCGCGCGCAGCTCCAACCAAAGCATCTTGTAACGCCGCACCCGCTCGGTTGAGCAAATCTTCGTCGAGTTTCTGAGGAGAGGATATGCTCTGTTTCGCCGCCGGATCCTTGTGCGAGTGAATCACGTGGACAAAGTGCGCGAGCATGAACTCGGACGCCACCGTCGCAAGCCCCACTCCCACCTCTAGGTCTCTGCATACAGCAGCGCCGCAAAAATCTAAAAAAACGCCTTGAGAGACAGCCCCGGTTGCGACAGACGGGCACGCAGTGACGCAGCCGGACAACCCCCCTCTAGTAAAAAGTCTGGAGAGACACCGGCACACAATAGCCGCGCGTATTCGAGTCCTGACGTCTACAACGGGAGGCAATGCTCTCCAAGAGTCGACGGGCAAGACGTCTCTAGAGAGACAGCCGAAAAAGCCACTCGAAAGAAAGCCCTCCGCAGGCGTAAACCTGCCCCTCCGCATCCCCCGGCGCCACGCGGCGACGCACGCCAGATGCAACTGGCAAGCCGCAGCAGACACAGACCAATGGAAGTCGTCTTCTGTCCCACGCCAGGTGCGCAGAAAGACGCATCTTACCTCTCAGCGGTATCGCCGACGAATATGTACTTTGTCTTGTCGTCGATGAAAGAGTCTCCGATGGGCTGGCCGTTCGCCATCACCTTGGTGATGAAGGCCAACTTGTTCTCGCCTCGGGCGCCGCAGCCTGCGAGCCAGCACCACCCCGCAACACAGAGAGGCGGATAAGCCGCGGCAAAATAGAGACGCGACGCAATCGGTCTCCGGCTCTTCCTAACGCGCGCTGCGCGCTACCCCCCCCCCCCCCCGCGGCCCACCCGCCAGGCTCGGCGCAGGCAAACAGATACCCGGAAGCAGATACTGACGCGATGTCACCGCCATATCACACGTAGACGCGACGCCACTGTGTGCCGTCGCGCATCCACTGCGACGACGCACGCATACACCCACATACGCACATCCACATACATGTATACATACACATATATACATACATATACCCACATATGCACATATATATAAATATATGTATATGACGGGGGCTTGCATGCTTTCGGCATGGACTGCTTCCGCGGGGGCGGTGTGTGTGGAGCGCGGCTCGCGCGCGTGGCTGCTGCTCGGGGGGCGCAGCTGGACGGCGAGGCTTCGCGTCAGTTCCCGCTTACCTGCCAGGGCTCTGACGGGGTTGATCACATTCTCAGAGCCGACGCGCCAAGGTGGAGCTGCCTCGCCCATGATTTGTCTGGCGCCCCTGAGTAGAATGGAGCTCAGTTGGGTGAACAGGTGCTCTGGCCGGAAGAGCGAGAGATTCGGTCGGGCTGTGACAACCATCACGTTGGTGGGCGGGGCGAACTCGCGCAGCTGGCCCGTTTTCGAGTGGCGGGCATGCGGCCCCAGGGCCGTGAGAAAGAGCACGGAGCCGAGGCCGGGGTAGTCGGAGCCGCGCGCGTACCGATCGTCCACGCCGCCCAGCGACTTGCCCATGACCGCCGACCAGCCGCCCGAGGCTATGAGCGTGTCGTCGATGTCCAACATGAGCAGCACGTTGCCCGGCTGAACGGCTTTGCGGGAAGAGAGCAAACTGACTGCGGCCGCGTCCACGCACCGCAGTTGCTCCCACGAGCTCCCGGAGAGAGGAGCGACCGCTGGCGAGGAGTCGACACAGGCCAGGTTGTCCAGCAGGGACTCCACGCCCCGCTGCTGCTGCGCCGCACTGCTCAGGCTGCCCGCCGCAGAGACGGCACAACAGACGAGGAGGCCGCCGAGAAGCAGCAGAGACCCGGGGAGGCTCGGCACATGCGCGAGGGCGCGCGAGGCGCCGCGCCCGCGGAGGCCGCTCTGCGCCATGCCGACTGCACGCGAGAGATGATTCGAGGGCACGCGCACCATCACGGAGCGGGCACGCAGCGAGGCGGAAGGCTCCAGCAGACCGGCAGTCTAGAGAAGGACGCTACAACCCCTTCTGTACCCCAGGCATGCACCCAATGGCTACAGGAATTCGGTCACCCAAGGAGACTACGAAGACACCCACCGGCCCACGCGAGGAGACTAGCGACAAAGCCTGAGCAATCCCACCCGCGGCCCCAGTGCCTCGCACAATGCACCCGCGTGAACTTGGAGAAGCACGGCACCAGAATAGCTGACTCGCCCGAGCGCTGGACGCTTGCGCCAGCGAAAAGGTTAGAAAGCGTGTGGTTCTGAGGGAATCTCGTGGCACTGTTGCGCCAGGGACGCCTGCGGACACCACAACCAATTTCTCACGCGCGGCGGGCCGGGCTGGGGGCGGTCAGCAATACGCTGAGGAAAGGGCGGCCGCGCAAAAAAAACCTTTGGTAAGTTTGTAGGCGGACACACAAAAGACCGCAAAACAAGGAAGGTCTGCCAAAGCGCGAGAGGAAAAGAGATCAGCCTAGATAACCCCGGAGACGACGGGTAAACGGGGGGCTGACCGGAAACATCTCTCCTGTGCTCGTCCCCCACTATCACTCCTGCTCCAAATATGTCGAAATCAGCTCGAAGAGCGGAAAATGACGTCTTCATACAGGAAAAGTTTGATCCTCGACGACTGGTAGGTACCGGGCATCGCGGTACTCGGAGACAAGGCGCTCTTACTTTCTCCGCGCGGCGACTAGAGGCGTGAGACGCGGCCGCCGCCGACACATCGGGTTACCGAAACTCCAAAGAGTGCAGATGCGAAACCAGCAGTTCGCGGTCGCCCGCCACTGTTTCCCAGTAATGCGAGCGGGAATTATCTGCATGGAACGTGATTTGCCCCCCTCGAGAACACGTGCCGCTACTGTCTCGCGGCTCCCCCCTATCTGTGCGATGAAGCAAACTTTTTCTCGCGATTCGTGCCGAATGCTCGCGATGCGCACGCTGGACCGCAACGTCCCCTCCCTGTGCCTCGCAACACAGAGGAGACAGGCGTCAAAGGCTCGTCGTGAGAAGGTGAGACCGAGCACGGGGGGCTGCCGGTTCAATCAGGGTTTCGGGTCTACATCACTTGCTTTCAATCAGCTTATGTTGAGTCCCTATACACTCTGTCTCACTCTGACAAACATCGATGCTCCTGTATTCGTCGTACTGTTCTGAAGACCTTTCTTCGCAAGAAACCGGATCGCCCATGCCCGGTTCTCTCCGAATATAAGACCGTAGCGGGCCTTTTCTGCGGGGATCGTGGAGTGTGTGCCAGGGGCAGCCGACGCCACTGGCGGTTGCCTGGTGTGAGAAATACCACGTGCATGAGAACCCGCAACATAAACAAAAAACTGACTGACAAACGCAGGGGGCAAGAAAGGACGTCAGTACCCTTTGCTTCAGACGGACAAGCTCGGTTTCATTCACCGCCTGTTGAATGCGAACGCCCATGGGCGACAGGCACGTGGTACCAACGACGGAGACAAGCTGCATCTGCAGGCGCAACTCAGTGTCGCGTGAACTCGCCAGCCCAGGCACTGAGGACAACTTTCATAACGAAGTGCTCAGTGTAAATGTGGAGTGTCCTCGAAACCATGCTAGCACAATAGAAGTTCTTAATAACTACATATTACAGTGAGCGCATGTAAACTAGTCTTACACGTTTCGGGCTCGTGAATGTCTCTCAACTAGCTGAGTGCTTGTACGATAATTATATCAATGCAGTACCAATTAAAGCGTTCAAACTTTACACTGGATATGTTTCAGTGTCAACTTGCCAAACACCATGGGAGCGAAGGTAATCTAATATGTAACTCCGTTCATGGAAATGCTTTGTACGGAGGATATGGTAACTTCTTTGTACCAATATATATTGGTGGTTCGGGAGTCGTTTTCCCAAGAACTGTTCTTTATGGTTGCCGTACACCACCACCCCACTGGACTGCTTAAGACAACTAAAGTGTTGCACTTCAATATCACGCTTGTCACGTTCCATGTATCTAGTTAGCTCACTGCCTACTTAGGATCAGACCCAAAGAGCTCACTAATGGTACTAGAAAATAGGAGATCGCGTTACTTCTTGGGAAAACGACTTCCGAACAACCAATATGTATTGGTACAAAGAAGTACAGGAACGTGGGCGTAGCGGCAGTGACAGAGATGTGGCTGCACGCCAACTGCATTCAGAAAATACACTTTCACGGATATGTCCACCTTTATCTAGGAAAACTCCACAGGCAAGACTCCGTAGCACACAGCCGGATACTCTTTTTTGACTGTTCAGTCGAAGGCGCGGCCGGTGCCAGGAAAACGATCAACAAATAGCCTGGAACAGAGCCGAGGGCGACGTGCACGGAAAGGTTTTTACGCGGGTCAAACGACAAGGCAGTCTCCCACGAACCCCTGCCCGGGACTCCAGTCTCTCTTTATTCCTGAACACAAATATGGTACGAAGATTCACGTCTCTCGTGTAAAGTAAATTTTCGCATGCAAAGGACTCATAAACTAAAGTGTCATCACGCGCTGGCATGTAGGCGGCCATTTCTAAGGACGGAAGAGACCTCGGCTGATTGTTTGCTTGTTTGCTAACCGGCATGACGCCGTCGCGGTGTGCTTACGCCTTCATCTGCGTTGTTTTCTACGTCGATACAGTGTATGCCCCGTATACACTGTCGACTCTATCATGGGCTACATACGAACCCCACGGTTTTTGTAACATGCGCTCTACAGCCGCTATGAAGTGCTAGGTGCTGTGACGACCTCCAGGTAAAAATCGCTCCGTGCTGATACGCGGTGTATGTGACTGCTCGATTTCTCAGGGCTGATAGTGTTTGCTCATTTTGTTGCATTCCTCTTGAATAGAGAACCTACCTCCACAGTCAATCCACAAATTGAAGTCCATGATTAGAACGACCATCCTGCGATTTCCACAAGAGCTCCTCACCGCTCTTTCAGGGACCAAACTCAGCAAGCGTCTTCGGTGCGTCGTCGCAGACAAGTATGTCTGCGTGTATAACACGTGATGCGCTGACGTCGTTCCACGATTACGTCTTTGAAGCGTTCCAGCTGCTGAAGTGAACCTGCTGCCTCTTGCCGCTCTAGTCTGTCGTCCGCTGAGTCACAGGGGATCCCGAATAGCGTCGAAATTAAAGCATCCTAATAGTCCTGGTCTAAAGTAGCACGTGACACGAACTCAATCGTGACCTGCTCGGTACGGGCAAACGTGGTAAAGGCGCGTTTTGTCGTCGAATCAGCCTGCCTCGGATGCCCCAGCTGGACGAAAAGTGCTGTTATTAAGCGGAAAGTTGACTGTACAGGAGATGCTAAAATGACCAGGAAAAGGCGTCAATGATACCTGTCGGTTACATAGAAGAACAGCAGAGGGTCCACGAAGACGCTGAGCATGCCCTGCGTGGGGGTGGCTCGCGGTGGAAGCCTACCGTTGACAAGACTTTTGAGAAAAACGCTTTCGTGGTGACTGTTGTGCTTGGTTTTTGTGTGGCATCAGAAACGAGTGTTCGTAAGATGGCAAGAGTCGCCGTGTGGGGTCTGATATTCAAAATGTCTTGTACGGAACATCACTGGCTACCGACATCCTTCTTCCAGAAAGGCCTCTGCTTTGAGAGTACTGCAATAAAGCGGGACCCCTCAGGGGCACCAGACGGTGAGGAGCGAATACGTATGAAAAGTGGCTGTGCTCTCAGCCGCTTGCCGAGCGACTTGCGGGAGGCTGTGTTCGTGACTGAAGGTTTTTCGCGTGCCAGAACTAGGTCTTTGCCGCAAGCGGCAAGCGTTTGGCCTGCCCTTTTCCGACCTGCCGAGCAGTCCAGTTGAGAAAAATAAAACGAAGGCATGCAGTTCACAGCGTGACAGGGCACAAGTCATCACTCGGGCCAGACAGGTCTATGCACTGTGAGAATCCGACTCGCGGACGCGTTCGTATGAATCTGATTGCGTTGAATAGAGAAGCTCAGGCGGGCTGTTGGGGCAGACGCTTCCGCGTCTGCCCCAACAGCCCGCCTGAGCTTGTTACAGTCTTGACCGCAGACACCTCGCCATTCACGGAAAACATTTTATCTTTCCAGCACCCGTGGGAGATGACGCCGCGACACCGTGGCCCACCGTATTCGACTGTGAGGGCACGACTGATATTCCTGTACGCGAAACATGAAGACGCAAATCACTAATATGTAGATGTGCCACTGGCCTTCAACGACAGAAAGGAGGTTCAGATGGTACCGCTTTCAGCTGTCGGCACGACGTCTTCTCAAAGGAAGCATCACCTGCAACAGCGACCGCGTAGTCAGCGAATTCCAAAACTTCACGCAACTGAGTCTTCTTGCAGGAGTCTGCGAACACAAGGTTGTGCCAGGGCCATCTCTCCTCTATATCGACAAACTACTTCGCACGCAGGTTAACGAATCGTGCGTGCGCGTCCACGGGGCAAGGGTGGACGCGTCACACTGACGAACCTCAAAACGGGCCTGCTCGTTCTCCCGCATGGGCGCGTAATGTGCTCGCTTTGCCTCTGCTTCTCCGTAGCGACTAGGGAATCTTTCTGTCCCACATGCCTCTCGCATCTACATCAGATGCCATATAGCTCCCGGCGTTTTAGACATAGACACGGTGGGTGGTTCTCAGCGACGAAGAACTCTCGTTTCTCCCGACAAGACTGCATGCGTGGCAATAAACGGTGCTGCCTCGTGGGTGGCGACCCTATCAAAACTGTGATGCTACTGAACAACTTTATGTCGCAGAGGTGTCTTCTTCAACTCGGTACGCTCATTGGGTGGCCCATGTGCCCCGGGAGTAATTATGGCTTCGTGTTAGCCAGCAGAGACTCTCACCATGAGCAAATCGAGAAAGGGTATGAGCCAGGCTGGTGGTTCGCGCGAGGGATCGCTGCTCACAGGTATCGTGATCGTTTAACGTTATAGAGAAGACTGACGACAACGACACGCTGCGCTGGGTCGCCACTTTGTGAAGTCACTTGGCCAGAAAGACATGCGCTGAAGTTCGGGTACTCTCAAGGGAAAGACACGAACTGCGGCGGGGAACGCGTCTCACTTCTCCGTCGGAACTGACACCCGCGCGCGGCCATACCACTCCTTTAAGACGTCCTGCGGTCCTTGTTTTCCGCCTCCGCCAAGGATCCTCCGTTGAAACACAGTGCCTTCGGACGGCAAACGAATTCGTCGGTCACGATCTTGGTTGCCGTGAAGCCCGGCTGTCCCCTCGGGTGGCATGAATGGGTCTTCACGTTCCAGGAGACAACCGTGCCCTTTTCGAACGATGAGCAGCTGGCCTGGCAGTCTTGAGGAGTGTGGATCGAATAGTTGGACTTCAGGTCAGGTGTATCGGGGTATGAAACACCCGTAAAGCATCTGGCATCGCGATCCTTAGAGCCGGTGATATCACCATCATAGTTGTGGGAGGTGACGGGCTGGCTTTTCGAAAAGCATCTCTTATCTTCTATAAGTCATGTGCTCGCATCTGGTGCCCTCTTTGCACCGGGCCATGCAAGCGTCCAAACTGTCCTCTGGTTAAGGGGGAGTCAAATCGGGAGTCTTCGAGCCAATGTCGAAGATGAGGGCAGATACATCGTCGATCACAGGTGCCCCCTCCGAGGAAAGGTAGGTAGTGCCGGCTTGAAATTCTCAACGGCCTCCTCCTCTGAGATGATAACATCTTCCACAGGCAGTTGCTGCTCAGGCGGAGCGGGCCGCTGCTCAGACTCCTCGCCCTCTCCCGGAGTAGTGGGCTCGGGCGCAGTCACGTCGACCTGGGGCACTCCGCCCTCGCTGCCACCCCCTGGGAGCCTTGAGTGCGGCCCTCTTCGGGCGTGCTCTAATACTGGGTCTCGTCGACCTGGAACTCTCCGGCTTCGTTTCCTGCCTGCTCACCTCCCGCGGCGCCCTCTTCCTCAATTACATGTTCTCCCGCATAATCAGTGACGGTTTCCTCCACCGGAGGCAAGGAATAGCTTTCAGCGCTGCTTTCGCTTCCGGGATGCGCGGCCTGGGCCACGAGAGAGATACTTAAACTACCGTCGGCACCCACTTCAACGGGGACTTCCTCGTAGACCTGCCCGAACTGTAGACTATTCTGAACGAAAGCCTGCTCATTTTCCGTTGAATATTGGCCTTGCTGCCAGCCCCTCAGGCGCACCCCTTGGCCCGGGGCAGCCTGGAGGGCAACGACGCCAGCAGCTGCGATGAAAAACACACGTGTAGCCTTCATTATACACTGGGCATTTGCTGAAACGACGTTAAATTACCGGGAGAAAAAAAACGAGGGCACAGAGTACGAACTAACTGCATTAGTGTGTGGAATGCAGACCTGGTCCGGTGTGCTGTACGTCGAAGCACCAGCCTGCTCCTCTTACGCCACAATACGCTAGCTGGATAAACGGTCATATCCCACTGTCGACGCCGCAACCGGTCTTCGGGTGGGGGCCGCGCCTGGCGAGCGCGGTCCCGCGCGGCGGGATGCACCGCCACGCCGGGGTGCCTGTCGGCCCATGCCAGCCTCACGAAGGCAACTTCCGTCTCAACAACCCTCGTGCATCCTAGCTATGCTGACCTCGAAGCGACGAACAACTCCCCGGGATCCGCCACCGTTTTCCCCAGGGCTGCGCGTGCAGGCGCGCTGCAAGCGGTCCTCTCTGGGAACCGTGCCATCCGAAGTGGGGCTGCACTCCCACCGCTCGGGCCAGCCAAGCGCTGTGCCCATGTACTGGAGCATCGAGGGAGCACGGCCTCACACAAACGACTTGGCGTGCGGACGTGTGGCTTTTTCCCTCACTATGGCTTCGATGCGTGAGGCTTCCTCTGTAGAATTCGAGCACTGACCACGCCGTCGTAGGTTGGGCTAGCATGCATGCGTGCAAGGGGTGTCCGCCTGAAGAGCACGGCTAAGCCACAGCGGGAACCGGGCCTGGAGCCCAAATCCGCGGAACAGTACCGTAGTAAGCGACTTTTCTTCTGTCAAGAATATAAGTCACGTGTCATATTACGAAACAATGACGACAATGGCGAAAGATTGTTGCGGCACACGTTTCTTTACGGCGAGCGAGCGAATAGGCCTCAGGTTGCCTCTAGCTCGCGTGGAATAGCTATCCAGACGGAGGGAACAAGAGTTTGCCTCGTCAGCAACTCCATTGCACGCCAGAGGACAGGTTCGTGACTGAACAGCTGTGACCGCTCGCATGCTCGGAGATGGCTAAGGCATATTGGTGCAGCCGGCCGAAAGCAAAGCAATGGACTCTACAATAGTCCTGTAGGGGTTGGTGTCTCATTGCGCGGGTGCTGTACAGATGTGCTGCCAAATTATGCTAGACAGCACTTCCACAGGTTCTCAAATCTAGGTGTAATATATGGATTCTTGTTCTCACTCATCTTAACAGCGAGAGAAAACTACTACTCAGATGCTAGTCTAATCAGTAGCATCGTACTTGGAGTTATCATCTCTGAGACAGGATTATTTATCAGCTTTTTCTGGGGAGTAGCTCACTGCGTACTTAGGATCAGAACAAAAGAGTTCACTAATGGTACTAGAAAATAGGAGATCGCGTTACTTCTTGGGAAAACGACTTCCGAACCACCAATATACATTGGTACAAAAAAGTTACCATATCCTCCGTACAAAGCAGACATTAAGAACATAAAGATACTTTGGTAGTCGCCTTCTTAGTGTTAGTCTGTACGGAATACACGGATCGGATTCTTGTTGGCCATCGAATAAACAGAGACATTATAGTTCCTAGAATACTGAAGATGACTCCGGTTATGAGATACAGACGTTCCCTGGGTATCCAATCCAGTGCTCTGCCTGGGGCATGACGGCGCGAAGCCGGTTTTGGCGGGCGCGTGGTACACTACGCTGCCTCTCTAGCACGGGGCGGATGAGTGTCTCTATAGAGGGCGACCACGTACCTCTGCTGTGCTTTGGGTCTGTATCATTTGAATCCGCGTTGAGTGACGTGCTCTGAAGCGCGTGCGTCCACGCAAACGGAACCGACCTAGCTCGACTGCGTTCTTTGAGAGGAGGGTGTGCCTGCGGCCTTCCACAAGTAATCTTGTTAAAGACGCGAACCGTATTACAATCATTACCCGGCAAAGGGTGGAGGGCTGTTAAAGTAGCGTCTTCGCAGCGACTGAGTGTTACAAAGACGTCATTCGTGCGACCTTTAATGACCTTGTTGAGGAGTGGCACTAAGGATTGCGATGGTGTACTGTGAGTTCCTCGCCTCAATGAAATGCCCTCCTAGAGATCTATGAAGGCCTCTTTCAGCGGAAGGCGCCTTCACACCACCGCAGGCGCCGGAACACGCAGCGGCTGCTCGAGAGGAACCATTGGTTGAATTCATCCATTCCTCGGAGCTGGAGCCAAATGCTACTTGCGCGATGTCCGCTCTTGCCAACGTGGCTACGCAGTTGACAACCGCTACGGGTTGGTGCACAACAGAAATGTCGGTACACAAGAACGCATAACGCGTGTGGCCGGCGTGGCATACGTTGAGTCGGAGAGGGGCGGCTTAGCGGCTCGCGCATTTCCCGTTGCGCAGTGAGGTTGAGCCTTGAAGAAGCATAGGCATCCGCCAGCGTAGCCGGGGATCCGCGAAGCACATTGCCATTGACCATACTTCTCTCTAGCTCCTGATACTACCGCGGGCGCTACGAACGGGGCTTTCCTTGCGTCTGACACAGACCGCAGTCCACCCATCGAACGAACTGCTCTTCAAAATTCATGGCGAAGCGTGCCGAGCGAAGGATGTCACGCCTATACTCCGGTGTCTGAACAATAATCCGATCTGTATATTTCGTGCAGACGAACATGAACAAGACGACAGCAAAAATGAATGCCACGATACTTGTCCAGCGTGTATACGAGGGCCGGCCTTCCACGCGGGGCATCGAACGTGCCCGAAATGCCCCTACATGGTTTTCTCCACACTTCCTGACAAGCATGGACTGCCTACAGCGGCAAGCGAGTAGCGCTGCTCTATTCCGCGACCTCTTCATGATTGCTCTGAGGAGTGTCGACCCCCACGCCCGTCTGCCCCGCCCCATGGCTGCGTGTCGGGTGACGACGACGACGGACTACCAGGACTACACAAATGCCTGCAACGAGACGCTGGAAAAGATCGGGATCTTTTTGCCCTTCCAAGTGGAGACTCTTGAAGACGTCATCCTGTTCTGATGCGTACGGGTAACGAGAAACACCACACAGGGGATAACGGACGGATGAGGAGAGCAGACGCCGCAACTGTGGGGGACTCTGAGCGGACGCCCTTCAAACCGGGCACATCCTTAGAATGTAGGTAATCCATGCGGGAAAGGATAGCGGACTGGTGTGAAAATATCTTTGGCTGACTGAAGGGGAGTCTCAGAATTCGGTGAGCGACTCTGAGCTTCTGGGCCCTTTGAGCGAGTCGTCCATCTAAGCGTCCTACACAGCACGTGAAGCCTGAATGCAGTATCTCTACTACGCCTTGCGCAGGCGCTCCGGATAAGGGTCGGTGTCTGAAGGATGTTCTTCACAGTGTTGATTTTATGCTTTGTCCTTTTTCGTTTTGCGTCTCTCGTGGCGACGAATCGGAGCTCCGGAACCTTTGGGTCGCTTCGAGCAACGGGAAAAGTCACCGGAGAGACGCGAGGCGAGCGACACAACACCGGACGAAGACTGCGCACGCACACACGTCGCTTCGCGCGGCAGGTCGATTCGTTGCCAGCATGCCGACTTTTGGAACCTCACCGTGTCAGAGCCATACTGCACCGAATGATTCACCTCTCGAAAAAAGGCGTTTTTGAACTGTCTGACTCGTGTGTGCGCCTCTACTTGCTCCTTCTCGTAACGAGGCGCGTCACCTTACAGCCTGCCGCCGACCAGAATCGGTCGTTCCTGTTTGCCGCTGTCTCGCTTGTGTTCAAACTGACATTCCTGTCATAATGAGGTCTGCCGTCCTCGCTTGCCTGTCCCACCCCTGTCTCTTGTTTCTGATCTCCTCTGCTCTCCTCTGTTCGGTTACCCGAAGGACGGCAGACTTCCTCGAGAGCGTTTTCCCCGTCACCTTCGCCGCCGCCGTCACGCCGCCGTTTGCCTCGCCTCAGGCTTCGCTATGGGTACGCTCTTCATCCGTAGCTCGATATTTCGCGCGCCGTTACATGCACACGACTAGACTTCCAGCAAAGAACAGGAGGAAGCAATATTCACTGTGAGCCACGTGTCGGATACAGGGGAATGCATCCTTTTAGTCAGCTGAGAACCATACGACTTTGCTTTGAGAAACCCACCTCGAACAAATGTGTCGCGCGCGCACGCGCCGACGCCAAGGAAGGCAGACAGCGCCGGCTGAGCTCTACAGCACGAAAAAGCCTGACGCACGGAGCCAAGGCGTGTCACGCGACGTGCATCTGCTGACTCCCAGCGCCGTGAGGCGTCAAACAGGGTCAGCCTCCGGCCACGGGAACCGCGGAGGAGTCGTCTGACCCAGAGGGAAACCCGTCGTGTGGATCTCTTCCCCCGCGAATCCGAGGTGAAAGACTTCCTGCAAGCTACCTCTTTCGTTCCCAAGCGTCAGGCACCTCTCGGCGCTCGCGTCGGCGCCGGGCTTTTATGCCCTGTGCCCGCTCATGTCGTTGTCTAGGCGCGGCTCCTTTAGAAGGCGCTGATGCAGCCTGAGGATCTGCGATGGTTCCTGCCGCTACCCAAATCAGATTCGCAGGACAGCGTGGCGACGTATTCACTCCTGCCAGACCGTCGCGCGAGCGCGAGCCGGCGTCAAATATCGCAGGAAGGGCAGAGGAGAAGCGGCAAGCGATCACGGTCGCCTCTCTTCTGGCCTTAGTCTGCACTTTGCGGTCCTTTGCCGGTTCGGGTCTGCAGTGGTTTCGAGCCCGGAGATTTTGGTTGACTGTGTGGAGGCGTTCTCCTGACTTCGTGGCTGCTGCGCTGTCGGCGGGGGCTTTACGTCCCTCGCGGCCTCGCATTCCTCTTTGCTCAACGCGGGACACAGAAAAGCCCAGATATTTGTCCCCAGATGCCTGGAGCCATTTATCTGTTTCACCGCTGGAGTGCTCCGCGCCCCCTGCGCGCGAGCGCGGCCTAGATGAAGGGGCCTTGTAGACCGAGTGCCGAGAGCTCGCCGAAAAAGTTCCGCGCCTGATCTCTCGACCTCTCGCGCGGATTCGTAGAGCGTCGTGCCCAGTCTAGGCGTGCCTCGCCTGCGGAGGCAGGGGTAGAAATAAAATATGGCTCTCTGCGGACGTGCGCGGGGCGCCTGCGGGCGTGTGGCGTGCAAACACTCGGAGAGGGAAGCGCGGCCGAAGGAGGCGGCCTCGTCGTCAACGACCGCGTTCCGCATCGTCCGAGTGTCCAGTCTGCACCAAGCTAGACGCATGTGTGCTGCCTGGCTGTGCCATGAATACCGTTTTTGGGCGTGTTGGAAACTGTAGTCCCCAGCCGTCTATCCGCGCGCTCTGCGTTGCCCCGAAGGGGCTCGCCACGTCCCACGCGCCGTCTCCGTGGGGTCTGCAGGGGGCGTCGATGCCTGTTCAGCTGCCGGGGTCTCGCCTGTCGCTGCCGGCGCGCCTGCTTGGGCTTCGAGAGAGAGCCAAACGGCGTCTGCTTCAGCACCCGCGCCCACGTCGAGCGCGCTGCCTTCCTCTGTGTGCATCTTGCCCACGCAGGTCTCCGTCGGGCCGACTGCCGCCTCTGACAAGGCTTCTCGAGGGACGATGGGCTTGGAGGACCTCAGAGTTGGCGCGAATGTAGGCGACCTGACGCACGCCGAGCAGACGCTACTGTTCCCGCGTTCGCTCTCTCTCGCTTGCCTGCCAAGACTGCAGCTCCGTCGCGCGCCTGTGAACGAAAGGCGAAGCCGGGCGCCGAAGCCTTTCCTCTGCAACGTCGTCTTTTTCTTCCACGTCTTGCCGCGGCAACTCATGCCCCCCAAACGGGCTCGTCGGTCCGCACTTTCCTCCGTGTCCTGCCGGCTGCTTTTACTCTGTCGCGGAACACTGCGACTCGACCTGCGAGGGCCTCTCGCCTCCTCTCGCAGGCTCGCGGTGTCCACACAGCCCTCACTCTCTCTCCCTTTCTCCCTCAGCGTCTCTTTCGACTCTTTTTCACTGTCCTTGCCTGCGCGCCGGAGCTACGCCTCTGCACTTTCTCGCTTCGCGCTGTGACTCGCTTTCTGCGTGTGCCGGCTCCCTGTGCGTCGCTGGCTCCCTGTGCGTCGCAGGCTCCCTGTGCGTCGCTGGCTCACTCGCGGTGTGGTTTTCTGCGATCTGTGCGCCTGAATGCCTCTCGCGCTCTCTTGAGTCACGCAGCGCCTTCGGCCGTGAGCTGTCACGGCTTCTGTGGCTTGCATGCGGCCGTCTCCGCGGCTCTTGCGTGTGCGTTGTGTGCCTGGCGAGCGCAGGTCCTCCACAAGTGGACTAAAGGCTTCGACACGCGTCTCCATCTCTCTGCGGACACCGCCGCGCTGACCGACGGCGCTTCCAAGTCCCTCGAGCTGTGCGGCGGCAAGCGGGCGGGCTCGCTGCTCGCGCGCCTCTGCGAGGCCTTGGAAGTCACTGGCGAGGCGGCGGCCGACGGCGGCAGCAAGCGCCTGCGGACAGTCGTCCGGTTCGATCTGCCGACGGGGCGCAGCCACATCCTCTGCGCAGGTACGTCGAGCGAGGAGGACAGCAGACAGGGCCGAGCGCCGAAAGAAAGAAAAGATTGGGGGGCTCGGGAGCAGAGCAAGGGCGCCCGACGACGCCACGCCCCTTGGGTTGCACCGCCGATTGCTGCTTTCCTCGCGGCCGTCTCTCCGCTTTGGACTTTTCTCTCGAGCCTGCCACGTCTGGCCCCCGGTGATGTGCTGCTTCGCAGCGACTCAGGGTAACCACGAGCTGCAGGCGCAGTTCTGCCCGCCGCACGAAGGCGCGCCTGCGGAGACCTCTGTTTCGTCGTCGCATTTCTTCCAGAAGGGCGCCAAGTTCGTGCGAATTCAACCTGCGCACGACTTCTCGACCCGTACGCGCGCCCACGGGGTGAAAAACACGTCGACTGCAGGCCGGCCGAAACGCGCGGACGCTGGGCTGCAGACTCTGCGCACTCGCACGTTTTTGGCTCAGATCCCCACGCCCGTCGACGACAATGGCATGGGCGAAATGTGAAGCAGTTACGATGAAAAGTTCATGACAAGACGTGTGATCACCAACGTAAAGCGGTAGTCCTAGGTATTCTGTGCAGACGAACAACAAAACGGCGACTACCAAAGTGATGGGGTAAAGGGGGGGGGGGCGGGGGGGGGGGGAAGGAGGAAAGGGGTGAGCAATGGTCGGATAGACGCACCGCAGCAGCTCGCGGCGTTAGAGGCCTATCTGCGTCGAGATACGCGGCTCAACGCGTGTCTCTGCATGCGTTTTGCTGAGAACCCGACAGTGGGCGTAGGGGCAGGAGCTCGCCGAGGCAGATGCCGCGCAGAGAGCCGGATGGCCGCGCGAGGCGCTTTACCTCCTCGTGAGCGATGCGCAGCGTCTCCAGTTTGGATACCCACGTGCTGTGCGATGCAGAGACTTCGCAGCTCCGCGTGCAAAGCGGCCGGCTGCCGCAAGCGAAGGACGATCAGTGGATGGAAGTGAACCTCCACGTCGCGCGCCAGCACCTGACAAACGCCTGGGATACGGTCGTAGGCATCCGCCAACACTTCGACGGCGGCCGCGTTGTCTTCGCACCTTACCTGAGACTGAAGGACAGGTGAGCGACGCCGCACAGCCGCGCAGATTTGAGATCAGTCGGCGAATCGCGGTCGTCGCCGAACTGCAGGCCTCGTTGCAGCCTGGCCCCACTCGAGTTCCTCCCTCACTCCGCACCGATGAGCGTAGCTACGCCCGCCTCTGGGCTTCCGCAAAGGCCTCGATCGCCCTCGAGTGACCCGTAGCCTTGTGCGTCGAGGAGGCCGACGCGCGTGCGTGCGCTCTGCTTCTCTGCCGACATCTACCGGAGACCGCCGCCCTGCGGCGATCGCCTCTATCCGTCCATCTGTAGTTTTGTCTCTCACGAACGGATGGGCTGTCGCCTCTTGCTTGGGAGTCCGGTCTCCTCGTGCGTCTGCGTTGTGCCGCCACTGGAGCTTGTGTCGCGGCAGCTGCGTGCCTGCTGGCCTTCCTATTGCGTCGGCGTCGCATCTCTGCCGCCTACAGGTCGCTGCGGTACGAATACTCGCAGAGTCTGAGCAACGGCGGCGTCTTGAGGGCGGACATCGCGCCGGCGCAGGCGCTGCGGATTCAGTGGAGCGACCCGAGCGCCTCAGGCGGCACCTGGGTTGCGCAGGCCGAGTTGCCTCTGCGGAAGGGCGCCAGCGTCCGCGACGGAACGATCGCCTTTCGAAGGGAGTGGGCTCTCTGAGTTCCGCGTAGACAACGCGAATCTAGAGTATTCGTTTGCGCTGCATTCGCCGGCATGGACCGAGGGCGGTGGATGCATCGCGTGAGGGAGAGCCCAGAGCCCCGACTTCCAGAGGCTTCACGGGCTACAAAGAAACCGCGAACTCGCTCAGAACCGAGCCAGGAGAGGGGCGCCTGGCGCACACACCAACGCCTCGAGCGACACGCGACGTGCACAGGGACTGCACAGATACATACACATATGTAGAAGTTATATACATACATACATGTACATACACGCATTTACGTTGTGCGGACAGGAGTTCAGCGCCACTCGTTTTTTCTATATGCTTTCAATACCGCGCGCATGTGTGGCGCTTCACCGCCACTCAACTTCGGGGGGTGTGTATCGCGTACGTATCCCCGCTCGCGTCTGCCATGCGGCCTCTGTCCGCGCGTCTGTGTATTCTTTCAACTGCGTACCGCGGCCGCCGCCTCCGTGCGTGAGGGAGGCGCCGCGTCCCTTCGTATCTATGGAGTTCGAGACTTCATGCCGTTTTGCGAAGGAACTTGCGTCGAGTCTCGCTTTCTCGCCTCAATCAGAGGCGGAAGAGGCTACACGCGTTTCGGTTTCTGCGATTTTTTCCGGCGCTTCAAATGTCTGAGTCTTCATTTGGATGTCTTCTGAAGCGTGAATGTGCGGCAGTGCCGTAGAGGCTGAGTGTCTTTGGCAGCCTCCTCTTGAACCATATTTAAGTTCCTGGTATACAACTAGTGGCATTCATTGTTCTTTGCGCGCACACACCCTCCTAACCTATCCGCGGACGCAATGCAGACGCATGCGGAGTGTGTTTCGCGTGCGAGCTTGCCTCGCTACCCGGTGTGCGTGCCTCGCCAGTCAGCACACATGCGTAGTCGTGTCTGTCGCGCGTTTGAGATCACTTGAGGGAGCGCGCTCCTGGGAGTTTTGGCGCGTGCGAGGGAAAGGCTCGGCGGAGCCTCTGTGCCACGTGCCTCGACGCAGGGCGACTTGCAGCTCTGCTTGCTGAGGTCGTGCCTCGCACACACGTGGAACAACAGGCCTGTCCAGGCTGCTTGCAGAGTAGGGAAAGGAGGACTGGGGAGAGAAGGGAAGGGCTTTGGGAAGGCGAAGTCTTCTTGACTTGCCAGACAAATTGCGCGCGTGTTTTCGTTCAGAAGCGTTTTCGCTAGAGGAAACAGGGCATGCGCGAGGCGGTGCGTGTCTACGCCGGTCGACAGCTTTTCTGCCGATGCTTCAACTTTTCTTTCCGTGCCTTTGATTTCGGTTCACTGTTCAAAGAACGCACAAAGGCCCCTGGTGTCCTCTTGCCAGTGCCTTGCCCTGGCTCCATGGTTCTTGATTCGCAGGTTGCCCTTTCTCCGCTCGACGGCGGTGGTGCGGAGACTGGAAAACGACTCTTCTGGAGCGGCTCTGCCGCCGGCATGGGCCTCTCACTCTCGCTGAATTTAGGACTTAAGTTCATCCCTCTGCAGATATCGCTTTACTTACGTAGATGGATAGAGATTAGAGTACCTGAATACCCAGCTATACACGTCGCTCTATGTCTGCCTAGCGGAATTCCAGATGTAACGTCATACCTCTGCTCATCAGAATACCCAGGTGAGTACGTCGTTTTATCTGTGACTGTCTAGCTACATCCAGCCCTGCGTGCCTAGCCGTACAAGGCCTCTGACTTTACCGCTGGGTGAACTAGAGAACGTAAATCGAGGTCCAGACGCATCGGGCGATAGCAGCCTGCCACATTCAACTGAGGCACTGAAGCGCTGAGTCCGTGGCGACGGCGCCGCCGTGTGAAAAGCGGGAAGAAGAAAACACAAAAAGACACGACAGAGCTAGGCGACTGTCGCACAAGTCCGGCGTCTGAATTCGTCTCAAAAAACGATGCGAGTCCCACGTATCATCTGGGTCTGCACACAACTGGGCACGCGCGGAGAACTGTAGAGGGAAGCGTGGCAGAGGACGCTGCGTTTTCGTGGCTCTTCGGTATGAAATCGCTGTGGCCTCACTGCGATCTCAGCATTTCTGGCGATTCTCTCTTCTTGATTGCACTCTGCTCCTCCTCCGCCTTCGGTCAATTCCGCCGATTCAGCACAATCAGCGCCAGAAGACCGAGCGCGCGATACCTGTCAGAAGAAGAGACATCGGCGCAGAGACGCAGGCAATCCAGCCTCAAACCGAAAAGAAAAGAGAGATGAACCCAGCGGAGTCAGCGAACGCCAAGGCACGGCGCCGCGAGCCGCAGTCTTTTGCTGGAGCACTAACCTTCGTCGAAAGTCTGAAAAGCCCAGAAAATGCTTCAAAACAGAGACTTGGAGGAGCGGCGCCCTCAGGAGACAATCGTAAACGAAACACGCAAGAGGGAGTTCGCACGCTTGCTTTTGGCGCGCAGGCAACGAAGAAGCAGAGCGAAACTGACCCCAACACACGGGATAGTCTCTCACTCTTCGTCTAAAGACCAAGGGCGCCGGGAGGCAACACAACACGCGCGCTAGTTAGGCCAGCCAGACGACGCGCAGGCAGGCAGCACGCGCCAGGGCGGCCTCGCAGCCAGACGGCACGGACTGCAGAAGACTGGGTCGCTTCGGCTCCTCTACGAAGCTGAAAGGATTGTTTAAGTCGGCGAACGCACCCGAAAACTAAAGCAATAAGGATCAGGGCATTCTCCCACATGTGGTCGCCGTCGAGGCAGTAGTACTGTAGCACCTGAGGCAGATTCCGCAAATGCAAAAAACGCCTCGCAAAAGTGCAGGCCTAGACGCGTCGGAGCTCCTTCTCGAGCAGAAAGGAGAGCGACACGCGGGCGGGAAAATGGCCGCGCGGCGCAGCTCTCGAAACAGACGCAGAGACAACTCGACTCGATACAACAACAACGGTTTCGCGAAAGTAGAACCCTCTCAACCTCATGCCCTTCAGGTTCGCCGCACCGTTCCGCAGGAACAGCCTCGCAGAAGCCGCCTTCGCTGCATGATGGAAACTCTTCAAAACCGATAAAACCGACGCTGCTAAGCGAAAGGCACCAAACCGTGACGAGTGCGGCGCGACGAGAGAAGCAGCGAACCCAAAAAAGACTCCACATCCACACCTCCCCACGCCTCGCACAGGCGATTTTTGCCAGAGCCGACGGGGCTTAAAGCGAGCGGCGGAAAAAAGGGAGACTCGCGTGAAGAGACACGCAAAACATGCAGCGGAAAGAGCTGATAATGGAGCACGAAGAACCACGCAAACATGCACGAAAGGAAAATGGAAAAATACGTGCAGACGGCGAGAATTAACTGGACTCAGGCCCGCGCTAAGGCCCGAGACTCCTGACACGCCTTCCATGAAAATAGATAAAAAAAATACCTCAGCTCCGGACTCGTAGCAAGACGGAGGCCGCAAACCGTCGGGACAAGGTGGGAGCTCCACGTCCTCTGAAAAGTTGAAAAACACCAGAAAAAATGGAAAAAAAACCAGCACATACATATGCAGCAGCACTTTCATCAATGTGAACGGGACCGCAAAGCGGGAATATGAAACGAAGCAGAAAAACACATGCAGAGACAACAGAAGGAACACAGACCAGAAACGGCACCGACACTCGAGAGAGTCTGCTCCACCGTCACATCACGCTGCGTACACATACAATTTGCATGTACATATATGTGCATATATATATCTGTGAGAATATATATATCTATGAGAATAGGCATATATATATATATATATATGAGCATATATACATATATATCTGTGAGAATATATATTCATATGAGCGAAAAGGGAATTTGCTAAGCTGGACACACATTCACGTAGCTTCTAATCGCACAGCAATAAGTGTATATTTACAACTACAGGTATTTGTACATTGCTGGCTAGTCTACGCGACCAGATACAAAAACATATGAACGCAGCGGCTGGGCTTGAGCAAGCTGCCCACGTGTCCCCGTGGCGACATTTGTGCGGGCTCACTCCACATCTAACCACCATCAGAAGAAGCGTCGTTCTACGCGGCCGGTGTGATACGACGCGCCTTTCGACTTTTCTCTCTCTTCCTTTGCCATCGGAAAGTCGAAGCTCAGCACTTACTCCATATCGCGTGCATCACGCCGGAGAACGCCCATCGGAACGGCGAGATGTACTGGAGAAGCACAGCCGCCAAAAAAGCCGTGCACAACTACGCATGGCAAAGACGCGGGAGAGACGACAGCCACTGCCGCCGCAGAGAGCCGCAGCCTCACATGCGATTTGATTAAACGGCGAAAAGCGCCTTAAGTCCTCAGCACATCCCGCGTGCAGCTACGCACAGACCCGGGGCGCAGCGACCCACACCGGACTACACACGTGAACACTGAATCTGGGCTCTGCCGTCCATTTTTCTAGTTTTTTCTAGTTTTGTACATGCGCGCTGGCGGTCCCAGGCGCAACACTTAGACCGCCTGCCCTCAAATGGATTGCTGCGGAAAACAGAGACAAGCCGGAAGCCGGGCGGAGGCCTCGCGGTGGAGACGCCCTCGCCGCGGCAGCCGCGGGGCAAGGACGATTCAGGGCGCCGCCGACGCACGGAAAAAAACAGAGACACGACGGAGGAGCTACGCGCAGCACGCCGCTTCGCGACTCGGCGACTATCGAGCGAGTGTCGCCTCTACCCCAAGTTTCCCGGGCAGCGAACCGAAACTCGAAGTCAGCTTCGAGACTTACCGGCACCCACACCCAGAATCTGGGAAGCGTGTCCAGAATGATCATGAAGCCCGCGACGAGGATGAGCGGCATCATCACAAGCGGCATGACGGCGAGGGCGAGCTCGGTCTGCAGAGGAAAAGCAAGGCCGCCACGCAGCACATGCCATCCGCTCTGCGTCCTCCTGACTTGGTCGCGCGCGAACCGCGAGCGCTCAACGCAGCTAGGTCCCGTGTCGCTCCATGAGGCAACGGACAGCCTCGAAGCCTTCCCCACACATTGCCGCGACCGCCACTGACCGCGCCCACAGAGAAAGGGCGAGGCGCAAGAAGGCGAGGGGCCCTCCCCGGCTACAGCAGCGCGTTGCCCGCCTGCGAGAGCGTAGGCTTTTTTCAAAACTTAAATCGTCTCCTGCGAAGTCCGCCTGAGCGCGGCGCTAGAGGGCACGCCTCGATACCGCGCGGGGGACCACAAGAGCTGCGCGGGCGCCGCAGATTCGCTTCGAAAAGCCAATGCAGGGCGGACGAAAGGGGCGGAGAGCGCCCCGCGCTTAGAACTTACGTTAGGGCACAGACAGGAAATCAAGTAGCCGAGCGAGATCGAGGCGTTCGTTTGCAGGAAAATGAACGCGACTCCCAGCAGCCAGCGCGACGCCGAGTCGTTCAGCCCCATCATGAACCAGACGATGCTGGAGAGACACGCCACCGAAAACGCTCAAGTGACGAGACGCACGCAGTGACGCGTACACTTACGCGAATGCGAAGGTATGCACACAGGCCTGTCTCGCGCAGGCACACGTGTGGAACAGGGACGCCCATGCGGCGATGAGCCACAGTGAGACAAAAAGAAAGGCAGATAAACAGATAGACAGACACACAGACAGTGATGCGTAGACAAGAGGCGCCTGCGAGTCCAAGTCTCGACGCGAGAACGAAGTGAAGAAAGGAGACACGCCGAACAAGCTTCCTCTCCGTGGACCTCGCAGAAGTCCTTCGGCGTGCGGCGACAGGCCAACACACATTTCATGTACATGCATGACTATGCACGCATGCCGCGCCTCCCTAATACGTATACATATTCATATATATAAACACATCTACGCATGCATTCGATCTCAAAGAGTGCAGAGGACCTACGTGAGGAAGACGACGGGGTTGAAAACCTGAAATAAGATGTCTGAAGTTGTTTTCGCAAGGAAGTACGGAACGAGCCCGTAAGTCCCTGCGCGGTACTCTCGCACGGCGACCATTTTGTCATTGGTGAAGGTCTGGAGAACTGCCACGAGCCCCGTCATGCCCTGAAAAAATAGAAAAAAACGCAAGAAACAGCACCCCTCGCACGTGAAAAAGCGTGGTGGCTGGCTGATCCCTCAGAAAACGGAGCTGACACCGCCGGAGGAGACGGGAAGAGTCGCAGCGCGCAGGATACAACCCCCCTGAGAAGCTTGACCGAAGAAACTTACCCGGCCCCCGAGAGAGGGAAAGAAGTCAGCGAAACCGCTCTATGCCCTAGCCCGCTACAACGCCCCCGCCCTGTGCGGTTCGCCGACTCTACCTGATTCAAATTGATGAAGTTCGCTGCGCCGTTTTTCGAAACCGCGACGTCTTTCTCGAGGCGGAAGAAAATGAAGCCTAGAAGCAGAGCCGAAACGAGCGTCTGACCGATGCGGGCTTGCAAGATCTGCGGATTCCGCTTGTTCGCCAGCGCGCACCGGTGAAGCAGGACTGTGAACTGCGTCCACCTGCCCAAAAAGAGGAAAAAGGGAGAGAAAATAACTCCAGAAAATCACAAACTGACAAAAAGCCTTCCCTCGTTCGCCCCGAGGCCGTCGGCCTTGCCCTTCCACGCGATCTGCGTTTCACTTTCGACTTTCTCTCGCGCCTTACCAGCTGATGCGCACTGGAGCCGGTACTTCCTCCTGCTTCAGAGGCGTCTGGTCTTCCACAAACTGCGCCTCCTGGCCTTCTGTGCGACACCGACAGCGAAAGATTCCCACCCAAAAAATGAAATGCTTCCCCCGGGTAGAAGCCTGAAGAAGCGATCGGGATGCTTCTCTCGGTCACGCGCGCCGCCGGAGCTGGTGACATCGCCAAGGCCTCGCGGGTTCGTCTCATATTCGAAAGCACATACACACTTACAGATATAAGTATATACCTACATGTTGCAATTACCTTTGTACTCCAAATAATTACAGGTATCACTTCAGCGTTCCCGCATACTTCTGAAGCAACTTGTGCATACATACATCTATATGGTTCTTTATGTACTGCAATCATAAAGAACCATACAGATGCATACTTGTGTATGCAAGACGTGGGTAGAAAAGCTGGGAACGTGCCAATGACATGTGCGATAAAAGCTTTCGTTGGGATTTTTTCGTAGTTTTAGTCGGCGGAAATCACTACTCAATCCTAGTCCTGCAAGACTTTCAGTGATCCAAACAGTTGCCTCTGGTTCGGAGACACCCCGCCCTGTTTCTATTTTGCTTCGAAAGCGTTGTCGCAGCGGCCTGTCTGTCCATCGGTGCACTCCTCTTTCGCTGCGGCGCAGGTAACGCTTCCTGTCGGCTCGCGGAAGCTGCCCTGAGATTTCCTTTCGCATTCGACGTGCAAAGAGCTGTCTTTCCGTCGCACGCGACCTTCTGAAATCACGGGCTCTCCTCTCTTTCCTTCGAAAGCCGCGCACCTTTCCGCGTTGCCGCCCGCACGACTTCGCTCTTGATAGATCCGAGCTGAAGAGAGCGCAAAAATCCCCAAACAGCGGGACTGCATGCCAGCGCAGAGAGGCGAGGAAAAGAAGAAGCGGAGACAAGAAAAGCGAACGACCGGCGAGGCGAAAGACAAGCCAAAACTGAAGAAAGATGAAGTCTCTGCTTCAAAGGTCCGTCAGCGTTATTCTCTCTTCCCACGGAAAACTAAAAACACAGCAACACATAGAGCATGCACACTAGCGTATGGAGACGGTGTCGCACTAAAATCTGACTTCTGTTTTCGTCGGCGAGAATCCTACATATCAGAGATATGCAAGTCGATAGAAATATCCACGCATCTATACATGAATACGCATGCGCAGAGATCACTGAAGCAGCGCAGACTTGTCTCTTTGTATATCCATATGTCCGCGGGGGCGCGTCTCTAGCTGCTTGAGGCTATTTCGATGCGGCTCCGCTTCTCAGCTATGCATTCGCTTACTTTGTCCGCCAAACCTTCGGAATGAAGCTTCAGCAGGTACTTCTCGCGCAGCGACTCGTTCTAGAAAATGCAACGAGCAGAACATTTCACGTCTTCCTCAGGATAAAGCAGACCCCAGATCCCTCGGTTGATCGTAGTCCCCGTAGACCTTTCTACATCGCTCCCCGGGCTCGCACCCTCCCGCAGCAAACCCAGGCGCAGCGGCGCATCCTTCCCATCTGTGCCATGTTCACGAAACAGGATACATTTATATATGTATATATTCGTATTTGCATGTCCAGATACGTATATTTTTACGCTTGTGTGAATGCACACAGGTTGAATTCACTACTCTCGACGTTCTCTGTCGCTTCCCTACACAGCGATGTGCCGCCGCACCCAGAGTCATGTGTAATTACGCGCATGTGAACAAAATAACATGTGCGTATTGCCAGATTTGATCAAAGGTGAGATACAAGTTGCGACATGTGTATGAAGAGGTACATGCGCGCGCCCGCCGAAAGAAAGACAAAGACGTAGCAGAGGGGACTTCTTTCTCTCTGGTGTCTCACCCAGTCGCGCATGAAAGGTTCACCCGTCTGCTTCCAGGCCGCCTCCATCCTGAAAACACACGAAAAAACAAAACGAAAAGGGACTACCCCTTCGACCTGAAGCACGCCCGCAGCGACAAACGCAAAAAGACATCGCACTCTCCACTGAGGCGCGAGGCAGTCCCCTGTACACGCACTGAGAGGCCCCCGAGAGCTCTGCACTCTCTTCGAGCCTTTGAGGGCTAAGAGGCAATCTGATGGCGCGGCGAAGGTTGCACGCGCGTAAGTGTGTCTTTTCTTCCTCTCTGTCTTTCACCTCGCGGGTCAGCCCGCGGCCTCTCTGTGGCTGGTGTCTCTTACTGTTTGGCGAGTTCGAGGGTCGCTTGCTCGCCGTCGCTGGAGGACAGCACATCGATGATGAAATCCGAGACGCTCGTGTAGGGCGGAATGTGCTTTCCCAGGCGCGCGAGGTAGACCGGCAGCGCGAGCCGGTCGCCGAAGAAGACAACGCGACCCTCCGCCAGCAGCATGACTTTGTTGAACTTGTCAAAGACGTGCGTACTCGGTTGGTGAATGGTGCAGATAATCGAGCGACCTGCAGACGCGCCCGCGGACACACAGAGCGCTCAGAGACTGACGCATGCGCGGCGCACGCGACGTATGCGCGGTGAAAACTCTCGCGAACGCTCAGCGACGCAGCGACCCGCAAGGGGCTTGTCTCTTTGTCTGCTCAGAGGGGAGGCAGATCCTCGCAGACGCCGGCATGACCAGGCACGCGCACAGGCGCTTCTGCAGGGAGAGAGAAGGCGGCGGCCTGCGGCGCACGCGGGCAGAGAGCAGCGTCTGGAGTTCGAGAGGCGCGTTCAAAGAATAACTACCAAATACTTCCTTGATCGTGGCGCACGAGTGGGGAGAAGAAGCGTCGCGCGTCCAGTTTTAGATGTGCCTACCGTTCTGCGCGAGGTACTCAAAAACGCTCATGACCGATTCTGCGATGAACGAGTCGAGCCCGGTCGTCGGCTCGTCCGCGAAGATGATGGACGGATTCGTTAAAATCTCTGTCGCGATGCTCAAGCGCTTCTTCTCGCCCCCGCTAATCCCTCTGGAGAACAAAGAAACAAGAAAAGTCGCGCGAGATACCTAAGATTCCGCGCATAAGCCCCGATCTTCCGACAAGAAATCGCGTCGTGCCTTCGTTGTCTACAGAGCCATGCACTGCCAAGGACCGACGCAGAACCATATCTGCGCCTATATACATATATATATTATTATATATGAATATAGACATAGATACATACTTGCATGTATACATTTATAAAGTATAGAGATACATACGTATGGACATGCATGTCCTCATGGGATATGTTCAAATACATATATATATATATATATATATATGCGTATGTAGGACTGCTTGCGCAAATCCTCCGCACCGTTTGGCTCCCATCTGAAGGTTTCCGATGCACGAGTCCGCGATCTTAGAGAGGCCGAAGGTGACGAGAATATGCGTGATGAACGCGTCGAGTTCGTCCTTCTTCACGTTGGTGCGCAGGCGCGCCTGAGTAAGGCAACCGCGAGAGACGAGCCCTAGTCCTCACGCTCCACGGGTATCTCTAGCTCTACGACCAAGTTCACTCCGCCCCGCGAGCTCTCTCAGCACTTTGTGCAGACGAGCAAACCTGTCTGTATCTGTGGAGAAACAACTTCTCAAAGCTCCCTCAAGGACTCAACTTCGGCGCGGGGTGGGCTCACCATGCAGTAGAGGTGCTCGCGGACAGTGATGAATCCGTTGAAGAGATCTTCCTGCTGAATCAGGCAGGACAGCTTCTTGGCTGCCTTCAAGTCGATCGGCGAGCCCCCATACTTCACCTGCCCCGAGGTCTCCCGCAGATATCGACTCAAAACTGAAAACACACAAACGCGTCCGCCATGCGCGCGTCTCTCAACACAGATTCTCAGCACACGCCACTCACATACTTGCCCCGACACGCGCCGAATCATACAAGGATATACGCGTATATATATACATGCATATATTTATACATACCTATATGTATGTATATATACGTATCTGCGCACATATATCGCCTTCGAGTGTTTTATGAAGAGGCGAGCAGCGTTAGACATGCAACTTGACGCACACACAGGCAGAAAGACAGCCACGGATGAGACGGTTGGTGCCTCGGCTCGCGCGCCACATCATATGCGCGACGGAATGCCGCAGCGTCTCTCGACTAACAAATATCAAAACAAAACACATACATATATACTGGATAAAGCAAACCCTGAAATTTAGTGCGTGCCTGTCAATTCAAAGTCTCCTCAGCACGCGTCGTAGACATCAGCTACTCAGAGAACTACGTAGAGAGAGGCGTCAGGAGACAATGCATTCAGTTGTTTCATGCCTCCAAACAGAAGAAAAAAACACAAAATCGTCTTCGCAGTCCCGTCTTCCGCATCACCTCTCCGTGCGACTTACTGTTCAGCAACGTCGATTTGCCTGCGCCGCTGGTGCCCATCAAAGCAACTGCCCGAATGTACAGCGAACAGAGCACGCGGCACACAACCGGAGGTGAGACAAGAGGCAGGAAATCGCCTAGAAGCACCTCGCTTCAAGTAGGGCAGCGCTTGCCTATATTCCGCCTTCGCGCTGCTGCCAGCAACGTTGTCGCCACACGCCCGTTTCTCTAATCCCGTCTCAGCGATATTCCGTCCTACTCAGGTTGGTGAGACTGCATGAACGGCAGGTTGAATGCAGCGGAAGAGAGGCTTGGATCCTTGCCTCTCAAAACGTACGCACACGTGCATGCTTCCGCGCGGGCAACCTCTCAAGTCTGCAACCAAAACAACTCGAATCCGTGAACGAAGCAACTCGAGACGGTGCGTAACACACCGCGCGCGACTGAGAGCGGCTGTCTGGCGGCGCGACGGTCGCATGTGCCAGGCACGAGGGACTACGAGAGGTTCGTGGAAGGCAGGCGCTGTCGCGTTTGCTTCTGCACCTCACGGCAGACTCTGCAAGCACGTCAGGAGGCGCGTGTGGGCATACCCATATCGCCGGGGTGAACTTCGCCGCTGACGCCGCTGAGGATCGTCTTCAGAGAACCGCGTCTGCTGAGGGCGTCAAAGGCGTTCAGGCAGTCTGAGAAGGGGGGGACGCCGAAGAGCCCCGGCCGCCGCCTTGCCATCCGTGTCTCGACTGCGAGGAGACAGGCGACACAAACACACGCGAGCCCGCCAGATACAGCCGCAGAGAGAGAGACAGCCGATGGCAAGGCATGACAAGACACGGAGGGAGGCGAGCGCCGAGGCCGCAGAGAGGCTAAGGGAGGAGAGTCGCCCGCAGGCGCACACGCCGCAGAACCGGGCGGAGCAGACACGCGGACTCGCGCACGCGGTGAGAAGCGCGCGAAGACCAGGCAGGGAGAGAGGCCAAGAAGCGACAGCATCACACCAGACAGGCAAAGAGGAAAGAGAGACGCAATGCACAAGTGGAAACAGAGACTGCCGGCGCTCAGCAACCCGCAGAACGACAGACGCGCTTCACCGGCGGCAGCGCTCGGCAAGAGAAGACGACGCGGCTGGGGCCTTACAGACAAAGGCGAACAAGAGCAACTTTAGCTTACACATATACGTATATATGCGTATATATTGGTATGCATGTATGTATATGTTTGTATATGTATATATATATATATGAATAGCAGTTGGGTGCCATCAGGCTGTACGGATGGACGCGCCTCGCACGCACGAAGGAGAGAAGAAGAGAATACGCAGAACGGCCACGGGCGCCTCTCCTTAGCCGCCTCGGAACGCCCAGAAGCTCTCTGCTTTCTCGCTAGAAGTTCGATGCAGCCACACACCTAGTCTCGCTACGTGTGCGTGTAAACAGGCAGGCATGGCTTCGTGGGCTGCTCACGACGAACGACTCTAGACCATCTCGATAAAAGCCTGCGCCCTCTGGCTGGCAGAAAGAAGCAGAAAGGTGTGTGGGGCGCGTACATGTGACGTCGGTCCAGGAGACGCCAAGTGTTCGACAGGGCGGCAGTTGCCGCCGGCGAGGCGCCAGCGCGTCTCCATCGTCTGAGGGCGAAGGCTGTTCATCTGTGTCCGCGTCTGGGGAGCTCTGCGCTTGCTCAAGGTCTTCTGCTGGCGCCTGCCGGGCCGCCGGCGAAACCCCGGCTTGGCGCGCAAAGCCCGTGTCGCTCATTTCTACTCCGCATTTGGCTCCCGGCACCGCGGCCTCAGAGATTTCGCGATCCGCTCCAGCGACCACGCCACCGGGCGCAGGCGTGTCCCCCCTGCGGCTCGTCTCTCCGCCCCCCAGGGGGCCTCGCGCCGCGTCCCCGCCTCGCATGTTTCGAAAATCTTGTGAAATCCCGCGATTTCCTGCGGCCCTCGGCGCGAGAAGAGGAGGCGCAGGCACTCACACAATGGAAGGGAGAGAGGAGAGAAAGAAGAGAGAGAGCCAGGCCGAAGAAAGGGACTCGGACTGCGACAAAGAGGGACGAGGCCTCGACTTTGAAAGAAAATGGACACGAGGATCAGGACGGAGGTGACAGAGAGACCGATCAGAGAGGCAGGACGGGGCGGGGGGCGGGGTGTTGAAGAGGGGTGGAAGGGATGAGATGGAGAGGAGGCTTTCGCCTCAGAGATGGACTTTCCTATGTTAACGTCTCGCTCCAGTCACAGACAGCAGACCGCGAAGCATACGCCGCGGAAGCGATGAGGATCGCGCTCTGAGGGCGGTACGAGAAAGAAGACGGATCTTTTGGTCACCGAAACAGAAAAGGAAAACGACAGCCTTCCGTTGAGTGTTCAGGGTGCACAGAGAAGACGCTCGCTTTTATCGCCTAAACCGCGCAGGTGACCTCTTCTATACAGGACAGTGCCCATTGATGCCGACGACTTGAGCTGCTAAAAGTGTAGACAAAAGACGACACACAACGGAGTAGCGAGCCGTTACCAGGAGAATACGCAGAAACGCTCAGCGAAACCAGCGAAAGCTTGTCTTGAGTGCGTAAAAAACGTTGTCCTCGAGGTAGGCCTCGCGGGGAAAAAAGGGAGCTCTGCTGCTCGGGCGCGCGGGCGGGCCTTACGACAGCGAAGAACCCAAAAAAGCGCAGACGAAGGAGGCTGCGAGCTCAGCCACTAGGCGTCGGCGGTGTCGAAAGAGGTGCCGTGGAAAGTCAGGCGAGTTTTGCCCGAAAAAGCGACAAGAGACAAAGCTCCGCTTCCTCGAGGAGAAAAAGGCAACGCGCCTACACGTGCAGCAGACCGTTGGCGCAAGTCGAGGCTACACAGAGAGAAGAAGTCCCACCAGCCGGGAGGCCTGTGCGGCGAGAGGAAAAAACATTGTTTCGCCGCAAGATGTGTTTTTTTTTCGAAAAAGGAATGAGGCACCGAGTGTCTAATCGACGGCGAGCCAGTCTTCACGGACGCGTGAGAAGATGGAACCACATGCGCATGCGCCCAGACAACCTCGCGCCAAGGCGGGCGCCGAAGGCGCCAGTTGAAAGAAGAACGAGGAGGAACTGCCCCTGAGAGTCTGTCCTTTCTTCTTGCCGTTTACCAACAGTCTGATGGACTTCCTCGTTCTCCGCCCTCTGCTGCGCCCGGGGATCCTTTTCACAAAACCGCATCACGCAGAGAAGTGCGCGAACGATGGAAAAACCAGCTCTCAGCTACGCCCTTACTTACACCCGGCCTATGCAGCCCGCTTCGCTGATCTCGTCCCTGTCTGAGGTCTTCCGATCGCAACTTCTCTCCCACGATGGAAAACGCGTAATCGCTGACCTCGTGGTCCGCCTCATCGCGCTCTGTATCTCAAGCCACATTTCAGGCGTGCCCTCACTGTTGTTTTATTCCCTTCTTTCTCCGCGACGCACGCCGGTCGGAGGCCTCAATCCACGAGAAACCATATAAATATATATGCGCACGTTTGCATGTCTGTGTAGATATGTATATATATGTAATTGTAGCCAGATACACGCTCACTATTGAACACTCAAAGTATCATCTTCGTTAATATTTCAAAGGTGAGCCGATACCGTATATAGAAACAACTTACGCTTGCCGCCCTCTCTCTCTCCCCGTTTTTGCATCTTCAGTCTCCTACGCACACAAAAAAGCGAGCTTGATAGAGAGCCCGGGCTCGTAGTTAGGCAGACGATGACGCATTTACGGTCGTAGCGACAGAGGCTGAGATCGAGAGGCAGGCACACTGAAAGCCCGCACGCAGATCGCTGCAGATGATGATCGAGAATTCCCTCTCTCACACATGCACTGCATCTCCATTCCAGGGTGTTCGAGCTGTCACTTCTGGACGCAAGTGCCTGACAACTGAGCAAGCCCTCCAGGTTACGTCATAGATCGCGTATCAATACGAAAGTATCCAGTGAGCGAAAAGTGATCATGAGAGGGAAGTCTGCGAAGAGAAACGCCACGCCGCTGCACACGGTCAAGCGCATTTCCTCTGCTGCACCCAGAAAGTCAAGCATGAGAGAGAAGCCGCAGGCGAGACTCGCGTGGAGGCTGCGGGCCTGCAGACCAGAGATTCTGATTCGCCGTCGACTCGCGCTAGGCCTTTCCTGTCGCGGGTGCCTAGAGCTCCGAGAGCCTCCGGAGACGGACATGGTAGTATATTTTTCCATAAAGAACCTCACTTACATCTATGCAGATGGCTGCTGTATGACCGCGAATGTAGTGCCTGCACATGTATAACTGCGCGCATACTCGATATAGACGTATGTTGAATGCTGCATACAGCCATATGAAAAGGGTGCGTGTACGACAAGAGAAGTGGCATGTGCGAGAAGCTCCACACGTTTGGCTGCGAGTACGTATATGTACTTCTTTATTAGATTATATTTAGACATATCCATATATATATATATATATATATATATTTGCATATACACATGCATAGGAACACAGTCTTCAGGCTACTGTGCTGCCGGTCAGAGTGCAGATACCCCTCTCGTCAGAGGCGTAGTCTCTCAGACTCGGGCGCAGAGAAGACACAGCAGTTAGGAACGAATTTTGCCTTTGCAACGAAGGATGTGGGTAGCCTCGCTCCTCTGTATTCCGTCTGCTGAGTGCTTTGTGGGCTCAACTCCGCAGACAAGCGAACGGAATTCAGCCTCTTCTCCTGAGGCTCCCCCGACCCTTCTCGCCAAGTCCCCACGGGGCAATTTGTTTGACAGAACCTTGACACATTTTTCTGCGGAGCACCTCCTACGAGGTGTGTTGGGGTCTTCACACTTTCTGCTTCGCTGTCAATCCGTATGATAGGCACTTTTCGCAGCATCTTGTTGTGCTTAGAGAGGCCCGTAGCCGCGGGGGAGCCAAGAAGCAAGCGTTTCTTTGACGGCGCGAATCGCTTAAAAAACGCGGTCGGGGTTCTGTCATGCTTTGTATGCCTGCAGCGTGCGCTAAGCCAGAAGCTTTTTGGTTCGCACGCGGAGGACTCTTGTCTGTTCCCCTATTAACGAACTAACTTTGCGTTGAGAGGCATCGACGGCAGCGAACAGGGGGTAGCGACCTGCCGTCTCTCCCCCGTTAGACTGAGAGGCCGCGGCAGCGAAGATATGAGCAACCTCCCTTCGCACACAGCCCCCTCGAACGATGAGGCGAGGCAGACAGCTCTCGTTATTGGGCTGCTCATCGCTCGTCTGAAGAAAACGCCCTCCTCTTTCTCATCTCTCCCGCGCGGTCGCGGCACATCGGCGTCGTCACGACTGGCGCCTTCTGCCTCTTCCGCCCGCTGGAGACCGAGCCTTCCCCCGTCGCTGGGAACCCCTCTCAGCCAACGAAAAAGCTGCGCCGAGAAAGGAGAAAGTGGAACGGCGGTCGACGTTTTCTGCATGCAGGGCCTAGTCAGCAGCTAGCTGTGAGTAGCAACGGACAGAAGGGGAAGAAGAAGGTTCCTCGATGCGGGAAATCGGAGAAAATGAGCAAAGCCCCGAGCCGAAAACGTTCTCGAGGGGCAGGATTCATCTTCCATGAGGCGCGAGGCTTGTGTTTCTCGCGGCAAGAGAGCGAGGATATGAAAAAACGGCGTGGCTTGCGACGCTGTCTCAAACGTGCACGGCAGCCAACAGCCGCAGCGGATCTCGCGCGGGGGGCGGTGTCTTCTGTAGCTACCCGGGAAAGAAACGAGGAGTGCCACCTCCGCCTGAAAGCGAACTCTTCTGAGCTCCCCGAAAAAAATAAGCTATTCTCCTGTTTTTAAAGCTCAAGCTGCATCAGAAGCCACGCGTTCGTCGTCCTTCTTCACCGTCTGCCTCCTGGCGGGCTGGTGAGAAAGTCTCTGCGGCGTCTCGACGCGCTACACACTTCACGCGTATCGCCTGTTTTCGAGCCACACTGCGCCGATGAAAACAACACAAGTTTACAGGCGAGAAACTTCCCTTTCCTTGGCTACTACTCTAGCATTAGTTGCATTTTTGCTTTTCAGCTTTCGCAGACGGGTTCTGGTCACCCACGAGGATACGTCGATAAATCCCGCTGCCTCTGCCTCTGCTACATGCATATACATGCATATATATATGTACATCTATATCTATATCTATATATGAAGATATATATAGATCAAACACATGCATTTGTGAAGGGCTGCTTATGCTCGTCCTCTGTATGGGCGGGACGCGAGGAACCTCTGTGCCCATGCTTTTTGCGCGGCGGCGCGCTAATCCATTTGCCCGGAGTGAGGGCGCCCTTCCCCCTCCTGCGGAGTTTATATTTGCTGCCTCTGCGCACGAGTGTATTTAGGCGGTGGAATTCGCGCGTTCCTCCAAGTATTCGCATGCACGTGCACGCAAAATGAGGTGACTCGAGCCCTGCCTTCCTGATGCGCGGCCTCCGGAGTTCGAGGGAACTCATTCACTCGCGAAAGGGCAACGTTCGTGTCGCGGCGACCGCCTCAATGGCGACGGCTCACGCTCCCGAGCAGCACGCGAGCTCAGCTCACTGGGTGAAGGAGCCTGTTGCGCGCGAGCGAGGCTTCCGAGAGACCTACTTGTGTCATTTCTGGTAAGCTCGCAAAGAAGGAGTCTGCGCGTGATGAAGAGCTTTTCTCGCGAGTTCAGCGCAAACGAGCGCTGCGAGGCGTGTCTCGAGATCGTCTGAGTATGGCTTCCTCCCCATCTCCCACTGCACCTGCGCTTTGGTGCCGCCTCAGATCGCATTCAAGGATATCTCACCGTGAGACCTGCGCATCTGCCTCTCTCTGCTCGCGTGGCAGACTCGAACCCGTGTCGAATCGAGGCAGCACACCTCTCCTCTCCTCTCTCGGGCTCTGCCTCTGATGTCGCGGTCGCGTTGTCTGCGTGTCGGTGCCTCCTCTGCTTCAGCGCGAACCCCTTCAGCGCGGTATCGCTTCCCCTTCACGTTCGTGGCTGCAAGGAGAGGAAAGAACTCCTCCGCGGTAGCCTGCCGCTCGCGGGGCCCCCGGACGTGCCACCGACGCCTGAGTGGCGACGCGAGTACAACGAATGGGTAAGTTGATAGGTTGGTGTCGCGCTGTTCGACAGCGGATATGACCGCGCAAGTCTGACTCCCCGCGCGCTAGAAGAGGGGCGGAAACAGGCGCCATGCACTGGCGTGGTTGGTGCAGCTGAGAGGGCAAGCGGTGCACAGAGAGAGAAGACGCAAACGCCCTGCGAGAGCCGCGGGCAGCCGAGAAACGCGAAGCTTGCGCAGAGAGTCGTTTCCACTTCTAACCAAAGGAGCTCTAGCCCGCGTGCGCGAGCCATTTTCCTGATCAGGTAATATGTGTATGGGAGGCATACACGCGCGTATGGAGGGCGAGGACTGAGGCCCTGTCTCTTCCAGCGACACTGCCGAAAACGAAAGCATCCACCACAGCTGTGCCCGATCTGCAGGCGCGCGATCTCTCGCCCCTGCTGATCCTGGGCTCCTTAGAAGCCGCACGCCGTGGTGCAGGGGGTGAGCAAGCGCGAGTTTTCAACTCTGTTCAGGTTTTTGAAAGTCAGTTGATCGGGCGCGCTTGTCTTCTCAGGCGCGGGACATAGCTTTGAACCAAGACCTCCTCACGCCCTGTCAGCTCTGTGGTGAGACACGTCGACAAAAAATAAAAAATAAAAAACCCGTTAGCTGACACCACATAATTCATCTATCCACTAAGTCGAGGGTTTGGGGTTTCGTGAGTTTGTCAGGGTGGACTTGCTCGGAGGAGCTTCATGAGGTGATGCCTGCGTTTGAGGGGCGATTCTCGAAAACCTTCTCGTCTGATCCTGACTGGAGGCGCCTAGCGCAGGCGACGCGGAGAATGCTTCGTGATTCATTTATCTGCTTCTACCTCAGAGATGCGCTTCTATCTTGACAAATCGCTCGCTGGGAAGACAGCATTATGCCGCTCGTCCCCTCATCTCGCGCTTCGTCTGTTTTGTAGTGCCTGAGTCTTGCTTGCTGTCGTATTCTTTTTGAGCCACGATTTCTGTATGCACGCGCGGATCTTCTACATGCGCTCAGCGTTTCTCTTGTCCCTTTTCGTTTTTCGTTGCGTGTGTTTTGCAGGCCATGGCGTTCTTCCACAGAGGTGAGAAACGACCCTCCGTGTCTTTCTTGAAAGCAAATCTCTGAGCTCGCCGCCCGTGCGTGTCTCTCGTTCGTTCTGCCACCGGAGGCGGGCGCCCTCAACAAACTGACAAAGCCACGGCCCCTCGATACATGCCTTTCACTGCGTCTCGCTCACTGGATATTTTTTCTCTCGCGTTGTCTCCTCGGCACCCCGTTCTCGTCACGCCCGCCTCCTGAAGCCTCACTCACGGATCTCCGCAGATCGGAGATCCGAGCTGCGCTGTCCCTGCGCAACGCCGGTCTCTCTCGCATCCCCGATGCTAACCCGAAGCCTGCGACTAGTGTGGATATTAGAAACCGAGTTCTCTTTCGAGTTCGGGCATGAGGAGCTCTTCGGGATCTCGGGAGAGCTCAAAGCGGCAGCCGCTCGCCACCAGGCGCGTTCCGGGGCGCCGCGACGAGCCGCCGCCCAGTTCGTCCCTCTCTGGGGCTCCACATGGGCGCCGGCGCGTGCGTCGTCCTCTCGTGTCTCACTCAGACTCTCGACGCACCTCTGGAGATGCGTACTAAATTCGGGGTGCTCGCCAGCTGACGCAGGCACTCCGCTCTGCATCGCCGCTCCCTTCAGCCCATATGAGCAGGCGAGCGTCTGCGCGCCCCTCAGGGCGTTGGACGAGGGGGAAGGCCCCCGCGCGTCCGCGGCTCGGGCGAGTCACAGGCCTCCGTTCAAGCTGCCCTCCGTCCTTGAGGCTTGGGCCCGGTCGGACCCCGGCGCCCAGCCACGGCGAGAGACCAGGGGCGCGGAGACAGCCAACCCCACGCGGCGAGGCCGCGCCGCGAAGGGACGCCGCTCCGAGAGAGAGACAGTTCCTGCACGACCAAAAGTGAGTTTCACGGAACACACGGGAGACACGCACCTTACACCTTGCTCCAACCAGCAGACAATACCCGCATATACAAATGTATAAGTGTCAGCTTACACATGTAATCAGGCACATATTTATGTGGCGACGTTACGCGGGGCAGGTGTGGATGTGTATTTCTTTTCGCTCCGCAAATTCTCTGCGCGTTTTTTGCTTCGTTTGTGTGCGTCTTCGCGTGTCTGCTATCCCCCCTCCCCCCCCCCCCCCCCCCCCCCCCCTCCCCTGCGGCGTGCTGGTACGCCAAGCAGGCGCGCAGAGGGTCCGCTTCTGTGTGAAGATCCATCGCGCCATGCATGCAGAAAGGCTGGGTTTCTTTTGTTTCCGCAAAGATACTGTTTTCCGCTGTCGCGGCGCTGACCCCTAAACATGGAACGCGCTGCGCGCTGCTCTGTTGCTTTACCCCTCCAGGCTTGCGGCGTGCCTCCGTGTTTGCGCTTTCGCTTCGCCGCGCCTCCCGCAGAGAAGCCGCGGAAAGGCGCCAGAGACGCGGACTCGCTGCTTTTCTGGCAAAGAAAAGAAGCTTCAGCGTACCTGAAGTGGTTTGCGAACGCCACGGACAAGAATTTCCACGTCCGAGACCGCGCACAACACGGCGCGCAACCCGATCGGGAAGAAAACTAAAGGCCCGCGACACACCGGCGAGGCAATCGCTCCTACGCGTCAATAGTCGCTCATCCGGGGCTACCGACAGCCGTTCTTCAGCACCCGCGTCTATTGCGAGAGTGCACATCAGCTACACAGATGTGTATGTATATAGTACTACACCTAAATATATATATATATATATATGTTTATGTTAGTCTCTCTACGAAATAGTCTATACTGTACTGTCCGTGGAAGTTTCCCTCTGAAGGCGCGGGGAGGTGTCTTTGGTCGCGAGCTATTCCCTTACATTTTGTTTCCACGCAAAGTCTGCGGGTTGGTAAGAGAAGCGTCTCGCATTGTCTTCGAGCTCGAAACCTACATGAAATTGACATTTTAAAGAATTCAGCGACAGCTGACGCAACTCGAACAACGCGACACGAGCGAAGTCACTCTGTGGCATACGCAAACATAAATATATGTATATACAACATATTTTCATGTATATAAATATACAGTGCGACTGTGGGTAGATTATTCTGTGGGCACATCTAGAATTCAGGCAGAAGCACGGGTCATTATCTCCTCTTCTCCCCTCTCGTTTGCGTTCGCTGTGCTTTTCTGTGCTAACTTCTCCGCCGAACTGCGCTGCGAATGTTTCCGCATTAGCAACCCTGAGCATCCCTTGCGCTGGAGCTAGCCCTCTCGCGTTTCCCGCTGGACTCGCAGCACACACTCTCCCCTAAACGCCTAGACCTGTGTGAAACGAGGTGTGACACAGGCGGGCGCGCTGCGAAACCCCGGAGGAGGGGGGCGGGGGGGCCTAAAGAACTTGGTTGTCTGTATCTCACATTCGGACTCATCTTCGATATTGTAGGAGCCCCGAGAGAGAGTCGACGAGGCGAAGCAGCCGCGCAGACGTCATGGAGCACCAGCTCGCGGGCTGGGTTAGAGAGAAAAAAACACGGAGTTTTAGGAAGCGTTCCAGTCGCACCAGAGTCTAAAGCATATACGCATCCAGATCCACAAATTTGCACGCAAATAGAAGCTGTGGAATCGAGTGCAAACAGATCTACGTGCACGCGTCGACGCGACAAAAAGTCCTCGTTCTTGAGGTCACAGACAACTGGCGCGGCGCATGCGCGAGCCGAGAGAGCGCCAGAGTTGAAGCGAAGCGAGTGAAGGACGCATAGAAGCGAAAAACCTCATCGGCATCATCAGTCTCCTCCGCAGCGCCGTAGCGCTTTGCCCCTTATTGTGTAGAAACAGATCTCTCTCAGGAGCCTCGCGCTCGAGTTCTCAGAGTCCACACAAACCAGAAGCGGAAACGCGTCTTTCCCTTTCTTTCGGCTCCGCGAAGGAGACACGACGCCGAGCGACCCTTCTTCCTCGACTGCGCCGCCACGCACGCAGCCGCAGGAGAGCAAAAAATAAAGGAAAGGATGACCTCCCCTGGAGCCCAGCGCCGACGACGCGGAGAAGTTTCGAGGAAAACGAAGAAAGACGAACACCGCGTCTTTCTTAAGCGATTCGCATGGCCGTCTGGGAGCGCATCTTGGAGTAGGGCGCAGGGTGCTCCGCTGAAAAAAAGGAAAAGACACACAGGCGTGGTGTAAGGCATCAAAAGAAAGAAAACCCTCTGGAGCCGCAAAAGACGTCTCTGACACCAGCCGCAGAACCTTTTTCCATGCAAACGCCGCACGCTGATTTGCGCAGCACGAATAGAAAAAGACGAGCGAATAGACTGCACAGACGCACACTCGGCCCCAGACAGAGCGTCTTTTCTGTACAGAAAACTTGCCGTTTCCCGCAGCGATAGAAGTCTCTCCGCTACACTCATGAGAGCCGCGGAAGCGTATCAGCGCTCGGACCCTGGGCGTGGAATCGAGAGTTTCGTCTGTAAATTTGCTTTTTGGAGCAAATTTCGCTACCCGCCTTGGAGCTCCGCGGCCGCTCCTTAAAGGCGAAAAACGACGCTAAAATAAGACGGAAAAGACTCACCAATGAGCGTGACGGATTCGTATTTCTGCCAGTCGAGGCGATCGTTGGGCCCCTTCCAGGATCTGAGGAGGGAAAAAAAGCAGCAGACACACTCACATGCATCCCGCAAGCCACCCAAAACACGGCGCCCTCAGCGACGACGCTCGAGGACAGAGCCGCGAAAGAAGCCGCGGAACGAATCACGAAAGCGTCCTACAGGGAAAAGGAGACTATCCTTTCCGGGCCTTGACATGAGCTCTGCAGCCTCCTTCTTTGATCAGCATTTCGCAGATAGTCGGAGTCACGCCCCGCCGAAGAAAACACTGGACACTCGGCCCCTATGCTCACTCAGGCAGTTAGGATTTTGTGCATGGATATATATTTACATATACATAGCGGAACACACCTACCTACATCTGTCTCGTACACGCGTATACATATAAAGAGGGAGATATGCAGACACGTACAAAGGATCTCACGAGAGAAAATGGACCCTACCTGTTGCAGTCCGCGTACTGAAAGAACGTCCAGTTGCTCCACAAGGCTTTCGGCAGCACGAGTTTCTCCTTGACCTTGCGTTTGATTTCACTCAGAGTGTCGTTTGGCTGTAAAAACGACGACATCAGACACATTAGACACGGATGCATGCAGACGCGCTCAACCTCTATCTGTGCTGTACAGCGAACAAAAAACGTAGCCACGCTAACTCTACGCATGAGTGTGTATATACATACTTATATATATGCATATAAAGTTGTACATATACATATATGGATATGTGGCGTGGTCAGCATTTAGTTCCGTTGGTTTCCACGACGTTCAAGCCGAAGTGTGGCTCTCTTCGCTTCAGTGAGGACTTGCAGCGGCTCACTCTGACGAGGATCTCGAAGGGATAGCCGAAATACTCTCTCTCCGTCGGCGTCTGATGAACAACTTGAAGCACCTGAGAACACACACGTCCCACGCAGGCTAGCCGCCATGCTTCAAGCGCGCTCTCTCTCTCGGCACGAACAAAAAAGATAGCTGCAGACGCTCGGCACCACCGGCTCCGTTCGCCCTTTTCTTCTCTCAAGTCTCTTCTGGCTTCTATTCCGTCGCCCCGTTCTGCTCTCCTAAGAGGCTTGCGCACCTCTCGGCTCTCCACTGACCAATTCGCTTTTGCGCCTGGCTGCCCGCGGGTCTCTCGCGCGTCCTCACCTTCAGCTCTCCGCTTTCGATCGCGTCCTTCTCTTCCGGAGTCCAGTCGAGTTCGAGGCGCAGCGGCACTGCGAAGAGGTTCTGAGTCGTCAGCGCGCCCTCGCCGGCCGCGAGGCGCTGCTGCCTTCCGCCGAGCGAGAGCGAAGAGGCGAAGGTTGAGTAGAGCGGCAGCGACTGCACGGTGTGCGTCTTTTCCAGCTCCTGAAGCGAGGCGGCGCTCGAGCTGACGAGGCGCAGACTGCTGGCGAGCGCCGCGTCGGAAATCCGGCTCGAGTCGGGCGCCGCCGCGCCCGCAGGGACAGGCTCCCCCGTCGCGGTGGCGCGTCTGCGCTCGTCGGCGAGTTGCGCGCGGAGCGCGGGTGGCATGCGCGCCAGAAGCGTGTGAATCAAGTCTTTGACGGTCAGCGGCCGCGAGGAGAAAGGGCAGCGCGAGGGCAAGACGCCCTCGACGCACCCGAGGCTCTCGGCGCGCCGATTGAAGACCAGCACCACGTAGTGGAACAGCGGGTCATGCAGCGCGGCCTCGGGGGGCGCCGACGCTTGCGCGCCTCGCGGCGCCGGTGCGGCGACGAGGCGCTTCACGCGGTCAAGTTGCACCAGCGTGAGGGCGTGGGGATCGATGACGCGCGTGCAGAGCGAGTAGTGCCGCGGCAGCACCGCCAGATGAAACACCCGGCTGCGGCTGCCCGCCGTCCCCGGGCTCGCCGAGTAGGGGCCGCCGAAGCCGCTGCCGACCCCCCGGGGGCGCCGGCGACCCAGCCGCGACCCGCTGCACACCAGCGCCTTCTTCTCCAGGCGCGAAAAGACCTCGTTCACGCTCAGCCGCCGCGTCGCCGCCGCAGCACTCAGCGCGTCGGCGCGCCGCGCTCCTGCGCTCTCGCCTGCCGCGTGGTTCGCCGGCGCCGCCGCGCAGACCAAACTGTCGAGGCTGACGGGTTCGAACGAGGCGTCCGCCAGCAGCGGCGGCTCGGGGAAGAGGAACAGACGCGACGGATCCACCCCCATGTGCCACGCCACGTACCGGATAACCTAAAGAAGGAGAAAAATGAAAAAACGGGTAACGCCCCTGGTTCGCGGCGCCGCACACCACGGGATGTAAGGCGACGCGGAGACGATTCACCTCGGGGTGCGCGGCGAAGACAGCCGCGGGCCTTTCTTTCTCTTTGCAGCCGCACACGCGAGGAGGCCGCAGCTCTGCGTGTCTCTCGCTTGAAGCCCCCACCGCATACCTGATTGCATGCGACGCGGACGTCGACCTCCACGCATTTGGCGGCGACGGGCTGTCCCTTGGGGACGTGGATCCAGGGGTCTTCGTCTTCGTCGCCTTCGCCGCCCTCGCCGTCGCCCTCGTCTCTGCCGCCGCCGCTCACACCGCTGCCCGACCGCTGGAGCCCAGCGGCCACTGCACCGCTGCCGAGGGGCGAGGGCGCGCCGGCGGGGAGCACCAGCGCGTTGCCGCTTTTTCCCGCGAGAGGGAGGAATGGCTCCGTGGCTGCAGAGGCCGAGGAAGAGGGACTCGTGGAGACGAGAGTGAAGGAAGTCATCGTGTCCATCGAAGAGCCCTGGGATCGCGGAACCGACGGCAGCGAGCTCCCCGACGCGAAGGACGGCAGCGCACTCGGCCGCGGGTAGTCCTCGAGCAGGAGACCGCAGCAGTTCATCGGCCGATTCAACATCTGAAACCCGAAACAAAAACGATCCCACAGAGAGGGAGCAAGAAAGAGATGAAGACGCATCCGCGAGTCTGTGTGGAAGCGACCTGTGATGTCTCAGCGCGAACGTCTTGAAAAGCAGTCCACGATTTGCGCGCGATCAGCCATCATTGCCAGCGCTTCCACGGCGACTTCTGCGTGGTCGCGCCCTTCTGCCTTCGAACTTTTCGAATCCAGAGGCGCGAGTCTGTTCTCCCCACCTACACAAATGCGCCTACATCGCTGCAATCATTCACATATATATATATATATATTTATATGTATATATATATATATATATATATGGATACATATACGTGTATGTATAGGTAGAGAAGATATGGGAGCGAAGGGACGCTGGGTGCGTACCTCTAGCGGGTCGTAAAGGCGGAACTGGAAAGTGAATCTGTTGGCTTTGTTGAGACTGTAGTGGTGAAAGTCTGGACTGGGGAGCACAGGCATTTCCGGCGGGCCAGAGGGAATGAATCCGCCGCGAGAGGCCGGGAGGAAGGGGAGCAGACCGAACTCAGCTCCCGTCCCTCCCCCTCCCGCCTGCAGCGACGGATGCGAGGACGCCAGGAGACTCGCGCGCCCTTCGCGCCCCTCCTCGCCCTCCGCCAGCGACGCCGACGACGGCGACGCCTGCAGCCGTGACTCCCCTCCCGCGCCAGCCGCGCCGTGCAGAGACCCCTGGCGCCCAGACTCGGCGTCTGGGGTCTCCCCGTGCCGACTCGCTCCGGGGTCGGCAGCAGCAGCAGACGCATCGCCCTCAGCAGCGGCCTCCGCCCCTTTCGCGGCGGCAGCCTGGCGCGCGCGCGCCTGCGGCAGCTTGCCGCCGCGCGGCTCGCCCTCGGCGCCGGTCTCCTCGTCGCCGCGGCTGTCGGGCGAGGCCGCCTCGCCCCCCGCGCCCGCCCCTTTCTTCTCGCCAGCATCTCCAAGCGCCGCGCGCGCAGCCGTGGAAATCGCCTCCGCCGCGGCGCCAGTCGGCGCGGAGCCCGCTGGAGAGGACGAGAGAGACGCGGCGGAGGGCAGCGAAGAAGGCGAGGACGGCGACAGCGAGACGCCCGACATGTGACCCGGAGACGCCGTGCTCGAGCGCTTCGAGTCCTCAGCCAGCAGATGCTCAGTCTGGGGAGACGACACGACGAGAGACGCTGCATGCCACGGACAAGAAAGGGACAAAATGAGCTCGTGGGCGACGGTGAAAGCTCCCTCTCTCCTCCATCCCCTCCCTCGACACGCCGCCGAAAGCAGCGGAGGCGAACGCACGAAAAAGAAGCTGCGTCGCGCAGAAACGCGCGAAGCTGAGTATCCGAGGACGAGTTACGAAACGCCAGCCATCAACGGGCATGAACATGCACACATACAATATATGTATATATATATATATATATATATATAGTTGTGTATCTATGTGCGAGGCAATCGCCTTCGTACGCATCTACGCCTGCGCTAGACGCACAGAAAGACACGGTTGCACCCATACATATATGTATATAGTATGTATATCCGCGAATAGGAAGCTGTGTCAGTCGCTTGCGTGTGCGTTCTCCGGCGCGAAAGCCGCAGCTCAGTCGAGGTGGAGACCGCTTACTCTGACCGGATACAGACACCGATGAGAGAAGCGACTGAGGGAGGAGGGCAGGGACGTTGGAAAGTCCCTTGCCTTCGAGGTAAACTTGCGCGAGAAGGTCGTGGCCGTCGACAGAGGAGGGCGAGAGACCGAACTCCTCAGTTGTCGTCGGCTCCTTCTCAGATCCCGTCACTTCTGCCAGGCGCCTGATCTCTTGGAACCGCCGGCGCATGCTCTCCGGCGCGTCGATGTTGAACACAAAGATGTCGCCCGGAAAAATCTGGACACACGGAACCGAGGGACAGTCAAAAAGAAGCAGATGCTGAGAGACAGTCGGCCGCTGCGGCTTTCCACAGTGGCGCATCTGTCGAGCCCCGGCACAACTCGCAGCGCAGCGTTGCGCCCCCCCCCCTCCCCCCCCCGCTCCTCCCCTAGCAGTCCGCGCGGTCTTCGTCGGCCGCTTCCCGTGGCGGCGCTTTTCCTTCGTCTCACTTTTTCCTGCGAGAAGGTTTTCTTGTACGAGAGCGTCAGACTCGTGGGGTTTTTCAAGTCTTGGAACTCGATTTCGAGGGCGAGTGTCAGCGCGAGCGCCGAGTCGCGGGGCAAGTCGGGCGCCTGTTCGCGGGAGGCACCCGCCGCCGAGGCGACGCCACCGTGCGCGCTGAGGAAGACTGGGCCGCAGAGACTCGCGCTGACGCCTGCGCCGCGCGCCGCCGCGCAGACGGCCAGCGAGCAGCTCTGCGAACTCGACAGATCCACGTCGGTTGCCCCTTTCGCCGAGGGAAAGAAGAGTGACGCAGAGGCCGATGCGGAGACTGCGAAAAGCGGCGGAAGCGAGCCGAGCGACGCCACGTAGCGCCGCAGCGCGTCCTTCATGTACGGGCGCACCAAGCCGTCCTCCATGCAACGCAGCAGCCGACGGTACATGTGCGGTTGCAGACAAACCTGAGAATACGCGACAGAAAAAATCGCGCACGCAGATCCCCCGCGGGCTCGGCACCCATGGACACGCCGTCCGAGCAGATAAAACAATGCAACGCCGCATAGACAGAAAAAAAGCGCATAACATCACAGAAAATCCCCCTCAAGACATTTGCAGGCTGTCCCTGTCTCTCTATCTCTATAGCTATCTAGATATATACGTATATATATATATATATATATCTACGTATGTATATATATATGTATACATAGATCTGTCTTTATCCGCCTGCCCCTGAGTGCGACCGAGAGCTTCTACGAAGCCTCTGCGCCTCAGCGGCAGATGCCGTCGATCTCTGGCTCGCGAAACAGTGACTCTGTTTTACCAGCTTCCATCCGGAGGGGACGAGGAGGACGTCGAGGCAGATGACGTTTGCGTCGCGCAGGGCTTCGGGCACGACTTCCGCCGCTTCACGTTCTTCTGGGCGTTCACCCGGCGTGGCGTCTTCGAGCTCGCGCGCGTCGCCGAGTCCTTTGTTGGCGGTGAAGATGTCAAAGTATTTGAGGAAGATCAGTTGGTGGCGCCGGCAGAATTCGTCGTGATCGGGTGCGCTGCGGACGACTGCATTCGTTTCAGGGACGGCGAGCAAGTAGAGACAGGCATCGAACCGGCTGCAGGGGTAGTTCGCGTTCGCGCTGCCGCCGGGGAACTGCCGGCTGCCGCGCGCGTTGAGCATCTTGGCGCGGAAGAGCTCACCCAACGTCGGGTTTTCGCTGATCTCCAGCGTGCTGAAGCGCGCATCGTCCGTCGTAAAGTCCATCCCAAACAGCAAAAAGGCGACAGGCGGCGCCGCCCGCCCCCCCTCGCTCTCACCCGCACCGTACAACTTCGCAAACAGCCGCGTCGTGATCTGCTCATGAATCGGCAGAATCCCCACCGACCGACTCGACTTGAGCTCCAGCAGCGGAGGCAGCGTCGCCAACGGCAAATCCACGAAGCGCCGATTCAAAAACTGCAACGGATGATACACCTTCACCCTGGAAAAAAGAAAAACGAAGGAAACACAGATGCGAATTGACGCGCTGCCGCGACCGCGCCAACTCACGCGAGCACGCGTATCCACCTCTCCACACATGCGCACACGCCTACACGTAAATCTACATATATATACATTTGGCTTTATATGTATATAAATATGCATAGATATATGTATAGATATGTATATATGTATAGATATATGTATATACATGTGTGTACTAGTGTATGGAAATGAGCATAGATACAGAGGTCTTTTCGTTGACAACCAGGAGTATGGAACGAGAAAAAGTTACCGTGGGTTCACTGAGAGTGCGCGGTTCCTACTTGATTCTCTGCTCGAGGACGCGGCGGATGCGATTGCGCAGCTTCATCAGGAGCTCCTCCGTGCGGCAGCGCGTCACGACTTGCGGATTGACCTGAAAACCAGATTTTTTCCAGATTCCCGTCAGAAAATCCAGGCGGTGCAACTGGAGGCCAAACACGAGCTAAAAGTGGCGAACCAGGCGCGCTTGCGCACACATATTCCGCGTCGACACACGCAAAACAGCAAAGGACAGTTCTTGATGCAAATGCCTAAATACACACACATATATATATATCCAGACATCTACTCTGTATTTGACTGAGGTCCTCGCTACTCCTAAGGCCCGCGACCTCGAAGCGCGTGATTCCGGGAGCGCCTGCGCCGCATGGAGCAGCGCCCTGCTCTCGGTTTTCGAGTATGGTGCCTCTCAGCCGCCCGCTCCGCCGAATTTAAAAAAAAAACGCGCACCTTCATCGGGTTGCAATCGGCGAGCAGCTGGTTGGCGAGACTCTTCTTCACGTACACCAGAATATACGCGTTGTAGACTTTCTGCCTGACCCGCGGAACGCGTCCTGCAAAATCGAGTGAACAAAGCAACCCAAGACGAAGCTTCTTGAGCGGCCTCCTTCGCGAAGTGACGCTGAATCCGAAGCGAGAAGGCCTTCCAGCCTCCGCAACTTTCGCAGAATTGCTTATCTGGCGAGCGAGCAGCTCTCAAAAAAGAAAACTGTAAATTTCTCGCACACGACACGCGAACGGAACCGCCGCTATCTGGGCACGCCTCGGCTTTTGTTGGTGCGCTCTCAATTTGAATTCTCATAACTTCCCGAGAAGCCGAACGGCCGAGAAAAACGTACCTGCGAGGTAGTTGCACGGGTCCTCCTCGATTCCGCCAAAGTTGTCGCCGATCGCCGCGTACTCAGACACCGGATAGACCTTATCGTCGTCGAAGCGAACCCTGAGAAAAAGGGAAAAACTGAAAATACATGAATCGCGCGCCAGAAAAGCGGAAGACCGCTGCTCAGATCCCGCACGAAAACATGCGAGAGCCGGGCGACGCAGAGAGAAGGAAGGCGAATTGCTTCCGCGCATGCAGAAGTCTTATTTTCACACAACACGCTGGCCTTCTGCTCCCTCGCCCGAGGAGATACTTCTGCGGCTGACTCAGCCACGGACTGCGGCAGCGCTCGGCTCCACCCAGAGAGAGAGAGGTAGACAGGGAGTTCACTCAGTCAGATCGCATAATAAAGACATACAGATTCGAGAATACTGAACATGACTCCGGTTAATCAGAGACAGACAACCAAGTTCTCTACGATCGCAGCACACCGCCACCGCACTGGACTGCTTGCGACGGACACAGAGAGAGAGCAGGGCATTCCCGAGGCTGAAATTCGCTAGAGAGTCTCTGTTTACCATTGCGTGCGCGGTGGTGGGCGCAGAAAGCAGTAGTAGTGCCCAGAATTGACGTCGCCTGCGAACGTAAAGAACTCGAAAGCCAGATGAGAGCGAGCCGCGGCGAAGGGCACACGAAGGCAGCGCGCGAGGGAGCGAAGCGAGAGGCTTTCGTCTGAAGTGCAAACGCGGTCGGGGGCAGTGGTGCCCAGGCGAGGCGCTCAGGAGGCATGGAGAGAAAAAGAACAACAGAAAAGGCGTACCTTGGTGAACCGAGACCGCATGCAACTCGTAGACGCCTGCGCCGGGGCAGAACTCGTTGAGATCAAGTTCTCGCTGAAACTCGAAGCTGAAAAAACAAAACAACACACACATGTTGATCCTACTACGGTGTTTCAGCGCGTCCTGCGCACCAGCGCGCGCCTCAATTCAAAAGACCTGGGCACCAGCATCTTGCCGCGAAGCGCTTCAACACACTTCCCTTGTTGCTCTCTTTTGTCGTCCCTGCGGTCTCCCCGCGAGTCGATTCTGCTTGACCTTTTTCCTTACCTGGAGAATACTTTGACGGTATCCATGCGCTCGTAGTCGAAGTCGAAGCGCTTGAGAAGGAAGATGCAGACAGGGGGGAAGCGGAGGAACCGAACGCCTTTGCGGGCGCGTTGTTTCCCGAAGGCCTCGGCGTCGTACATATTCTCACCTTCGAGGATTTCGGGTTGCACCAGGCGGCGGAGGCTTTCCTCGATCCCGGCGCACCCTTTGACGTCGAGGTTGAGGTCTTCGTAGGTCTCTTTGCGGACGCTTTTGTAATCGACTTCGATGCACTCGATGTAGGTCTCCATCTCGCCCTCGAACATCTTCTTCACGCTGCCTTCCGCGGGCGTCCCTTGCATCTGCTCCTCGACTTTGTCGAGGAGGAGCTTGAGCAACTCGTGGGTGTCTTGCTGCGTGAACGCGTCCGCCGCATCCCACCCAAAGGAGCGGATCAACTCTCTGCATGCGACGGGCTCTGTGGAGGTGTAGAGCCGAAAAAAGAGATTCTGAAGCGCCAGCGAGATCGACGGCGGCCGCCGCTGCTCTTGCTCCTCCTCCAGCAGCAAGTCGCGCATGTCGCGCTCATCCCAGTCCGCGAAGTCGTCCTCCTCGTCGTCGCTGTTGAGCAGAAATGACGTCAGTGGATGCTCAGAGGGAGAAAACGAGGCGTCAAACGACGCGCCGCCGCGGGTCCCCGCGGAAGGATCGCGGCACGTCGTTTTCGCCCCCCGACTTCCCGACTGACCTTCCACCTGCAGGTCACACGAGCTCTCCATGTCTTCCTCCTTCTCCTAAACACATCGAGGTCCACGCAACACACAACCACAAACCCCTTTCTCTCATTTATTCCTCTCTCCTCGCCTTGGCTCTCGAGGCGGCGACTCGCAGCCGGCCCCCGGCGCAGGCCGCGTCTGGTGCCTCGCTCGCCTCTCGGCCTGGCGCCCATGACGGTCCCCGATGCGGCCCAAACGACCGCGTCTTCCTCTCTCAGTCTTCGTTGTTCCGCGCGCCCTCTCGCCGTTTCCAAGTAGGTATATACAGATATAGATAGACGTAGATAGATAGAAATATGGATAAGCACATATAGATAGATGGATAGATAGGTCGATAGAGAGAGAGAGATAGATAGACCAGTGAGAGTTTGACGAGCCTGGATACATGGATATAGATACATAGATAGATATAGACAGACATATAGATAGCCCGCCCCACATCCACAGATAAGTGTTCCCTTCTTTCTCGGCGTCTGCGTGGCTGGGCGGCGATCAGCCCCTTGAAGCGCTCTCTGAGTGGTGCACCCCTCCCCGCAGGACTCACCTGGTTCTCCTCTTGCTCGATCTGCATGCCTTGCCTGTCGGCGTCGCCGTCCGCGCGGCTGCTGCTGCCGGCGCGTCGCTTGCGGCGCTTGCACCTGCCCTCGAGGACTTCGATGCTGCGGCTACCGCTGATCGCGCGCGTGTCGAAAGTGAGCGCGTAGACAGCCTGGCGGAACTTGCCGATGTAGTAGAGACTCTGCAGCAGCGCGTTCATGTAGCAAGTCGCGCCGTGGTTCCGCAGGCCCATGTACCCGCGGCCGGCACGCCCCAGACAGGAGGAGGCGGGCAGCGTGGCGAGGAGCGAGGCGAGCGGTGACGCCGGAGGCGCGGGCGCGGCCGCCGGCGCCGCCTGCGAGGTGATCACAGGGCCCAACTCGGGGGGCTGGTCTTCGTCCTTCACCATCCGCTCGTCGATCAGGCCTGTTTGGGGCGGAGCGGGACTGGCGTCCTGCGGAGTTTCCGCGCCGTCTTTGCCGGAGGGCGGCGGCGCACTCGCCTCGTCGCCGCCTGCTGCCTTTGCAGGAAGCACGCCGCGCGCGAGGGGCGGCGAGGGGGGGCAGGGCGTGCGGAGGGAGCGACTCATGACGGCAGTGCCGGCGGGGAAGACGGCGGCGCGCAGCAGGAGGTCTCCCGAGCGGCTGTCGAAGAAGCGCTCCTCGAACAGCGTCAAGTAGGAGACGATCGCGTGCCAGCCGCGATCAGTCTCCTCGCAGCTGAACTGGAAAGTTTCCTCCTTCCAGATCGAGCGTTCCGGCTCGGTCAGGTTCACGACGTAGATGTGGAAGCGGACGCCAGTCTGGAAGATCCAGTCCGACGGCCAGTCCGGCTTCCGCCCGATCTCCACGAAAGCCGCGGTCGTGCGACTCTGCAGGTACTCTTGCTGGGCGCCAGAGAGCGCGCGCCCCGGAGCAGGCACCACCGGGACCGGGGCTGCCAGCTGCACTCCCGGCCGCGAGTGCGACCGCGTCAGCGGATGAATCATCAGGCGAAAGCGAAGCGCCGGCAGCTCCTTCCACTCGCTGTACAGCGTGAGGGTGTCGAGGTTGCTCCCCTCCCCTTCCTCTCCCTCCGCCGCCTGAGGCTGCTCGCTGCCCTCCACGAAGCGCGAGCGGAAGCGCGGAATCACCATCTCCAACTCGTTTGGCAACGGGCCGTCAAGCTCCTCGCCGTTGTTCAGCCGGCGCGGCGCCTCGGCGGCCGCGGCAGGCGAGCCGTCTGTCGAGGACGCGCCGCCCGACGCAGGCGGCGGGGGAGGGGAGGGCGTCAGCCGCCCGCTGCCCCCCCCATCGGCGCCCTCGCCTGGCCCCCCCGCGCCGCCCTGCGACGTCGGGGTCGTCTCGAGAGACAGCTGCGGCGAGGCGTCTTCCGCGGCGGCAGCGCCCTTCGAGGGGAGAACGAGGCGCGTGCGCCCGCCGGCGTGTTGGTGGTCGTTCTTGAAGAGCGGACTTCCCTCGTCTTCGCTCTCCATCTTGGCAAGCCGTGGCGCGTCTCGAGAGGAAGGCGGAGGCGCGGCTGCGAAACGCGGGGAGTCTGCGGCGCGCGACACCCGCGACAAGCCCCAGGAGGCGTCGGGTGCGGCGAGCGAAGGCGCGAGGGGGGCGTGGGTGGCCTTGGTGGAGCACAGAGGCGGCGGAGACAGCGAGGCGAGGGTCGCAAGAGACAGCGTGGCGCCGCGGGAGAGAGGCGAGACCGGCCGCGCAGCAGCGCTCTCCTGCCGCGACAGCGAAAGCGGCGAAGACGCTCCCCGCAAAGGCGGCAGACGCCCTTCGGGCGGCGAGTCTCCGAGGCCCAGGGGGCGGAGCGACGCCGAGGCGCGCGAGGAGAAGGACGAAGAGGGTGACGACGGCGTGGAGGCGTCAGAATTCCGCAGGCACTCTTCCCGCTGCCCTGGCGAGAGAGAATACGACAAGACGCTGCACGGAGACGAAGATCGCGAGCACGCGTTGGAGCGCGGAGAAGAAGAGCGAGAGGGTGAGAGAGAGGGGGAGGGCGAGGAAGGAGGAGGCGCCGCGCGAGGGGGGAAGTCTGACGAAGGGGGGCGAAACGGCGAAGTTTCAGGACGTCCGTCGCGAGAAGAGAAATTGGAGCCGCTGGAAGCACTGCTAGCATTCAAGTCGTGCTCCTTCTTCTCCCGAGACATCTTGCTGCAGCAGCCCGACAACGCGTCCTCGACGTACGCAGAAAGACGTACTTGAGCTCTTCTTCTCTCAACTGAAAACAGAGAGACAAACCCGAAGACAGCTGCTCACCCAGCGCGCGGCGACGGCGGCCTTCGCCTCCTCGCCTCCCTCCAGGCCCTGTGTCTGGACCCCGCCTCTGCGTGCGTCACTCCTTTCCACCTGTCCTCTCTCCTCTCTCCACTCGGCAGCGACCTCGCGCCTCCTGCCGCGTGGCTCGACCCCTGGAAGCCTCGCTGACGGTCGGTCGCGGGCGCGGGGCAGCCGTCGCCTCTCGCCGGAGTCGGGCCTCCTTCGCGAACCAAAAGGCCTCGAAGCGGGCGCTGAGTGAAGAGAGCCGCAGCGAACTCGAAGGCGGGCTGGGCGGGGGACGGCGGCGGACGAGTTGCGAAGGAAGAAGAGAGCGAGAGAAAGAGAAACGGAGAGCGAGAGAGCGAAGACGGGATGCAGGAAAGCAAACTCAGAGCGAGGGCGCAAGCGCAGGCACGAAAAGACACGCACACGCGGAAGGAGCTGACTGCTGCGCCGAAGCAGTTTCCGGCGAACCCAGCAAGCGAACAAACAACGAGATTAGCAGCACGGACGAGACAGGAGAATCGAAGAAGCGCGTAGACAACGAAAACACGGGCACAGAAGGCAAACGGGGCGCTGTCGCGCGACGACAGCGAAGACCAGACACAGCGAAACCAAGTTGCTTCAGGGAGGGAGGGGGTCGCACGCGAGCGAGCTGCAAATACTTAGAAGGCGCGAGTCGCGAGAACAGCCAAGACGAGAGAGTGAGGTTCAGAGGAAGAAAGCGAGTTTGAGTGGCTCGCGATCGCGCGGCCCAAAGGATGACAGCGAAAGGCGAGTCGCAGCAAGCAAAGGCGCACGCAGCATACACGTATGAACGGACAGAGAGTCTGTCTTCTCGACTTGCGTGGTAAGAGTGCATCCCTCTGTCGAGTGTCGTCCTTGCAAGCGCACACAGGCAAAGCTCAGTCGAGACGAGTGGCGCAGCGGTGCAGAGACGTGGAAAGCGCGAGCGAAAAGTTCGGAATGAGGAAGTGGCTCCGGTCAAAAGACGTGTGTCCCGCCGCGTCGTGCGCGTAGGCGTCCTACACGCGAGTTTTTGCAACGCAGGCGAGGAAAGCCGCTTTCGACAGGTGAGAAAACCCGAAAAAGGAGTCTCGCGCTCTGGGCGACGAAAGCATCTGACAGAGAGGAGAACGCGGAGTTTGTGAGTACTGCGATAGTCCCTTGCGGTCTCTTGTCGGTTCGATTTTCACCGTGCTTTTGAATCTGAAATTTCAACGGAAAAGTGCGCAGGAAGAGAGCGACACGGAGGAAGCAGCAATGCGGCAGCCGCCGCGGAAATAAGGACCGAAAACATCACCTCTTTGGAAGTCAAAAATTTGTCTGGAGATAGAGATGGCGCGCTTGGTCTTCCTCGCCCGGTCCTCCTTGAGCGAGGGCGGCAAACTGAGAAGAGAGAAGTCCTTCTAAACGCAGCGCCTCTCGAGTTTCTTATCTCTGGCCATAATGGAAAAATATGGAGACATGTGACGCCTCGCGAAAAATACGACGTGTGGATCTATGTGTGAGGCGCACAGATACACATCCATCCAACATGTGTATGTAGCGGGATTTCACGCACGCACGCGTGCGGAGAATCAGCCTTTCATTCGCAGGAAAGTGGAGTGGAAACGCAGAGTAGTTGCGTTGGAAAGACGGCCGCTGACTCCGGCACTGTCGCGGACGAAAACGAAACGCCGACTTTTTGGCTGGCATATCCGCCTCCGCCGTATTTGCGCACACGCACGCGAAACACGCGACGGCGAGAGCGAGTGTATGTACACCGCAATCGCAAAAAAGCGAAGACGAGTAAAGTGCTAGAAAGACCTCTGGCGACCCAGCAAAGAAGCTGCCACCGCCCCCCTCCCCGCCCTCCCCCCCTTTTCTCTCCCCGCGCTTTCTCATCGCCGCACGGCTTTTTCTCAGGATGAGAGACAGCGCGCGGAGCGAGACTGCAGGACCGACAGAACGCCAGACGCAGAGCGAAAGATGCGCAACGAGTGACTCCAGGCCCAGAAGCCGAGTAAAGTGCTCTCCGCCGCGGGCGAAAAGGCAATAAACAAAGCACTGCCTTTCCAAAAGTGCAAGCGAACCACGCCGTCTCAGCTAGGGCGCTTCTATCTCATCTCTGGCGTTCTTTTGCCCTAGCCGACGTGGCGGCCGCGGACGAGTTTCCGCCGGTGGTTCCTCGTCGAGCCGCAGAGCTTTGGCCCTCACATGTCTTTGTAGTCAACTGCTGTTGGTTATCTTGCTTCTTCCCGAGTTTGCGTGTGCATGAAGACATATTTTTCTCGCTGGAGGCAACTATGGCGGCCGACGGCGGCGAGCGCGGCGCCCGGGCGCCTCCGCCGTAAGTGACGGGTATACACATGTTCCTAGGCGCCGCTGAGAAGCTGAAAACAACTGTGGTGCGTCACCTAGCGCCGCTGGACAGCCTTTCGACGCGACTCTGAACCCGATGCAGCGGCGAATCCGTGTTTTTGTCTCACAGCAACTCCTCACAGGGTATTTCGGCTCAGTCTGCCGCGGGAGGCTAGGTGGGGTTCTACTCGAGGGAAGGGAAGGGCGACCCGTGAAACACTGCACGTGACTCCAGCCAGAGACGGCCCCGTCTCCACTCTCTCCTCTTGAGCCAGAATGGCGAGACACGCGGAGACACGCTCAAGAGTCCGCGAAAGCGTGTAGAGGAGCCGAGCAGGTCGCAGCAGCAGAGATGTACGGGTTTCTCGAGCTCCAGATAAGAGAACTGCGTTAATTGGAGAGGACATAAATGCTAACAAACCACCGGCTATGAATCGGATGCGCTCCCGTTTGGGCTCCTTCACAGTTGCGCAGCGAAGCAGTTCCTCCAGAGGAACCCAGCACGTGCCGGCCTGCAGTCCCCATCGCTGACGCAGAGATGCAGCAGAAGGCTCTCTCTCTCTCTAGTTGGAAGAAAGGGCGGGTTTGAGTCTCTGCGATTCCGTAGTTGCGTGTCAGTGACGACCTCAGGATACCTCGAACTAGCTGAGTAGCGGTCAAGGCGCCGACCGAAAGAGATTGAAGACGGCAGGTCCGAATAGCCGCACCTTTGCTTGCTCAGAGATCGCTGTGGTGAGCTGCGAGAGACTTCCGGCTGGCGTTGCGGCGCGCCACCTTGGGGGTGGGGACAGGGCGAGCGGAACTCGCGAAGGAGCCGAGCGCCAGCTCCAGCCGGATGCCTCGCCTACTACCCCCTTCGCCCCCCTTCACCTGCACGTCTTCTGCCGTAGCCGCTGCAGAGGTGTGCGCGCACCAACGGACGCACCAGAATCCCCGGTCTCTGCCGCCGCAATATATACATACGTAGACATACGGAGTATCTGTAAATACGCGTACGAGTGTCCTTCGTGTGTGTGGAACAGACACGCAGCTGCGCCTTCATCTGACGACGCACCGCCTGCGCGTCTTGACGGTAGAGAACGGCTTCCAATGATGAGGCTAGCCACCCAGGTATACAAACATGCAGGCACACGCGCATCTGCATCTAACACAACTCTGCATCCGCATCGCTTAGGAGGCATCCGGCGGCCCACCTGCATGCCCGGGCTTCTTTCACTGCCGTGTCGCGAGACTTTTCAGCTGATCAACGTCTCCTCTGTAGGAAGTAGGCGTGTAAACGAAATGAAGTCGACTCTTTTAGCGACATCCCCGATGCTCTCGCGCTTCGCGTCGTAGGGAACCGCGCACACTGACACTGCAGAAAAGCTGATGGACGAATGTGCCACTGTCCACTTGTCTGTATGTGCCTGCATGTATAAGAAACCCTGTGCTACACATATGTATTGCTCTCAGCGCGCTACGTGCTGCACCCATATGTCCGTTTGTATATATATATATGAACATACGCGAATATATATATATATATATATATATATGTATTCTTATAGTGACTGTGTGGCGAGAGGCCGGCGACAAGCATGTTTAAGAGGCGTGGTGTGTGTGGGTTGGAGAGACCTTTAGGGTACAAGCTGACTGCCCTGAGTCCGGAGACGAAGTGAGCTCGTCGCGGAAGGAGCCAGTTCGCGCCTTCTCGCAAACGCAGCTACTTGCAGACTCGCACATGCACGCACTCAGATCGGCCGCTGGAAAATGTGCAGAGCCAGACACATACACATCCCGAGACAACGCGTGCGGGGCGCGTGCCCCCGCTCAACGCCCCTCTCAAGAGAGGCTCACACGCCTAAATACATACACGTTTTCTTTCGTATGCATCGGCATGCGGCGCCGCGTCTACGCTGCAGGCCGGCGCCGAGGTACATAAACGCGTGCAAAGCCCGCGTTCGCCTCCACGTCGCAGCGAGCGCGCCACGGTGCTAAAAAAAACCCAAAGACGCAACCTCGCACGCGTAGCTAAACGAATGCTTAAATCTATATATATGCGCGCAGATATATACTGAAAAAAATGGCCATAGACGCATATCTACCTCTATACAACCCAAACACTCGCACGCCCGACCCCCCCGGGCGCGCCTGGCGTGCACACGGGTCTCCACGCGCAAAGAGTATATACAGGGCGAGACTCCTCGCCTTTTCCGGCTTGGAAGATCTCAGCAGACGACGCGCATCATACATGTGGGATCGCGCGCGCTCCTGCGAAATCGCTCGCCGCGATTTCTGCATCGCAAATTAGTCGAGAATTCTCCAGCGGGCCGCCGCCCGAGATCGACAAAGCGCAACGCGAAGCGATCCCCCAACACCGTCCGAATCACGAACGAAGGAGACAGACACCAAAAACAATTAAGACCTCCCTCCGCGCGCGCCGACGGTTTGCCCAGAAGAGAAAAAGCTCGCGGCTCCACCCTCTCGCCGAGAGAGAGAGCGTAGGCGATGCGCAAGAAGAGAGAAGCACGGAACGAGAAGCCTCCCAGCCAAAGAAACAACGAGGAGGACGTCTCTGGTCGGAGCAAACGGCCATCGCGAGGATTTAGAGAATGAAGACGTGAGAGAAAACGACGAAGTCCAGAAGAAACGAGTCAAGGTGAAGCAGTAGAACACGACACTCTGCAGGGAGACTCCTCAGCCCTTTGTTGGAGAGCGCCGACAGAGCTGCACACAACACACAAAAAGAAAGTAGCGAAGAATGAAATAACAGAAAAACCCAGACTGGCGCACGCAACTCGCAAACGACAACGGAAAAGAAAATGCTACCTGAACCGCCCGCGCGCCCCATGCCTATGCGCCTCTCAATCTCACTTCGTGACACAGCGACCTCGAAAAAAAAATCGCAAGCGAAGCACTTACGAAGGGGAGACACGAGAAACCTCCTCCTTGCCAGCGGCCTTCCTTTCTGAACAGAGGATGCCACAGGACGAAATCCGAAGAGGAATAAAAACAGATGGAAGCGCGAGTAGGCTCAACGGGGTTTCTGTCATGCACCAAACACATTCATATGTATTTAAATTCATGTCAAAAAGTATATATACCTATAGGTGTACAGATACATCGCGCATATATATATATATATATATATATACACCCGTTGTATACATACAGGCACGGAGAACTTTGGCTTTACGCTGAGAGATTACGTGCACCACCGCATATACACGCATACAAAGAAATATACAAACTATATATATATATGAATAGACGAGGTTGGCAATGCGTCTTCAACACAAGAAGACAGACACACGTATGCGCCTGTGAGGAACTGTATGACTCGCCGCGGAGAGGAACTGCTGTGAAAATCGACCCTCACGGGGACTTCTTTCCTCAGCTTACGCGTCTTCTTTTCGAGTTGAATTTTCACGGGAGACGCGATCTACATTGTCTATCATACTCGTTCTTTCAGGGACAACCATCCTGCACAGACAAAGACGCAAACATCGGGAAAACCACGGCCTCCCTCAGGACCTCTCTACGGGGTATCCGCCAACTTCGGAACTGAACACGAACACAGATACCTGCACATCTGTCCTATGCTTATACTCTAAAAAATAGACATGTATGTGTATATGTATGTATGTCTGTGACCAGTGCGAGCCTGGAATCGATCGAAGACGAGCGGTACGCGGACTTGGCAAGTTGTCTGTCGCGGCCTTCCCTAGCTCGCACCCAGATCTTCGCGTCTAACCAAGGCCCTCTGAACAATTCTACATGAGCCGTCGCTGGCGGCTCGATGTATGCATCTATTCACAGGTATACAAATATAGATAGATAGATATCCGAACACGCACGCGAACGGATGTTAGGGACGCCCTGTACTCTCTCAAACTTCCAGCATCGGAGATTTTCGATTCAGAAACGGAAGTCGATCTCTCGCTGCAGGTCTTACGAGTGCCCTCCAGGATTCGTCGCCATCGACGGATTGCCGACATTGCCGTTGCTCAGGTGCGGCGCTCCGCGGTCACGATCTGCGAAAATGAGCACACGCATGCACATCTGCTGAGCGAGACACGCAAGTCCCCGCGAACGATCTTCAAAAAGCGCACTCCGCGATGGCGTGGAAAACGTCAGCGATCGCATATGGCACATACACTGTAGAAACACGCTCATACACACACCAATACACATATATGTGCCTCTATAAAATATATATATATATATTTCTGTACATCTGTAACGGCGAGATCGCCAGTAGGAAGCGCGTAGAAACGCGCGCACAGTTCGCTCAGACTTACCCGTGGGCTTGTCGGTGTCCCGCTTGAACCGCGTGCGAGTTTCTTGGCTGCACATCGCGTGCTGAACGCGGCTGCTCTGCAGATGGCGACACCATAAGCACTCGCGGCAGGTTTTTAGGAGAAAAACATCATTTGCAAACTCACAATCGCGGCAGCGATGCACGCACGGCTTTCTCAACGTTCTCTTTCTGCGCTCCTACCGGCAGGCCCAGATTTCGAGACGACAGCTTCAAGCTCCAGTCGAACTCCTGGTCGCCCTCCTGAGAACAAACCGCAAAGACTCGCCAAAAGTCTCTCAGCGAAGTAAAACAGGCGCAATCGGAGGACCAAGGCGAACAACTGGAAAATACACCCGCCATCCTGCTTACATATAGATATCACGATACATATATATACACGTATACAAACATAGCTGTGCATGCATACACATACATATATATATTTATTTATTTATACACACATACGAACGTATACATGCGTGTGCTAGATGGATACAGCCCCCCCTCTGCAGAATTCTCATGAGTAAAGCTACAGATAGATTGATGAAAATCGCCGCGAGACACGCATGATCGCTCGACAGCACACGCTTTGTGTATCACCAGATCTCCCAGCTTTCGCTTACGTCGTATCCCTCCTTAATGTAGAGGTCTCGGAAGAGTCGCCTAAGGTAGGCGTAGTCCGGTCGGTCTTCGAAGCGCAGAGAGCGACAGTAATGCAGATACGTTGCGAACTCGCCTAAAAAAATGCAATCTCACCATCAGACAGCGACATACAAATGTGCATCGAAAGTCATATACATATATATAAATATGTATATCTATAGTGCAATTTAGATATACGAACACAAGAATAGGCATGTGATTATTCCTGATTTCCCTCTCTCCAGATCGGATAACTGAGAGAAAGGGGGAGGCCTTGACAAGACACGCACCCACATACGACGTTATATCTCGAATACACATCACGATCTGCATGTACCTATATATATACAAATATATGTATTTGTATATATTCTTGTATATCTATCTATATGTATATATATATATATAGTGAACCTACTTGGGTAGCTTTTGCAGAGGACTTCGACAGGCGTGGACATTTTCTTTTCCATGATTTTGTGGTACTTCTCTTGCTTTGTGTTGGCTTTGATTCCTTGCCAGGGCAGCGTTCCTCCTGCGAACAACAGCCCCGCGAAACGGATATTGCTCTCGCGTCGCCAGAGTCCATCGCGTGGGCGTATCTCGTCACCATACACATCTATGGAGCCGTGTGCATATGCACCAGAGGCCGCTACGTGAGGCGACACAACGGTGCCTTCTTGAAAGACCCAAGACACCGTTCGCTGCCGGCGCAGCGTCGCTGTATCAGACTAAAAGTCGAAAGAAGCTGGACCTTAGTCACGCCCTTTTCCACGCACGGGGTTGTTCTGTTTGGCGTCTCACCTCGGCAGAAATACATGAGCACGTAGCCCACAGCCTCGAGGTCATCGCGGCGACTCTGCTCAGATCCGAGGTGGGCGCTGATGGAGGCGTAGCGCGCGGTGCCTGTGAGGTTCTTGTTCTCGCGATACGGGATGTGCTGGTGTGTCTTGGGGTCGCGGAACTTCTTCGCAAGCCCAAAGTCGATCATGAAAATCTAAAAAGAAACACGATACATACACGTACGTACAGGGCCAGCATACATATACACATACATATAGATACACACATGTGTATGCTTTTATATAAACACACATATCTGCATATATCTCAAACCTGTCTCCTGGAGCGAATACGCGAAGTCCGTTTACTCTAAACCCGTATGACTCGAGAGCGGGCGGCGGAGTGAACGCCGATGCTCCACGGCGCGGGCATGCTGAGCACTGAGCGTGAAGCGAGAGGAAGGGCGCGCCAAGCGAGAGAAACAGATCGCGAACGCACGGCGGCAACTCGAGGCGATTCAGGAGGTAAAGACGTGTGGGAGCTGAGAGAAAAACGCGTGATACGCCGCGACGCCACCAGGCAACACACACGTACACGCAAATATATATATATATATTTGCGCAAACACGAAACGAGGCGAGAAAGCGCGAGGAACGAGATGACGAACCGTGTTCTGGTGACCGGGGCCGCCTAGAAGGAAGTTGTCGGGCTTGATGTCTCTGTGGATGAAGTTTTTGGAGTGTATGTACTCTACACGTTGCAGCTGAGGGCGCAGCAGAAGACACACGCGGCACACTCCGAGGCCTCTTCAGCTTGTGTTGAAGCGCTCTGCTTGTCGGCAGGAAGAACGCAAGCCCGCGGCTCACGGCCGAAAATCGAAAAAAAGGCGATCCTGGCGTGGAGGGAGAACGGTGATGAAACACATGGCGCGCCGAGAGGCACGCTAGAGACGAGGGGGACGGAGAGACGCGCCAACGAAACAGAGGCGTCAAAAACAGAAGGACAGACAAAAGTTGGAAGTGGAACAGGCAAGTGTCCCATAGAAAGAGCCAAAAAACGCGGCGACTTCACCAGAAGGAGCGAGGAAGCCAGACGCGGGGCGCGCAGAGAACAAAAGAAAAGACGCCGCACCGACGAGATGACAAGAATCTTGTCGGTGTCAAAAACTTCGAAAGGAGAAAGCAGAGATTCGTCGCGCATGCGGACTTACGAACTGGTCCGCGAGGAGAAGAACAGTTTTCAGAGAGAAGGTTCGGTTGCAGAGGTTGAAGACGTCTTCGAGCGAAGGCCCCAACAGCTCCATCACCATGATGTTGTAGTCGCCCTCCGTTTCGCAGCAGTAGGCCTGCGCGATCCCAGGTCCACCTTGCAGATGCTTGAGCAGTTTGTACTCGTACAGCAGCTGTGGATGCTTCGCCTTGGTACTCTCGACCTTCAGCGCAACCTCCTGACCCGTCTGCGTGTTAAATCCTGCAAAAAGAAGACACGCGACGATGCAGCTACACGCGCCAGGTGACCGCCGGAGAGGGCGCAGACCTCCACGAGGAGAGTGAAGAGAGACACGAACGAAGCATGAGGAAGGCAGAGGACAGACAATACGAAGAAGCCACACCGAAGGACTCAAAAGAACTGCGAGCTAGAAGACGCGAAAGACGAGTCAGAACGAAGCAAACAGAGTGAAGAGAGGACACCAAGTGCAGCAACACACACACGCCCATCCACCGACACACACAGATACGCACACAGACGTACAAAAGTAGATAGGTAGGTGTACGTGGATAGATAGATAGACAAATAGACAGACGAATAAAAACACACATAGACAGGTATATATAGAGATATATACGTGGGAAGAGACGAACATAGAGATATATGTAGATAGCTAGGTAGATATACGGATACATGAGTACATTGGGCGCATTCGAGGAGGCAGGCAGGGGGAGCGCGGCGCCTGAAGCTGTCTAGCGTCGCGATTTGCAGCGACGTACCTTTGAAAATGTCGCCGAACGATCCAGACCCGAGTTTTCTTCCGACTTTCCAAACCCCAGCGACTTTGAGGTCCTTGAGCGCCGTGACCGTCGAGGGCCCTCCCCCCGAGTGCGGGCGACTCTCTTGGTGCTGAACCATTCTCCGCGATTTCTTTTCTTCCACGCATTCTTCCTTCCTCATTTCGGCGACCCGCTTTACTCGGAGAGAAAAAGATAGACCTGTCTCCGCGCCGCAGAAGACTCGCGTGTCTTGCCACACGCGCAGCTCGCGTCGGCAAGGCCCAGCCAGGGGGGAAAGGAAACGCCCAAGGCGAAGGGAAAGAAAGAGAGAAGGCGACTCGGAGTGGCACTGGCGGAAGCAGAACAAAGGATATAAACCGCAAGCGTCTAAGCTGCGTCGCGAAAAACACAAGATGAGAAAATGCTCGCGGATGTACCCTCGGAAACAAACGAAGGAGACAAGGAGAAAACGAAGACCAGAAAGCGAGAGATGCGATGATACTGACTTGTGAAAAGCAGGGAAGGCGTCTTCACGACGAAGAGTTGATAAGGATTCCGCGGACTACCGTACAAATAGCAGCTCTTGGAGACACGCAGAGACAATCAGACTGAAGAATGACTGGAGAGACTACTGTAGGAAACAGCAAATGAAACGCCCTTGTTTGGCAAGTCTACGCACACACATGAGGGCTCCACTGAAAAAAATGTCTGAAGGTATGCGCGAGCGGGAGCAAAACGCCTGTGGCCAAAGAGAAAAGGCACGAGCCCATGACTCTCCTCTTCGGGTGTACGTACACCCAACAAACGCAAAAAATAAGAACGCCGCGAGCAGTACAGAGGAGCGAGTGTAGGTACACCTGTGAGAGATCAAGCAAATGAAGAATGCCGGATATGAGGAGTCCGTGTACGTAAGGCTGAGCCCAGACGGACAAACGCGACCACTCAAAGGAGGTCGAAGACTGTCCCTCAAACCGGCAACCGAGTGAACCAGGTGTACGTACAGTCGACGGTGATGCAACAATGCGCGAGAACGACCCAGAGGCACACCGAAGAAAAGGAGTCGAAGGCGGGTATGCACGGAGCCGCCGGACGGTTTCCCACGAGCGCGGAGCAGGAAGTCAGAGTCGATGGCTTGAGGCAAAAACTGGAGGGGCGCTTTGATAAGAGATTCTTAATAGACGGACACGACTCACACAGAAGAACGCGTTTACCCACTCAGCAGCACGCGCCTGCCAGATGTGTTGCGTCTCGTACGAGGCCCACAGTGGCGCATGCGTAGAAGGCAGAAATCACTTGGAAGCGCAGCTATACTTCTCCAGCATGCGGGCGAGGGCAGAGAGGTCTCTCGGAATGATGACGGTAGCGACGCCGGTCTGGCGTCGCGCCAGACGTGCACATTGATCAGGGCGAAGCATACGCGTGCGGATTCGCCAGTCGGTCACCGCGGAGCACATGGAGAAAGCAAAGGCGAGGACACAGCGCTGACGACGAAGCAGAGGCGGAAGGCGCACAGAGAAACATCTTCCGCACAGACCGCGACCCGTGTATGCCCCCCCTGTCGATCGGGAAGCGCGGCACGAGCCCCTGCCCCCCAGGGCTCCAGACGAACCACGGAGGACCGCAGGCGAAGAAGCACGAAAACACGCCCACACCCAGGAAAAAGACGCACGAAGAGACACCATAGGCAGGGTGTGTTGCCAGCACGCTGCTGGGGGCTTGCGCCGGCGAGGCGAAAAAGCGAAGAGAAGATAGGAGGCGCGGGAAAATCAACGCAAACAGAAACGAAGCGGCCGCTGAAGAATGGAAGAAAGCGGCCGAAGGACAGCTCTCGCGTGCAGAAAGGCGCGCGCGGCGAGAGGAGGGTACGATTTCCAGCCAACCTAGCTCACAGAGGAGGGGCAGGAGAAGAAGGGCACGACGGGCCGAACGAATCGAAGACAAAGCAGAGAATCTGCGAGGAAAGATGACAAAGGGGACAGCCGGCGACGAAGGACGAAACAGGAGAGGAGGAGGAGCGGGAGGAGTTCACAGATGCAGTGAGGACATCCCCTCGCAGCGCGGCTGGCGTGTAGGTATCTGCAGCGTCTCCTGTCGAAATGGGTGCTTCAAAGAGCTCTGGTCGATCTGCTGAGTTCTTTCTGAGGAGTATATGAGAAGTTGAGGAGTTGCAGTGTGCATACACTGGTAGCGAAGTTCTGGGTGAGTCGGCTGGACGACCCGTGCGGTTGCGAGCGACTCGTCCTCGTCTCTCGGTTTTTCCAAAGCTCCGCGTCAACAAACGGGGAGGCACAGAGGCGTCCACAGCGGCCTTCGTTAACTCGCGAAAATGGAGCGAAAATTGCCGGAGAAAAGCCTGGGAAACAAGGGGGACAGTCTTGCGCAGGAAAGGGCGCGCCGGGTACGAGTGGTGATCCGTGCAGCCGCCAAAGCTGGCGTGGCGGATTCCACAGGAGAGAGGCCGAAAGAACGAGACAAAATACGAATCGTGTCGCGGGCCTGCTGCCGACTTCTGCAACGCGGCAAGTTCCTCGAGACTCCACTCGTGCGCTTGCGTTCATTCGCGTGGAAAGCAGAGCTAAAGAGGGATCGCCATGTCGGCGACTAGTAGTATCCGCCTTGGGTCGAGAAAATAGCGACATGGGCGCGCAGCTGCCCTTCGAGCTGGCAAAGTCCGACGAAAGGCAAAGCGTTTGCACGAAAAAAACACGAAAATCGCGCTGCCTCAGGGAGAAACAACGCGAATAACCCAAGGGAAAAAGCTAACCCGCCGTCGCGCGCGCCCGTAAAGACGAAAGTGGCGACCGCATTTGCGACTCTCGAAAGCAGCGCAGAAAAACGCGAGAGGGTGGCGCTGCCCGAACAAGAACTGCGAAGGGTCGCGGCAACCTGGCAAACAAAAGCGTATCCTGGCAAACTCGCGAGCCAGAGAACAAGAAAACACCCACATACCGCGCGAAAAACCGACCTGAGAAACGCGAACTCACTCCCTCGCGTCTATCCAGCTATAAACAAGAGGAACCGGCTCCACGCGGAGTCTTCGCGTGCACGCCGCCGACGACCCGCTCAAGGGCCTGAGGCCGCAGAGGCGAGTTCTTCCAGTTTTCTCCACGAAACCCCTTGTTTTCTTTGCAGTTCCGCTTCGCGGCTTGGCTTCGACTCGGTTTGCCTAAAGGAGTTGGGATCCTTCACAAAAGTAGATTATGCGCTTTCCATCGGGACGCCGCGGAATGTGCAAGCCCGCTGCTTCTGCGTAGACTCACCAAGACAGTGGAAAACACGCAAACACCTCATGGCAGTGCACAACAGATGAGATCCGTAGAGGTCAGAAAATAATATCCACATCCCCAGGGTGGCCTGACGGAGTGCAGCCGCGAAGCTTCTTGTCGAACAGACGCGGATTCCCCTTGAGGCTCGCCTGTGGGCTTGAGTCGTACTGGCGACCACAGAACGACGGCAGTCGTGCAGCGCCGGCTCTTCTCTACTCACACAGCGAGTCAGTTAGGCAAAAACCAATAGCTACAATCGCATAACCACCAGAGACCTCGTGCATGTACTGCAGAAGGATGCAGCCTCGGAATCGCAGAAAGCTGAGTGGAACGTGGCGTAATCCCCCTGCATGGCAGAAATGTACGATGGCAAGAGGCCGATACTGGCCTTCCTTCGCATGTGGTCTAAGCTCTCTGCGAGTTCTGTAAGCACACGACAGAGTGCATGTCTTTGACTCATAGACGCATCGCGCCAAAGCAAAGCATACAGAGAAACGACTCCATGCCCGTGTGACCGGGCGGCTCGTGGCGATACGAGCCCTTCATCCGTGTCTAGCTTCCACAGAAGGACCTCCCGCGGAACGATGGTGCTCCACACCACTCGGAGTGTCTAGCAAAACCTTCCATTCCCCTACTGTCGAGTGTGATACCGGAACAGGTAGGCATCCGCATGAGCGAGGCGACAACAGTCATGGCTTCTCCCGTACGCATTGTTTTGTGATGGAGCGTTCTACGGCTGTCTGTCCTGCGGTGGCATACATCTTTGAGCCTCCCTGTGACGGTTCACGCGGAGTAAGTAGTGCACGAGGGTTGCTGACAGATTGACTTATCTCACTGCCCAGGGGCTGCTACGAACTCGATTGTGAAAACTCGAAGCGGACCGATGTTTGCGGTTCAAGGTGATCGTTCAGGTGTACAGAATATCATCGATTCAGTGTGTCCTAGACTAACTGGCGCGTTGAACAAGATATTAGATAAAATGTGGAGAGTCACAGCAACTTTCACGCGCGACCATGAAATTCAGAGCGACGAAAGAGAGAGGATGCTCGAGTCGAATTAAGTGCGACTGACACGGCAGCGAGTCGTGGGACTCGAGGGAGAGGTTCACACGTCTTTGGCATGTTGAATGGCAGCGAGCTAACCAAACCGCGGAGAGTCTTAGACTCGGAGTTCTGGAGGTGTACAGCTCAAAGGCAAAACTATCCGCGTCAAGGCAGCGGGAACACAGCAGGGATCGCTAGTTCCCACGACAAAAGTTCAATTTTTCGGTTGCTATCCGCCTTGCGCCGTAGGATTCTCTTCAGCCGATTCTCGCGCCAAGTCTTCCGAGATTTCTTGAAAGAGTGCTTCGTAGTCCCAGGCTTCGTCTTGTTCGATTACCTGAAATCCACCAGCATGGCAGATGGGATGCTTAATGTTCAGTATAGTCTGGAGGAGCGAGGTGTTCAGAGCAGCGGCGCCATGTGTAAAGCCCGTCCAAAGGCCGTGTATCGCAGACAGAACGAAGGCTCTTCAAACACCGCCTCCCCATATTTGAGGAGCCTGTGTAATGAGGGCGCAGCTGCACGGACAAACACTTCGAGCGACATCTTTTCACTTTTCACGTGATGGCACAAGCAAGCAGCCTGAAGCTGGAAACCCTCCTTGCTCTGGTCGTACCGTGCGATCTGAGCACAGGCCAACAAGGAGCGGAGCAAGATTGATCCCGAACTCAGGATTGCAGTTGAAGCACTCGCGAAGGTCTTTTTCTGTTTCCTCTATTGGGTTGGACATCTCGAAATCTGCATCCTCCAGACTCGGAGTCTCCGCTTGGCCTTCGCTGAAAAAAAGTGTCTACACACGTGCTACAGTGCAGCACTCGTGGCATTTATGTACCTGCACGGGTAGCCTGCAACGAGATGGGTCGAATGTGTGCGTACGAATGTGTGCTGTTTCTGCGGTTAGCCACCAGCAGACCGATTCTGACAGCCGGGAGTGCGTGGCGTTATACATGCTCCCCCTGGGACTGCATTCCCTCGCAAGAGCGTGGGTTCGACTACATTGGTCCGACTGGCACAACAGAGATTCTCTGCAGCTTCATCAGTATTTTGTAGCCTTGTAGCCTGCTCGCTCGGAGAATCCCCGAGGAATGTTTACCTGTTCTCTTCAGCCGCGCCGATGCCCGCAGCATCAGCGGTGTCAGCGTGAGCATCGAAGTGGCATTCTCCAGCCCGTTGCTCATTCTTGACCCGCTCGCCCGCAAGCTGGCTACCTGCGCCAGTGTAGAAACGACAGATACCTCGAATCGCGGGTTTCTACTCGATTTCAGCTAAGTGTAAACCCGACGCATTCTTCCGGGACTGCTCCCCGAACGTACACCTCGTTCACCAGCAGCAATTACCGAATGGAACACTTTTTCTATTATTCTTCGACAACAGTTGCTTGAATGTGCAAGCACGGAGCTTGGCGACTAGAGCGTGTCCGTTCTACCTTCCGCGTCCACCTGAGGAACTCAACTACTTCCGCGGTGCCGTCTCCACTGCCAGCAACTCAGACGTTTTTTAGAGGCGAGCCCGTTCCCGGGAGAAGCACACACAAGTAAGCACGATCCAGCGCTTGCAGACTTCCGGAAAGCACAGCAACTCTATTCGCGTGCCGGAGTCGCAATATCGCGCTGACAGGCAAATTGCAGAAAGAAAAGGCAACCACCGCCGTGCCCCGCCGCGGTGCTGCGCAGACCTACGGCAGCGTCCAAGGTCCTTCACCACATCTTCATCACTTTTCTGAGAATCTCGGGTCCGCCACATTGGGTTTTCCTGGGCCGAAGAATGCGTTTCATGCGTCAGTGCGTAAGGGTGTTCCTGTGCGTATCGCCGCGACTACCCGTTTGCCTCGAAGCGCCACCGAATCCTTTAAAAGGAATGACATAAAACTACCTCTCTCTCGTAGAAGCCAGCAGCAAGCCAGTGTCCTGGCGCCTTTCGACACGAGCTTCTCTAGGGAGGTGACTGTGTGTGCTTTAAACGGAGTAGGCGAAGGAGTTCAGACAACAGGCTCCTCCGTCCGCGATTAACGCAACTACACGGATCGTCTCCCGACGCCTTCTGATACAGACGAAACCGGATGCGGAGTTAATGGCTTATCCTCCTGTACTTGCCAATGGTGTGCGCTCTTATGATGACAGCTTTTCACGACTCTCGCGTAATGGCGAATCGGCGCTTCAGCTCGAACTTTTCGCAGCTCCCCCCAGGGGCAGAAGGGGGCGCGGCCGCTTGGATGGAGCTAACGTAGCGGGACCGGCTCTCCTCGCGGGGCATCCGACATGTTAGACGTCCAGGTGAATCGATTTTCTGACTAGAGCGAAAGCCTCACACGAAGCAGAGGTCTGAAGATATCAGGGTCGCCGCTGGAGTACGCACGGCGTTGATAAACTACGCGGCTCTTGCTCGGTCGTAAAACACCGAATTCTGCACAGACAGATCCATCCAGGACTATGAATGGGGTCAACTGAATGGGGTCAACTTTGCCGTTTTCGTTAGTGTAAGGTTCCGATACGTTCTTGTATACAAAAGACGGCGCATCTGTTCGCGTCCACGACAGCTGCCGTAAGTCGAGCGTGCCGGAACGGCAGGGAGCGGCACTCTAGACGCCTCTACAAGATAGAATGCCAAGACCAGAAGGACATATAATTCGAAACATTTAGGGCCAATGCATCTGATGCGAAAAAGACAGAGCAGGAAACGCCACTCCCCTCTCGTTAGTATGTTCCTAGCAAAACCCGATGTGCTTACACCGTACAACAGCCGAACCTGCATTAAGAAGTGCTGAAAATGCCACATTATCTCTAGCATTCTAGAGCAGTGCAGGCTTCGTTAGTGGAAAACCCTAGTTGACTTGCGTCAGAGAAAGCGGACTCCGTGAAGAGAACGAACCGCACACTCTGACTAGAGTCTTTTTGTGGATCAATGGAGAGCTCATCTCCATTACGCAAAACGACAATATTTCGTCGTGCGGTGAAGAGTTTGAGGGCACGTGGTGCATGCGCGGGCATACAGGGAATCGGCTGGAGCCGATAAGTCAGCATCGCAGCACGTTCGCACACGGATCGCCGCGTGCGAAGACCTCTGTCGTACACCATCTCGGGACGCTAACGATCCACATAGTGCGAACCCCATTGGCGTTGTTCATTTCTACGAGTACAGACGCAGCTGACTTCACGACTTTATAGTTCCCAGAATAATGAAGCTGACTCCGGTTTACGAGATACAGAAAACCAAGTTCTGTATGACTGCAGAAGTCCAGAGTATGATTTAGCCTCCGTCGAAAGGCTATGGATCCCCCGACGTGTAAATCTTTCCCTGCTGCACCCTGCACTGTGCGCGCCTTTCAGTTCCTCCGTCAAACAACTAGGGTAGTACATGTGCAGATCGACACAGATACATGTGGTCTGTGCATGCCGGGCAGGTGTGAAACTATTATCGTGACTGGCATTCCACGCTTGTAGCTCTGTGAGCGTACTTGGCGAAGTGCAGTTCTGCTGATGTACATTGACATTCGTGCACACCTGTTAAGGCGACGGAAGCTACCCTTTTCGCGTGAGATTTGGATTCATGCACAGCTGCATCTAACGAGGTCGTGTCGTGGTGCAACCCTGATAGTGGACTGTGCACCCGTGTGCACATTCATTGCCTGAAATCGAGCGCCGCGTGTACTGCCAGGGGTCGCCGCCACGGCAGACTCACACTTCCTCCCCCAAGTAAGCCTCCCGGAAAGATGTTCAAGTCCTTTCTCGATGCTTCCTCGAGGCGGTTTGTTTTAAATGCAAACATTTTTTGCTAGATGCATATGCGCGGGAGTTTTTCTTCAGTGACGTAAACCGCTTCTGAGGCCAACCCTGCCTCCGCCTCTCTTTGTCGGGCCGCTGTCTCTTCCGGTTTCTCGGCGGAGAATGAGCTCGATGACGTGTTTTGCTGGCTTGCAAAACTCCATGCGCGGGATTCCCTGTGGCAAAAAGACCTAGTTTTCTTATTCTCCAAAAAGGGAGGACGTTGTTTGGCGGGTCCCGTTTTTTTTGGAAAACGCGAGAGGTTGTTGGCATGCATGCTCTTGAGAAGACAAGGCCTGCTGGGTTCGGCCGTTGACACGAGCTTCTTTTCGCATCTCGTTTCTTCGTTTCAAACGTTGCCACTTTAAATCCTCACTTTTCGCTTTCTCGCGCGTCTGGCGCTTGCCGTTGACGCCCTCGGCGGCGAATTCCCCCGCAGTTTTCTCCTGCGGCTTCTCTCCCAAGCTCTTCCGCCTGCTGGCGGCCCGCTGTTTCGCGTCGAGTACTGCTTCCCTAGTTCTTTTTTCGTGACGACAGGGCCCCTTCTTCGCGGTCTGAGAAACTGGTTGGTCTGTTCCAACCAGTTTCTCAGCTTTGTCACACTCTCTCTTTTTTTGTGCATCTTCCCTTCTTGTCTTCGCGCTCCATTTCGTCGGTGCCCCTCGCAAGCCTCGGCCTGCTCCTGGCGCAGTGAGCAGTCTGGGCAAGCGGCTCGCGCTGCCCTTGATCGTGTGATCTTCCTCTTTTTCTTCTGTCTTCTTCTTTTTTCTGGCTTGCTGCGATATTCCCTCTCGCGCTTCCCCCCCGCTTCCCTTTCCCGCGCCATTCGCCGTACTGCCTTTTGCCTTCCCCTGTTATCGCGGTTTCTGTGTCGGCGCTCCTTTGGGGCCGTCTCCCTCGTAGGATCATTCACAGCTTGAATAGGGCCAAGTCGCGCTCGTCTTCTGGGTTATCAGACTGTTTCGCCTGTCTTCGTCTCGCGCCTCTAGCTGCTTTTTCGCCTCTTTGGCCTGGCCTTTGAACAGAAGCCGAATTCGACGGTGCACACTCGTGCTTCTCCTCTCCCCCTTCTGTCGCTGCCTTCCCACCTCTCTTTTCCCCCCTTGTCTTTTCTCGAAGATTCGTTCCTTCCGCCACCCGTGGTTTTCTGTCTCAGGGGAGTACGCAGCTTTCTTCTCTCGCGATATCTGCTCTCTGTCTCGCCGCCGGTCTGCCGCCCGGATCGCGGAGGTATCATCCTTGTTGTACGCGCGCGCATTCTGTCTTCTTTTTGTCTCTGCTTTGC